>NW_027436440.1:1016250-1355000 GCF_964199755.1 Larus michahellis | reverse complement strand
AGGGAGAAGTGGGGATTATGTTTAGACTTTCTCGGAACTGCTTCAAATCAACTCGATATCTTTGTGCTGTAAATCTCCCAACAGCCAAACGCAAAAGCAGCAAACATCTCGCTGTATGTCCCACATCCAAAGTGCCAAGAGAGCGCTTGCTCTCCCTGTCTTTGAGTACTGTTTTCACTGTCCCGGTTACCTCTTTGCTAACATTCTCTTCAGAGCTGCAGTGAAACCAGGAACCACGTGGAGAAGGCACCCACACTGAAAGTGCCTGGAGGGAACATTGGGGCTTCTTCTCAGTGTCTCTGACATAGGGTTTCACTGTCGCGGGAAAGTCTCTGCTAACACCCTGCAGAGCGCTGTGCCCAATATACAGAAGCGTCTTGCGGTATCTCCTACAGGGAAAGTGCCAAGAGGGAATTGTCGAGCTTGTTCTCAGTGTCTCTGAGAATTGCTCTGATTATCTGTGTGACCTCTTTGCTAAGACTCTCCAGAGAGCCGTCCTCAAAACAAACACACATCTTGACATATCTCCCACATTGATCGCAGTGTCTCCAGAAACGGCATTCAAGGAGCCAGGACCTTTTCTCCCTACACTGTCCATTGAGTTGTCCTCAAAACCAATATACATCCTGCTATATCTCCCACATGGAAAGTGCCAGGAGGGAGAAGTGGGGATTATGTTTAGACTTTCTCGGAACTGCTTCAAATCAACTAGATATCTTTGTGCTGTAAATCTCCCAACAGCCAAACGCAAAAGCAGCAAACATCTCGCTGTATGTCCCACATCCAAAGTGCCAAGAGAGAGCTTGCTCTCCCTGTCTTTGAGTACTGTTTTCACTGTCCCGGTTACCTCTTTGCTAACATTCTCTTCAGAGCTGCAGTGAAACCAGGAACCACGTGGAGAAGGCACCCACACTGAAAGTGCCTGGAGGGAACATTGGGGCTTCTTCTCAGTGTCTCTGACATAGGGTTTCACTGTCCCGGGAAAGTCTCTGCTAACACCGTGCAGAGCACTGTGCCCAATATACAGAAACGTCTTGCGGTATCTCCTACAGGGAAAGTGCCAGGAGGGAATTGTGGACCTTGTTCTCAGTGTCTCTGAGAATTGCTCTGATTATCTGTGTGACCTCTTTGCTAAGACTCTCCAGAGAGCCGTCCTCAAAACAAACACACATCTTGAAATATCTCCCACATTGATCGCAGTGTCTCCAGAAACGGCATTCAAGGAGCCAGGACCTTTTCTCCCTATACTGTCCATTGAGTTGTCCTCAAAACCAATATACATCCTGCTATATCTCCCACATGGAAAGTGCCAGGAGGGAGAAGTGGGGATTATGTTTAGACTTTCTCGGAACTGCTTCAAATCAACTAGATATCTTTGTGCTGTAAATCTCCCAACAGCCAAACGCAAAAGCAGCAAACATCTCGCTGTATGTCCCACATCCAAAGTGCCAAGAGAGAGTTTGCTCTCCCTGTCTTTGAGTACTGTTTTCACTGTCCCGGTTACCTCTTTGCTAACATTCTCTTCAGAGCTGCAGTGAAACAAGGAACCACGTGGAGAAGGCACCCACACTGAAAATGACTGGAAGGAACGTTGGGGCTTCTTCTCAGTGTCTCTGACATAGGGTTTCACTGTCCCGGGAAAGTCTCTGCTAACACCCTGCAGAGCGCTGTGCCCAATATACAGAAACGTCTTGCGGTATCTCCTACAGGGAAAGTGCCAGGAGGAGTTGTCGAGCTTGGTCTCAGTGTCTCTGAGAATTGCTCTGATTATCCGTGTGACCTCTTTGCTAAGACTCTCCAGAGAGTCGTCCTCAAAACCAACACACATCTTGACATATCTCCCACATTGATCGCAGTGTCCCCAGGAACGGCATTCAAGGAGCCAGGAACTTTTCTGCCCACACTCTCCGGGGACAGTTCCTTAAAACCAATATACATCCTGCTATATCTCCCACATGGAAAGTGCCAGGAGGGAGAAGTGGGGATTATGTTTAGACTTTCTCGGAACTGCTTCAAATCAACTAGATATCTTTGTGCTGTAAATCTCCCAACAGCCAAACACAAAAGCAGCAAACATCTCGCTGTATGTCCCACATACAAAGTGCCAAGAGAGTAATGTAGAGCTTGCTCTCCATGTCTTTGAGTACTGTTTTCAGTGTCCCGGTTACCTCTTTGCTAACATTCTCTTCAGAGCTGCAGTGAAACCAGGAACCATGTGGAGAAGGCAGCCACACTGAAAATGACTGGAAGGAACGTTGGGGCTTCTTCTCAGTGTCTCTGACATAGGGTTTCACTGTCCCGGGAAAGTCTCTGCTAACACCGTGCAGAGCGCTGTGCCCAATATACAGAAACGTCTTGCGGTATCTCCTACAGGGAAAGTGCCAGGAGGAATTGTGGAGCTTGTTCTCAGTGTCTCTGAGAATTGCTCTGATTATCCGTGTGACCTCTTTGCTAAGACTTTCCAGAGAGACGTCCTCAAAACCAACACACATCTTGACATATCTCCCTCATTGATCGCAGTGTCTCCAGGAACGGCATTCAAGGAGCCAGGAACTTTTCTGCCCACACTCTCCGGGGACAGTTCCTTAAAACCAATATACATCCTGCTATATCTCCCACATGGAAAGTGCCAGGAGGGAAAAGTGGGGATTATGTTTAGACTTTCTCAGAACTGCTTCAAATCAACTAGATATCTTTGTGCTGTAAATCTCCCAACAGCCAAACGCAAAAGCAGCAAACATCTCGCTGTATGTCCCACATCCAAAGTGCCAAGAGAGTAATGTAGAGCTTGCTCTCCCTGTCTTTGAGTACTGTTTTCAGTGTCCCGGTTACCTCTTTGCTAACATTCTCTTCAGAGCTGCAGTGAAACCAGGAACCACGTGGAGAAGGCACCCACACGAAAAATGACTGGAGGGAACGTTGGGGCTTCTTCTCAGTGTCTCTGACATAGGGTTTCACTGTCCCGGGAAAGTCTCTGCTAACACCCTGCAGAGTGCAGTGCCCAATATACAGAAACGTCTTGCGGTATCTCCTAGAGGGAAAGTGCCAGGAGGGAATTATCGAGCTTGTTCTCAGTGTCTCTGAGAATTGCTCTGATTATCTGTGTGACCTCTTTGCTAAGACTCTCCAGAGAGCCGTCCTCAAAACCAACACACATCTTGACATATCTCCCACATTGATCGCAGTGTCCCCAGGAACGGCATTCCAGGAGCCAGGAACTTTTCTGCCCACACTGTCCGGCGACAGTTCCTTAAAACCAATATATATCCTGCTATATCTCCCACATGGAAAATGCCAGGAGGGAGAAGTGGGGATTTTGTTTAGACTTTCTCGGAACTGCTTCAAATCAACTAGATATCTTTGTGCTGTAAATCTCCCAACAGCCAAACGCAAAAGCAGCAAACATCTCGCTGTATGTCCCACATCCAAAGTGCCAAGAGAGAGCTTGCTCTCCCTGTCTTTGAGTACTGTTTTCACTGTCCTGGTTACCTCTTTGCTAACATTCTCTTCAGAGCTGCAGTGAAACCAGGAACCACGTGGAGAAGGCACCCACACTGAAAGTGCCTGGAGGGAACATTGGGGCTTCTTCTCAGTGTCTCTGATGTCGGGTTTTACTGTCCCGGGAAAGTCTCTGCTAACACCGTGCAGAGCGCTGTGCCCAATATACAGAAACGTCTTGCGGTATCTCCTACAGGGAAAGTGCCAGGAGGGAATTGTCGAGCTTGTTCTCAGTGTCTCTGAGAATTGCCCTGGTTATCTGTGTGACCTCTTTGCTAAGACTCTCCAGAGAGCCGTCCTCAAAACAAACACACATCTTGACATATCTCCCACATTGATCGCAGTGTCTCCAGAAACGGCATTCAAGGAGCCAGGACCTTTTCTCCCTACACTGTCCATTGAGTTGTCCTCAAAACCAATATACATCCTGCTATATCTCCCACATGGAAAGTGCCAGGAGGGAAAAGTGAGGATTATGTTTAGACTTTCTCAGAACTGCTTCAAATCAACTAGATATCTTTGTGCTGTAAATCTCCCAACAGCCAAACGCAAAAGCAGCAAACATCTCGCTGTATGTCCCACATCCAAAGTGCCAAGAGAGTAATGTAGAGCTTGCTCTCCCTGTCTTTGAGTACTGTTTTCACTGTCCCGGTTACCTCTTTGATAACATTCTCTTCAGAGCTGCAGTGAAACCAGGAACCATGTGGAGAAGGCAGCCACACTGAAAATGACTGGAAGGAACGTTGGGGCTTCTTCTCAGTGTCTCTGACATAGGGTTTCACTGTCCCGGGAAAGTCTCTGCTAACACCGTGCAGAGCGCTGTGCCCAATATACAGAAACGTCTTGCGGTATCTCCTACAGGGAAAGTGCCAGGAGGGAATTGTCGAGCTTGTTCTCAGTGTCTCTGAGAATTGCTCTGATTATCTGTGTGACCTCTTTGCTAAGACTCTCCAGAGAGCCGTCCTCAAAACCAACACACATCTTGACATATCTCCCACATTGATCGCAGTGTCTCCAGAAACGGCATTCAAGGAGCCAGGACCTTTTCTCCCTACACTGTCCATTGAGTTGTCCTCAAAACCAATATACATCCTGCTATATCTCCCACATGGAAAGTGCCAGGAGGGAGAAGTGGGGATTATGTTTAGACTTTCTCGGAACTGCTTCAAATCCACTAGATATCTTTGTGCTGTAAATCTCCCAACAGCCAAACGCAAAAGCAGCAAACATCTCGCTGTATGTCCCACATCCAAAGTGCCAAGAGAGAGCTTGCTCTCCCTGTCTTTGAGTACTGTTTTCACTGTCCCGGTTACCTCTTTGATAACATTCTCTTCAGAGCTGCAGTGAAACCAGGAACCACGTGGAGAAGGCACCCGCACTGAAAGTGCCTGGAGGGAACATTGGGGCTTCTTCTCAGTGTCTCTGACATAGGGTTTCACTGTCCCGGGAAAGTCTCTGCTAACACCCTGCAGAGCGCTGTGCCCAATATACAGAAACGTCTTGCGGTATCTCCTACAGGGAAAGTGCCAGGAGGGAATTGTCGAGCTTGTTCTCAGTGTCTCTGAGAATTGCTCTGATTATCTGTGTGACCTCTTTGCTAAGACTCTCCAGAGAGCCGTCCTCAAAACAAACACACATCTTGACATATCTCCCACATTGATCGCAGTGTCTCCAGAAACGGCATTCAAGGAGCCAGGACCTTTTCTCCCTACACTGTCCATTGAGTTGTCCTCAAAACCAATATACATCCTGCTATATCTCCCACATGGAAAGTGCCAGGAGGGAGAAGTGGGGATTATGTTTAGACTTTCTCGGAACTGCTTCAAATCAACTAGATATCTTTGTGCTGTAAATCTCCCAACAGCCAAACGCAAAAGCAGCAAACATCTCGCTGTATGTCCCACATCCAAAGTGCCAAAAGAGAGCTTGCTCTCCCTGTCTTTGAGTACTGTTTTCAGTGTCCCGGTTACCTCTTTGCTAACATTCTCTTCAGAGCTGCAGTGAAACCAGGAACCACGTGGAGAAGGCACCCACACTGAAAATGACTGGAAGGAACGTTGGGGCTTCTTCTCAGTGTCTCTGACATAGGGTTTCACTGTCCCGGGAAAGTCTCTGCTAACACCGTGCAGAGCGCTGTGCCCAATGTACAGAAACGTCTTGCGGTATCTCCTACAGGGAAAGTGCCAGGAGGGAATTGTCGATCTTGTACTCAGTGTCTCTGATAATTGCTCTGATTATCCGTGTGACCTCTTTGCTAAGACTCTCCAGAGAGACGTCCTCAAAAGCAACACACATCTTGACATATCTCCCACATTGATCGCAGTGTCTCCAGAAACGGCATTCAAGGAGCCAGGACCTTTTCTCCCTACACTGTCCATTGAGTTGTCCTCAAAACCAATATACATCCTGCTATATCTCCCACATGGAAAATGCCAGGAGGGAGAAGTGGGGATTTTGTTTAGACTTTCTCGGAACTGCTTCAAATCAACTAGATATCTTTGTGCTGTAAATCTCCCAACAGCCAAACGCAAAAGCAGCAAACATCTCGCTGTATGTCCCACATCCAAAGTGCCAAGAGAGTAATGTAGAGCTTGCTCTCCCTGTCTTTGAGTACTGTTTTCACTGTCCCGGTTACCTCTTTGCTAACATTCTCTTCAGAGCTGCAGTGAAACCAGGAACCACGTGGAGAAGGCACCCACACTGAAAATGACTGGAAGGAACGTTGGGGCTTCTTCTCAGTGTCTCTGACATAGGGTTTCACTGTCGCGGGAAAGTCTCTGCTAACACCCTGCAGAGCGCTGTGCCCAATATACAGAAACGTCTTGCGGTATCTCCTACAGGGAAAGTGCCAGGAGGAGTTGTCGAGCTTGGTCTCAGTGTCTCTGAGAATTGCTCTGATTATCCGTGTGACCTCTTTGCTAAGACTCTCCAGAGAGTCGTCCTCAAAACCAACACACATCTTGACATATCTCCCACATTGATCGCAGTGTCCCCAGGAACGGCATTCCAGGAGCCAGGAACTTTTCTGCCCACACTGTCCGGCGACAGTTCCTTAAAACCAATATATATCCTGCTATATCTCCCACATGGAAAATGCCAGGAGGGAGAAGTGGGGATTTTGTTTAGACTTTCTCGGAACTGCTTCAAATCAACTAGATATCTTTGTGCTGTAAATCTCCCAACAGCCAAACGCAAAAGCAGCAAACATCTCGCTGTATGTCCCACATCCAAAGTGCCAAGAGAGAGCTTGCTCTCCCTGTCTTTGAGTACTGTTTTCACTGTCCCGGTTACCTCTTTGCTAACATTCTCTTCAGAGCTGCAGTGAAACCAGGAACCACGTGGAGAAGGCACCCACACTGAAAGTGCCTGGAGGGAACATTGGGGCTTCTTCTCAGTGTCTCTGACATAGGGTTTCACTGTCCCGGGAAAGTCTCTGCTAACACCGTGCAGAGCGCTGTGCCCAATATACAGAAACGTCTTGCGGTATCTCCTACAGGGAAAGTGCCAGGAGGGAATTGTCGATCTTGTTCTCAGTGTCTCTGAGAATTGCTCTGATTATCCCTGTGACCTCTTTGCTAAGACTCTCCAGAGAGCCGTCCTCAAAACCAACACACATCTTGACATATCTCCCACATTGATCGCAGTGTCTCCAGAAACGGCATTCAAGGAGCCAGGACCTTTTCTCCCTACACTGTCCATTGAGTTGTCCTCAAAACCAATATACATCCTGCTATATCTCCCACATGGAAAGTGCCAGGAGGGAAAAGTGAGGATTATGCTTAGACTTTCTCAGAACTGCTTCAAATCAACTAGATATCTTTGTGCTGTAAATCTCCCAACAGCCAAACGCAAAAGCAGCAAACATCTCGCTGTATGTCCCACATCCAAAGTGCCAAGAGAGTAATGTAGAGCTTGCTCTCCCTGTCTTTGAGTACTGTTTTCACTGTCCCGGTTACCTCTTTGATAACATTCTCTTCAGAGCTGCAGTGAAACCAGGAACCATGTGGAGAAGGCAGCCACACTGAAAATGACTGGAAGGAACGTTGGGGCTTCTTCTCAGTGTCTCTGACATAGGGTTTCACTGTCCCGGGAAAGTCTCTGCTAACACCCTGCAGAGCGCTGTGCCCAATATACAGAAACGTCTTGCGGTATCTCCTACAGGGAAAGTGCCAGGAGGAATTGTGGAGCTTGTTCTCAGTGTCTCTGAGAATTGCTCTGATTATCCGTGTGACCTCTTTGCTAAGACTCTCCAGAGAGCCGTCCTCAAAACAAACACACATCTTGACATATCTCCCTCATTGATCGCAGTGTCTCCAGGAACGGCATTCAAGGAGCCAGGAACTTTTCTGCCCACACTGTCCGGCGACAGTTCCTTAAAACCAATATACATCCTGCTATATCTCCCACATGGAAAGTGCCAGGAGGGAGAAGTGGGGATTATGTTTAGACTTTCTCAGAACTGCTTCAAATCAACTAGATATCTTTGTGCTGTAAATCTCCCAACAGCCAAACACAAAAGCAGCAAACATCTCGCTGTATGTCCCACATCCAAAGTGCCAAGAGAGTAATGTAGAGCTTGCTCTCCCTGTCTTTGAGTACTGTTTTCAGTGTCCCGGTTACCTCTTTGCTAACATTCTCTTCAGAGCTGCAGTGAAACCAGGAACCACGTGGAGAAGGCACCCACACGAAAAATGACTGGAGGGAACGTTGGGGCTTCTTCTCAGTGTCTCTGACATAGGGTTTCATTGTCCCGGGAAAGTCTCTGCTAACACCCTGCAGAGTGCAGTGCCCAATATACAGAAACGTCTTGCGGTATCTCCTACAGGGAAAGTGCCAGGAGGGAATTGTCGATCTTGTTCTCAGTGTCTCTGATAATTGCTCTGATTATCCGTGTGACCTCTTTGCTAAGACTCTCCAGAGAGACGTCCTCAAAAGCAACACACATCTTGACATATCTCCCTCATTGATCGCAGTGTCTCCAGAAACTGCATTCAAGGAGCCAGGAACTTTTCTCCCTACACTGTCCATTGAGTTGTCCTCAAAACCAATATACATCCTGCTATATCTCCCACATGGAAAATGCCAGGAGGGAGAAGTGGGGATTTTGTTTAGACTTTCTCGGAACTGCTTCAAATCAACTAGATATCTTTGTGCTGTAAATCTCCCAACAGCCAAACGCAAAAGCAGCAAACATCTCGCTGTATGTCCCACATCCAAAGTGCCAAGAGAGAGCTTGCTCTCCCTGTCTTTGAGTACTGTTTTCACTGTCCCGGTTACCTCTTTGCTAACATTCTCTTCAGAGCTGCAGTGAAACCAGGAACCACGTGGAGAAGGCACCCACACTGAAAGTGCCTGGAGGGAACATTGGGGCTTCTTCTCAGTGTCTCTGACATAGGGTTTCACTGTCCCGGGAAAGTCTCTGCTAACACCCTGCAGAGCGCTGTGCCCAATATACAGAAACGTCTTGCGGTATCTCCTACAGGGAAAGTGCCAGGAGGGAATTGTCGATCTTGTTCTCAGTGTCTCTGAGAATTGCTCTGATTATCCCTGTGACCTCTTTGCTAAGACTCTCCAGAGAGCCGTCCTCAAAACCAACACACATCTTGACATATCTCCCACATTGATCGCAGTGTCTCCAGAAACGGCATTCAAGGAGCCAGGACCTTTTCTCCCTACACTGTCCATTGAGTTGTCCTCAAAACCAATATACATCCTGCTATATCTCCCACATGGAAAGTGCCAGGAGGGAAAAGTGAGGATTATGCTTAGACTTTCTCAGAACTGCTTCAAATCAACTAGATATCTTTGTGCTGTAAATCTCCCAACAGCCAAACGCAAAAGCAGCAAACATCTCGCTGTATGTCCCACATCCAAAGTGCCAAGAGAGTAATGTAGAGCTTGCTCTCCCTGTCTTTGAGTACTGTTTTCACTGTCCCGGTTACCTCTTTGATAACATTCTCTTCAGAGCTGCAGTGAAACCAGGAACCATGTGGAGAAGGCAGCCACACTGAAAATGACTGGAAGGAACGTTGGGGCTTCTTCTCAGTGTCTCTGACATAGGGTTTCACTGTCCCGGGAAAGTCTCTGCTAACACCCTGCAGAGCGCTGTGCCCAATATACAGAAACGTCTTGCGGTATCTCCTACAGGGAAAGTGCCAGGAGGAATTGTGGAGCTTGTTCTCAGTGTCTCTGAGAATTGCTCTGATTATCCGTGTGACCTCTTTGCTAAGACTCTCCAGAGAGCCGTCCTCAAAACAAACACACATCTTGACATATCTCCCTCATTGATCGCAGTGTCTCCAGGAACGGCATTCAAGGAGCCAGGAACTTTTCTGCCCACACTGTCCGGCGACAGTTCCTTAAAACCAATATACATCCTGCTATATCTCCCACATGGAAAGTGCCAGGAGGGAGAAGTGGGGATTATGTTTAGACTTTCTCAGAACTGCTTCAAATCAACTAGATATCTTTGTGCTGTAAATCTCCCAACAGCCAAACACAAAAGCAGCAAACATCTCGCTGTATGTCCCACATCCAAAGTGCCAAGAGAGTAATGTAGAGCTTGCTCTCCCTGTCTTTGAGTACTGTTTTCAGTGTCCCGGTTACCTCTTTGCTAACATTCTCTTCAGAGCTGCAGTGAAACCAGGAACCACGTGGAGAAGGCACCCACACGAAAAATGACTGGAGGGAACGTTGGGGCTTCTTCTCAGTGTCTCTGACATAGGGTTTCATTGTCCCGGGAAAGTCTCTGCTAACACCCTGCAGAGTGCAGTGCCCAATATACAGAAACGTCTTGCGGTATCTCCTACAGGGAAAGTGCCAGGAGGGAATTGTCGAGCTTGTTCTCAGTGTCTCTGAGAATTGCTCTGATTATCTGTGTGACCTCTTTGCTAAGACTCTCCAGAGAGCCGTCCTCAAAACCAACACACATCTTGACATATCTCCCACATTGATCGCAGTGTCCCCAGGAACGGCATTCCAGGAGCCAGGAACTTTTCTGCCCACACTGTCCGGCGACAGTTCCTTAAAACCAATATATATCCTGCTATATCTCCCACATGGAAAATGCCAGGAGGGAGAAGTGGGGATTTTGTTTAGACTTTCTCGGAACTGCTTCAAATCAACTAGATATCTTTGTGCTGTAAATCTCCCAACAGCCAAACGCAAAAGCAGCAAACATCTCGCTGTATGTCCCACATCCAAAGTGCCAAGAGAGAGCTTGCTCTCCCTGTCTTTGAGTACTGTTTTCACTGTCCCGGTTACCTCTTTGCTAACATTCTCTTCAGAGCTGCAGTGAAACCAGGAACCACGTGGAGAAGGCACCCACACTGAAAGTGCCTGGAGGGAACATTGGGGCTTCTTCTCAGTGTCTCTGATGTCGGGTTTTACTGTCCCGGGAAAGTCTCTGCTAACACCGTGCAGAGCGCTGTGCCCAATATACAGAAACGTCTTGCGGTATCTCCTACAGGGAAAGTGCCAGGAGGGAATTGTGGAGCTTGTTCTCAGTGTCTCTGAGAATTGCTCTGATTATCTGTGTGACCTCTTTGCTAAGACTCTCCAGAGAGCCGTCCTCAAAACAAACACACATCTTGACATATCTCCCACATTGATCGCAGTGTCTCCAGAAACGGCATTCAAGGAGCCAGGACCTTTTCTCCCTACACTGTCCATTGAGTTGTCCTCAAAACCAATATACATCCTGCTATATCTCCCACATGGAAAGTGCCAGGAGGGAGAAGTGGGGATTATGTTTAGACTTTCTCAGAACTGCTTCAAATCAACTAGATATCTTTGTGCTGTAAATCTCCCAACAGCCAAACGCAAAAGCAGCAAACATCTCGCTGTATGTCCCACATCCAAAGTGCCAAGAGAGTAATGTAGAGCTTGCTCTCCCTGTCTTTGAGTACTGTTTTCACTGTCCCGGTTACCTCTTTGAAAACATTCTCTTCAGAGCTGCAGTGAAACCAGGAACCATGTGGAGAAGGCAGCCACACTGAAAATGACTGGAAGGAACGTTGGGGCTTCTTCTCAGTGTCTCTGACATAGGGTTTCACTGTCCCGGGAAAGTCTCTGCTAACACCCTGCAGAGCGCTGTGCCCAATATACAGAAACGTCTTGCGGTATCTCCTACAGGGAAAGTGCCAGGAGGAATTGTGGAGCTTGTTCTCAGTGTCTCTGAGAATTGCTCTGATTATCCGTGTGACCTCTTTGCTAAGACTCTCCAGAGAGACGTCCTCAAAACCAACACACATCTTGACATATCTCCCACATTGATCGCAGTATCTCCAGGAACGGCATTCAAGGAGCCAGGAACTTTTCTGCCCACACTCTCCGGGGACAGTTCCTTAAAACCAATATACATCCTGCTATATCTCCCACATGGAAACTGCCAGGAGGGAGAAGTGGGGGTTATGTTTAGACTTTCTCAGAACTGCTTCAAATCAACTAGATATCTTTGTGCTCTAAATCTCCCAACAGCCAAACGCAAAAGCAGCAAACATCTCGCTGTATGTCCCACATCCAAAGTGCCAAGAGAGAGCTTGCTCTCCCTGTCTTTGAGTACTATTTTCACTGTCCCGGTTACCTCTTTGCTAACATTCTCTTCAGAGCTGCAGTGAAACCAGGAACCACGTGGAGAAGGCACCCACACTGAAAGTGCCTGGAGGGAACATTGGGGCTTCTTCTCAGTGTCTCTGACATAGGGTTTCACTGTCCCGGGAAAGTCTCTGCTAACACCGTGCAGAGCGCTGTGCCCAATGTACAGAAACGTCTTGCGGTATCTCCTACAGGGAAAGTGCCAGGAGGGAATTGTCGATCTTGTTCTCAGTGTCTCTGATAATTGCTCTGATTATCCGTGTGACCTCTTTGCTAAGACTCTCCAGAGAGACGTCCTCAAAAGCAACACACATCTTGACATATCTCCCACATTGATCGCAGTGTCTCCAGAAACGGCATTCAAGGAGCCAGGAACTTTTCTCCCTACACTGTCCATTGAGTTGTCCTCAAAACCAATATACATCCTGCTATATCTCCCACATGGAAAGTGCCAGGAGGGAGAAGTGGGGATTTTGTTTAGACTTTCTCGGAACTGCTTCAAATCAACTAGATATCTTTGTGCTGTAAATCTCCCAACAGCCAAACGCAAAAGCAGCAAACATCTCGCTGTATGTCCCACATCCAAAGTGCCAAGAGAGTAATGTAGAGCTTGCTCTCCCTGTCTTTGAGTACTGTTTTCACTGTCCCGGTTACCTCTTTGCTAACATTCTCTTCAGAGCTGCAGTGAAACCAGGAACCACGTGGAGAAGGCACCCACACTGAAAATGACTGGAAGGAACGTTGGGGCTTCTTCTCAGTGTCTCTGACATAGGGTTTCACTGTCCCGGGAAAGTCTCTGCTAACACCCTGCAGAGCGCTGTGCCCAATATACAGAAACGTCTTGCGGTATCTCCTACAGGGAAAGTGCCAGGAGGAGTTGTCGAGCTTGGTCTCAGTGTCTCTGAGAATTGCTCTGATTATCCGTGTGACCTCTTTGCTAAGACTCTCCAGAGAGTCGTCCTCAAAACCAACACACATCTTGACATATCTCCCACATTGATCGCAGTGTCCCCAGGAACGGCATTCCAGGAGCCAGGACCTTTTCTGCCCATAATGTCCGGGGACAGTTCCTTAAAACCAATATACATCCTGCTATATCTCCCACATGGAAAGTGCCAGGAGGGAGAAGTGGGGATTATGTTTAGACTTTCTCGGAACTGCTTCAAATCAACTAGATATCTTTGTGCTGTAAATCTCCCAACAGCCAAACGCAAAAGCAGCAAACATCTCGCTGTATGTCCCACATCCAAAGTGCCAAGAGAGTAATGTAGAGCTTGCTCTCCCTGTCTTTGAGTACTGTTTTCAGTGTCCCGGTTACCTCTTTGCTAACATTCTCTTCAGAGCTGCAGTGAAACCAGGAACCACGTGGAGAAGGCACCCACACGAAAAATGACTGGAGGGAACGTTGGGGCTTCTTCTCAGTGTCTCTGACATAGGGTTTCACTGTCCCGGGAAAGTCTCTGCTAACACCCTGCAGAGTGCAGTGCCCAATATACAGAAACGTCTTGCGGTATCTCCTACAGGGAAAGTGCCAGGAGGGAATTGTCGAGCTTGTTCTCAGTGTCTCTGAGAATTGCTCTGATTATCTGTGTGACCTCTTTGCTAAGACTCTCCAGAGAGACGTCCTCAAAACCAACACACATCTTGACATATCTCCCACATTGATCGCAGTGTCCCCAGGAACGGCATTCCAGGAGCCAGGAACTTTTCTGCCCACACTGTCCGGCGACAGTTCCTTAAAACCAATATATATCCTGCTATATCTCCCACATGGAAAATGCCAGGAGGGAGAAGTGGGGATTTTGTTTAGACTTTCTCGGAACTGCTTCAAATCAACTAGATATCTTTGTGCTGTAAATCTCCCAACAGCCAAACGCAAAAGCAGCAAACATCTCGCTGTATGTCCCACATCCAAAGTGCCAAGAGAGAGCTTGCTCTCCCTGTCTTTGAGTACTGTTTTCACTGTCCCGGTTACCTCTTTGCTAACATTCTCTTCAGAGCTGCAGTGAAACCAGGAACCACGTGGAGAAGGCACCCACACTGAAAGTGCCTGGAGGGAACATTGGGGCTTCTTCTCAGTGTCTCTGACATAGGGTTTCACTGTCCCGGGAAAGTCTCTGCTAACACCCTGCAGAGCGCTGTGCCCAATATACAGAAACGTCTTGCGGTATCTCCTACAGGGAAAGTGCCAGGAGGGAATTGTCGATCTTGTTCTCAGTGTCTCTGAGAATTGCTCTGATTATCCGTGTGACCTCTTTGCTAAGACTCTCCAGAGAGCCGTCCTCAAAACCAACACACATCTTTACATATCTCCCTCATTGATCGCAGTGTCTCCAGGAACGGCATTCAAGGAGCCAGGAACTTTTCTGCCCACACTCTCCGGGGACAGTTCCTTAAAACCAATATACATCCTGCTATATCTCCCACATGGAAAGTGCCAGGAGGGAGAAGTGGGGATTATGTTTAGACTTTCTCAGAACTGCTTCAAATCAACTAGATATCTTTGTGCTGTAAATCTCCCAACAGCCAAACACAAAAGCAGCAAACATCTCGCTGTATGTCCCACATCCAAAGTGCCAAGAGAGTAATGTAGAGCTTGCTCTCCCTGTCTTTGAGTACTGTTTTCAGTGTCCCGGTTACCTCTTTGCTAACATTCTCTTCAGAGCTGCAGTGAAACCAGGAACCACGTAGAGAAGGCACCCACACGAAAAATGACTGGAGGGAACGTTGGGGCTTCTTCTCAGTGTCTCTGACATAGGGTTTCACTGTCCCGGGAAAGTCTCTGCTAACACCCTGCAGAGTGCAGTGCCCAATATACAGAAACGTCTTGCGGTATCTCCTACAGGGAAAGTGCCAGGAGGGAATTGTCGAGCTTGTTCTCAGTGTCTCTGAGAATTGCTCTGATTATCCCTGTGACCTCTTTGCTAAGACTCTCCAGAGAGCCGTCCTCAAAACCAACACACATCTTTACATATCTCCCACATTGATCGCAGTGTCCCCAGGAACGGCATTCCAGGAGCCAGGAACTTTTCTGCCCACACTGTCCGGCGACAGTTCCTTAAAACCAATATATATCCTGCTATATCTCCCACATGGAAAATGCCAGGAGGGAGAAGTGGGGATTTTGTTTAGACTTTCTCGGAACTGCTTTAAATCAACTAGATATCTTTGTGCTGTAAATCTCCCAACAGCCAAACGCAAAAGCAGCAAACATCTCGCTGTATGTCCCACATCCAAAGTGCCAAGAGAGAGCTTGCTCTCCCTGTCTTTGAGTACTGTTTTCACTGTCCCGGTTACCTCTTTGCTAACATTCTCTTCAGAGCTGCAGTGAAACCAGGAACCACGTGGAGAAGGCACCCACACTGAAAGTGCCTGGAGGGAACATTGGGGCTTCTTCTCAGTGTCTCTGATGTCGGGTTTTACTGTCCCGGGAAAGTCTCTGCTAACACCGTGCAGAGCGCTGTGCCCAATATACAGAAACGTCTTGCGGTATCTCCTACAGGGAAAGTGCCAGGAGGGAATTGTGGAGCTTGTTCTCAGTGTCTCTGAGAATTGCTCTGATTATCTGTGTGACCTCTTTGCTAAGACTCTCCAGAGAGCCGTCCTCAAAACAAACACACATCTTGACATATCTCCCACATTGATCGCAGTGTCTCCAGAAACGGCATTCAAGGAGCCAGGACCTTTTCTCCCTACACTGTCCATTGAGTTGTCCTCAAAACCAATATACATCCTGCTATATCTCCCACATGGAAAGTGCCAGGAGGGAAAAGTGAGGGTTATGTTTAGACTTTCTCAGAACTGCTTCAAATCAACTAGATATCTTTGTGCTGTAAATCTCCCAACAGCCAAACGCAAAAGCAGCAAACATCTCGCTGTATGTCCCACATCCAAAGTGCCAAGAGAGTAATGTAGAGCTTGCTCTCCCTGTCTTTGAGTACTGTTTTCACTGTCCCGGTTACCTCTTTGCTAACATTCTCTTCAGAGCTGCAGTGAAACCAGGAACCATGTGGAGAAGGCAGCCACACTGAAAATGACTGGAAGGAACGTTGGGGCTTCTTCTCAGTGTCTCTGACATAGGGTTTCACTGTCCCGGGAAAGTCTCTGCTAACACCCTGCAGAGCGCTGTGCCCAATATACAGAAACGTCTTGCGGTATCTCCTACAGGGAAAGTGCCAGGAGGAATTGTGGAGCTTGTTCTCAGTGTCTCTGAGAATTGCTCTGATTATCCGTGTGACCTCTTTGCTAAGACTCTCCAGAGAGACGTCCTCAAAACCAACACACATCTTGACATATCTCCCTCATTGATCGCAGTGTCTCCAGGAACGGCATTCAAGGAGCCAGGAACTTTTCTGCCCACACTCTCCTGGGACAGTTCCTTAAAACCAATATACATCCTGCTATATCTCCCACATGGAAACTGCCAGGAGGGAGAAGTGGGGGTTATGTTTAGACTTTCTCAGAACTGCTTCAAATCAACTAGATATCTTTGTGCTCTAAATCTCCCAACAGCCAAACGCAAAAGCAGCAAACATCTCGCTGTATGTCCCACATCCAAAGTGCCAAGAGAGTAATGTAGAGCTTGCTCTCCCTGTCTTTGAGTACTGTTTTCAGTGTCCCGGTTACCTCTTTGCTAACATTCTCTTCAGAGCTGCAGTGAAACCAGGAACCACGTGGAGAAGGCACCCACACGAAAAATGACTGGAGGGATCGTTGGGGCTTCTTCTCAGTGTCTCTGACATAGGGTTTCACTGTCCCGGGAAAGTCTCTGCTAACACCCTGCAGAGTGCAGTGCCCAATATACAGAAACGTCTTGCGGTATCTCCTACAGGGAAAGTGCCAGGAGGGAATTGTCGAGCTTGTTCTCAGTGTCTCTGAGAATTGCTCTGATTATCTGTGTGACCTCTTTGCTAAGACTCTCCAGAGAGCCGTCCTCAAAACAAACACACATCTTGACATATCTCCCACATTGATCGCAGTGTCCCCAGGAACGGCATTCAAGGAGCCAGGAACTTTTCTGCCCACACTGTCCGGCGACAGTTCCTTAAAACCAATATACATCCTGCTATATCTCCCACATGGAAAATGCCAGGAGGGAGAAGTGGGGATTATGTTTAGACTTTCTCGGAACTGCTTCAAATCAACTAGATATCTTTGTGCTGTAAATCTCCCAACAGCCAAACGCAAAAGCAGCAAACATCTCGCTGTATGTCCCACATCCAAAGTGCCAAGAGAGCGCTTGCTCTCCCTGTCTTTGAGTACTGTTTTCAGTGTCCCGGTTACCTCTTTGCTAACATTCTCTTCAGAGCTGCAGTGAAACCAGGAACCACGTGGAGAAGGCACCCACACTGAAAGTGCCTGGAGGGAACATTGGGGCTTCTTCTCAGTGTCTCTGACATAGGGTTTCACTGTCCCGGGAAAGTCTCTGCTAACACCCTGCAGAGCGCTGTGCCCAATATACAGAAACGTCTTGCGGTATCTCCTACAGGGAAAGTGCCAGGAGGGAATTGTGGAGCTTGTTCTCAGTGTCTCTGAGAATTGCTCTGATTATCTGTGTGACCTCTTTGCTAAGACTCTCCAGAGAGCCGTCCTCAAAACAAACACACATCTTGACATATCTCCCACATTGATCGCAGTGTCTCCAGAAACGGCATTCAAGGAGCCAGGACCTTTTCTCCCTACACTGTCCATTGAGTTGTCCTCAAAACCAATATACATCCTGCTATATCTCCCACATGGAAAGTGCCAGGAGGGAAAAGTGAGGGTTATGTTTAGACTTTCTCAGAACTGCTTCAAATCAACTAGATATCTTTGTGCTGTAAATCTCCCAACAGCCAAACGCAAAAGCAGCAAACATCTCGCTGTATGTCCCACATCCAAAGTGCCAAGAGAGTAATGTAGAGCTTGCTCTCCCTGTCTTTGAGTACTGTTTTCACTGTCCCGGTTACCTCTTTGCTAACATTCTCTTCAGAGCTGCAGTGAAACCAGGAACCATGTGGAGAAGGCAGCCACACTGAAAATGACTGGAAGGAACGTTGGGGCTTCTTCTCAGTGTCTCTGACATAGGGTTTCACTGTCCCGGGAAAGTCTCTGCTAACACCCTGCAGAGCGCTGTGCCCAATATACAGAAACGTCTTGCGGTATCTCCTACAGGGAAAGTGCCAGGAGGAATTGTGGAGCTTGTTCTCAGTGTCTCTGAGAATTGCTCTGATTATCCGTGTGACCTCTTTGCTAAGACTCTCCAGAGAGACGTCCTCAAAACCAACACACATCTTGACATATCTCCCTCATTGATCGCAGTGTCTCCAGGAACGGCATTCAAGGAGCCAGGAACTTTTCTGCCCACACTCTCCTGGGACAGATCCTTAAAACCAATATACATCCTGCTATATCTCCCACATGGAAACTGCCAGGAGGGAGAAGTGGGGGTTATGTTTAGACTTTCTCAGAACTGCTTCAAATCAACTAGATATCTTTGTGCTCTAAATCTCCCAACAGCCAAACGCAAAAGCAGCAAACATCTCGCTGTATGTCCCACATCCAAAGTGCCAAGAGAGTAATGTAGAGCTTGCTCTCCCTGTCTTTGAGTACTGTTTTCAGTGTCCCGGTTACCTCTTTGCTAACATTCTCTTCAGAGCTGCAGTGAAACCAGGAACCACGTGGAGAAGGCACCCACACGAAAAATGACTGGAGGGAACGTTGGGGCTTCTTCTCAGTGTCTCTGACATAGGGTTTCACTGTCCCGGGAAAGTCTCTGCTAACACCCTGCAGAGTGCAGTGCCCAATATACAGAAACGTCTTGCGGTATCTCCTACAGGGAAAGTGCCAGGAGGGAATTGTCGAGCTTGTTCTCAGTGTCTCTGAGAATTGCTCTGATTATCTGTGTGACCTCTTTGCTAAGACTCTCCAGAGAGACGTCCTCAAAACAAACACACATCTTGACATATCTCCCACATTGATCGCAGTGTCCCCAGGAACGGCATTCAAGGAGCCAGGAACTTTTCTGCCCACACTGTCCGGCGACAGTTCCTTAAAACCAATATACATCCTGCTATATCTCCCACATGGAAAATGCCAGGAGGGAGAAGTGGGGATTATGTTTAGACTTTCTCGGAACTGCTTCAAATCAACTAGATATCTTTGTGCTGTAAATCTCCCAACAGCCAAACGCAAAAGCAGCAAACATCTCGCTGTATGTCCCACATCCAAAGTGCCAAGAGAGCGCTTGCTCTCCCTGTCTTTGAGTACTGTTTTCAGTGTCCCGGTTACCTCTTTGCTAACATTCTCTTCAGAGCTGCAGTGAAACCAGGAACCACGTGGAGAAGGCACCCACACTGAAAGTGCCTGGAGGGAACATTGGGGCTTCTTCTCAGTGTCTCTGACATAGGGTTTCACTGTCCCGGGAAAGTCTCTGCTAACACCCTGCAGAGCGCTGTGCCCAATATACAGAAACGTCTTGCGGTATCTCCTACAGGGAAAGTGCCAGGAGGGAATTGTCGATCTTGTTCTCAGTGTCTCTGAGAATTGCTCTGATTATCCGTGTGACCTCTTTGCTAAGACTCTCCAGAGAGCCGTCCTCAAAACCAACACACATCTTGACATATCTCCCACATTGATCGCAGTGTCTCCAGAAACGGCATTCAAGGAGCCAGGACCTTTTCTCCCTACACTGTCCATTGAGTTGTCCTCAAAACCAATATACATCCTGCTATATCTCCCACATGGAAAGTGCCAGGAGGGAAAAGTGAGGATTATGCTTAGACTTTCCCAGAACTGCTTCAAATCAACTAGATATCTTTGTGCTGTAAATCTCCCAACAGCCAAACGCAAAAGCAGCAAACATCTCGCTGTATGTCCCACATCCAAAGTGCCAAGAGAGTAATGTAGAGCTTGCTCTCCCTGTCTTTGAGTACTGTTTTCACTGTCCCGGTTACCTCTTTGATAACATTCTCTTCAGAGCTGCAGTGAAACCAGGAACCATGTGGAGAAGGCAGCCACACTGAAAATGACTGGAAGGAACGTTGGGGCTTCTTCTCAGTGTCTCTGACATAGGGTTTCACTGTCCCGGGAAAGTCTCTGCTAACACCCTGCAGAGCGCTGTGCCCAATATACAGAAACGTCTTGCGGTATCTCCTACAGGGAAAGTGCCAGGAGGAATTGTGGAGCTTGTTCTCAGTGTCTCTGAGAATTGCTCTGATTATCCGTGTGACCTCTTTGCTAAGACTCTCCAGAGAGACGTCCTCAAAACAAACACACATCTTGACATATCTCCCTCATTGATCGCAGTGTCTCCAGGAACGGCATTCAAGGAGCCAGGAACTTTTCTGCCCACACTCTCCGGGGACAGTTCCTTAAAACCAATATACATCCTGCTATATCTCCCACATGGAAACTGCCAGGAGGGAGAAGTGGGGGTTATGTTTAGACTTTCTCAGAACTGCTTCAAATCAACTAGATATCTTTGTGCTGTAAATCTCCCAACAGCCAAACGCAAAAGCAGCAAACATCTCGCTGTATGTCCCACATCCAAAGTGCCAAGAGAGTAATGTAGAGCTTGCTCTCCCTGTCTTTGAGTACTGTTTTCACTGTCCCGGTTACCTCTTGGCTAACATTCTCTTCAGAGCTGCAGTGAAACCAGGAACCACGTGGAGAAGGCACCCACACTGAAAATGCCTGGAGGGAACATTGGGACTTCTTCTCAGTGTCTCTGATGTCGGGTTTTACTGTCCCGGGAAAGTCTCTGCTAACACCCTGGAGAGCGCTGTGCCCAATATACAGAAACGTCTTGCGGTATCTCCTACAGGGAAAGTGCCAGGAGGGAATTGTCGAGCTTGTTCTCAGTGTCTCTGAGAATTGCTCTGATTATCTGTGTGACCTCTTTGCTAAGACTCTCCAGAGAGACGTCCTCAAAACCAACACACATCTTGACATATCTCCCACATTGATCGCAGTGTCTCCAGAAACGGCATTCAAGGAGCCAGGACCTTTTCTCCCTACACTGTCCATTGAATTGTCCTCAAAACCAATATACATCCTGCTATATCTCCCACATGGAAAGTGCCAGGAGGGAGAAGTGGGGATTATGTTTAGACTTTCTCGGAACTGCTTCAAATCAACTAGATATCTTTGTGCTGTAAATCTCCCAACAGCCAAACGCAAAAGCAGCAAACATCTCGCTGTATGTCCCACATCCAAAGTGCCAAGAGAGAGCTTGCTCTCCCTGTCTTTGAGTACTGTTTTCACTGTCCCGGTTACCTCTTTGCTAACATTCTCTTCAGAGCTGCAGTGAAACCAGGAACCACGTGGAGAAGGCACCCACACTGAAAGTGCCTGGAGGGAACATTGGGGCTTCTTCTCAGTGTCTCTGACATAGGGTTTCACTGTCCCGGGAAAGTCTCTGCTAACACCGTGCAGAGCGCTGTGCCCAATATACAGAAACGTCTTGCGGTATCTCGTACAGGGAAAGTGCCAGGAGGGAATTGTCGAGCTTGTTCTCAGTGTCTCTGAGAATTGCTCTGATTATCCGTGTGACCTCTTTGCTAAAACTCTCCAGAGAGACGTCCTCAAAACCAACACACATCTTGACATATCTCCCACATTGATCGCAGTGTCTCCAGAAACGGCATTCAAGGAGCCAGGACCTTTTCTCCCTACACTGTCCATTGAGTTGTCCTCAAAACCAATATACATCCTGCTATATCTCCCACATGGAAAGTGCCAGGAGGGAAAAGTGAGGATTATGCTTAGACTTTCTCAGAACTGCTTCAAATCAACTAGATATCTTTGTGCTGTAAATCTCCCAACAGCCAAACGCAAAAGCAGCAAACATCTCGCTGTATGTCCCACATCCAAAGTGCCAAGAGAGTAATGTAGAGCTTGCTCTCCCTGTCTTTGAGTACTGTTTTCACTGTCCCGGTTACCTCTTTGATAACATTCTCTTCAGAGCTGCAGTGAAACCAGGAACCACGTGGAGAAGGCACCCACACTGAAAATGACTGGAAGGAACGTTGGGGCTTCTTCTCAGTGTCTCTGACATAGGGTTTCACTGTCCCGGGAAAGTCTCTGCTAACACCCTGCAGAGCGCTGTGCCCAATATACAGAAACGTCTTGCGGTATCTCCTACAGGGAAAGTGCCAGGAGGAATTGTGGAGCTTGTTCTCAGTGTCTCTGAGAATTGCTCTGATTATCCGTGTGACCTCTTTGCTAAGACTCTCCAGAGAGCCGTCCTCAAAACCAACACACATCTTGACATATCTCCCACATTGATCGCAGTGTCCCCAGGAACGGCATTCAAGGAGCCAGGAACTTTTCTGCCCATAATGTCCGGGGACAGTTCCTTAAAACCAATATACATCCTGCTATATCTCCCACATGGAAAGTGCCAGGAGGGAGAAGTGGGGATTATGTTCAGACTTTCTCGGAACTGCTTCAAATCAACTAGATATCTTTGTGCTGTAAATCTCCCAACAGCCAAATGTAAAAGCAGCAAACATCTCGCTGTATGTCCCACATCCAAAGTGCCAAGAGAGAGCTTGCTCTCCCTGTCTTTGAGTACTGTTTTCACTGTCCCAATTACCTCTTTGCTAACATTCTCTTCAGAGCCGCAGTGAAACCAGGAACGACGTGGAGAAGGCAGCCACACTGAAAATGCCTGGAGGGAACGTTGGGGCTTCTTCTCGGTGTCTCTGACATAGGGTTTCACTGTCCCGGGAATGTCTCTGCTAACACCCTGGAGAGCGCTGTGCCCAATATACAGAAACGTCTTGCGGTATCTCCTACAGGGAAAGTGCCAGGAGGAACTGTCGATCTTGTTCTCAGTGTCTCTGAGAATTGCTCTGATTATCTGTGTGACCTCTTTGCTAAGACTCTCCAGAGAGACGTCCTCAAAACCAACACACATCTTGACATATCTCCCTCATTGATCGCAGTGTCTCCAGAAACGGCATTCAAGGAGCCAGGAACTTTTCTGCCCACAATCTCCGGGGACAGTTCCTTAAAACCAATATACATCCTGCTATATCTCCCACATGGAAAGTGCCAGGAGGGAGAAGTGGGGATTATGTTTAGACTTTCTCGGAACTGCTTCAAATCAACTAGATATCTTTGTGCTGTAAATCTCCCAACAGCCAAACGCAAAAGCAGCAAACATCTCGCTGTATGTCCCACATCCAAAGTGCCAAGAGAGAGCTTGCTCTCCCTGTCTTTGAGTACTGTTTTCACTGTCCCGGTTACCTCTTGGCTAACATTCTCTTCAGAGCTGCAGTGAAACCAGGAACCACGTGGAGAAGGCACCCACACGAAAAATGGCTGGAGGGAACATTGGGGCTTCTTCTCAGTGTCTCTGATGTCGGGTTTTACTGTCCCGGGAAAGTCTCTGCTAACACCCTGGAGAGCGCTGTGCCCAATATACAGAAATGTCTTGCGGTATCTCCTACAGGGAAAGTGCCAGGAGGGAATTGTCGAGCTTGTTCTCAGTGTCTCTGAGAATTGCTCTGATTATCTGTGTGACCTCTTTGCTAAGACTCTCCAGAGAGCCGTCCTCAAAACCAACACACATCTTGACATATCTCCCACATTGATCGCAGTGTCTCCAGAAACGGCATTCAAGGAGCCAGGACCTTTTCTCCCTACACTGTCCATTGAGTTGTCCTCAAAACCAATATACATCCTGCTATATCTCCCACATGGAAAGTGCCAGGAGGGAGAAGTGGGGATTATGTTTAGACTTTCTCGGAACTGCTTCAAATCAACTAGATATCTTTGTGCTGTAAATCTCCCAACAGCCAAACGCAAAAGCAGCAAACATCTCGCTGTATGTCCCACATCCAAAGTGCCAAGAGAGTAATGTAGAGCTTGCTCTCCCTGTCTTTGAGTACTGTTTTCAGTGTCCCGGTTACCTCTTTGCTAACATTCTCTTCAGAGCTGCAGTGAAACCAGGAACCACGTGGAGAAGGCAGCCACACTGAAAATGACTGGAAGGAACGTTGGGGCTTCTTCTCAGTGTCTCTGACATAGGGTTTCACTGTCCCGGGAAAGTCTCTGCTAACACCCTGCAGAGCGCTGTGCCCAATATACAGAAACGTCTTGCGGTATCTCCTACAGGGAAAGTGCCAGGAGGAGTTGTCGAGCTTGGTCTCAGTGTCTCTGAGAATTGCTCTGATTATCCGTGTGACCTCTTTGCTAAGACTCTCCAGAGAGACGTCCTCAAAACAAACACACATCTTGACATATCTCCCTCATTGATCGCAGTGTCTCCAGGAACGGCATTCAAGGAGCCAGGAACTTTTCTGCCCACAGTCTCCGGGGACAGTTCCTTAAAACCAATATACATCCTCCTATATCTCCCACATGGAAACTGCCAGGAGGGAAAAGTGGGGATTATGTTTAGACTTTCTCAGAACTGCTTCAAATCAACTAGATATCTTTGTGCTGTAAATCTCCCAACAGCCAAACGCAAAAGCAGCAAACATCTCGCTGTATGTCCCACATCCAAAGTGCCAAGAGAGTAATGTAGAGCTTGCTCTCCCTGTCTTTGAGTACTGTTTTCACTGTCCCGGTTACCTCTTTGATAACATTCTCTTCAGAGCTGCAGTGAAACCAGGAACCACGTGGAGAAGGCACCCACACGAAAAATGACTGGAGGGAACGTTGGGGCTTCTTCTCAGTGTCTCTGACATAGGGTTTCACTGTCCCGGGAAAGTCTCTGATAACACCCTGCAGAGTGCAGTGCCCAATATACAGAAACGTCTTGCGGTATCTCCTACAGGGAAAGTGCCAGGAGGGAATTGTGGAGCTTGTTCTCAGTGTCTCTGAGAATTGCTCTGATTATCTGTGTGACCTCTTTGCTAAGACTCTCCAGAGAGCCGTCCTCAAAACAAACACACATCTTGACATATCTCCCACATTGATCGCAGTGTCCCCAGGAACGGCATTCCAGGAGGCAGGACCTTTTCTGCCCACACTGTCCGGCGACAGTTCCTTAAAACCGATATATATCGTCCTATATCTCCCACATGGAAACTGCCAGGAGGGAAAAGTGGGGATTATGTTTAGACTTTCTCAGAACTGCTTCAAATCAACTAGATATCTTTGTGCTGTAAATCTCCCAACAGCCAAACGCAAAAGCAGCAAACATCTCGCTGTATGTCCCACATCCAAAGTGCCAAGAGAGAGCTTGCTCTCCCTGTCTTTGAGTACTGTTTTCACTGTCCTGGTTACCTCTTTGCTAACATTCTCTTCAGAGCTGCAGTGAAACCAGGAACCACGTGGAGAAGGCACCCACACTGAAAGTGCCTGGAGGGAACATTGGGGCTTCTTCTCAGTGTCTCTGACATAGGGTTTCACTGTCCCGGGAAAGTCTCTGCTAACACCCTGCAGATCGCTGTGCCCAATATACAGAAACGTCTTGCGGTATCTCCTACAGGGAAAGTGCCAGGAGGGAATTGTCGATCTTGTTCTCAGTGTCTCTGAGAATTGCTCTGATTATCCCTGTGACCTCTTTGCTAAGACTCTCCAGAGAGCCGTCCTCAAAACCAACACACATCTTGACATATCTCCCACATTGATCGCAGTGTCTCCAGAAACGGCATTCAAGGAGCCAGGACCTTTTCTCCCTACACTGTCCATTGAGTTGTCCTCAAAACCAATATACATCCTGCTATATCTCCCACATGGAAAGTGCCAGGAGGGAAAAGTGAGGATTATGCTTAGACTTTCTCGGAACTGCTTCAAATCAACTAGATATCTTTGTGCTGTAAATCTCCCAACAGCCAAACGCAAAAGCAGCAAACATCTCGCTGTATGTCCCACATCCAAAGTGCCAAGAGAGTAATGTAGAGCTTGCTCTCCCTGTCTTTGAGTACTGTTTTCACTGTCCCGGTTACCTCTTTGATAACATTCTCTTCAGAGCTGCAGTGAAACCAGGAACCACGTGGAGAAGGCACCCACACTGAAAATGACTGGAAGGAACGTTGGGGCTTCTTCTCAGTGTCTCTGACATAGGGTTTCACTGTCGCGGGAAAGTCTCTGCTAACACCGTGCAGAGCGCTGTGCCCAATATACAGAAACGTCTTGCGGTATCTCCTACAGGGAAAGTGCCAGGAGGAGTTGTCGAGCTTGTTCTCAGTGTCTCTGAGAATTGCTCTGATTATCCGTGTGACCTCTTTGCTAAGACTCTCCAGAGAGCCGTCCTCAAAACCAACACACATCTTGACATATCTCCCTCATTGATCGCAGTGTCTCCAGAAACGGCATTCAAGGAGCCAGGAACTTTTCTGCCCACACTCTCCGGGGACAGTTCCTTAAAACCAATATACATCCTCCTATATCTCCCACATGGAAACTGCCAGGAGGGAAAAGTGGGGATTATGTTTAGACTTTCTCAGAACTGCTTCAAATCAACTAGATATCTTTGTGCTGTAAATCTCCCAACAGCCAAACGCAAAAGCAGCAAACATCTCGCTGTATGTCCCACATCCAAAGTGCCAAGAGAGTAATGTAGAGCTTGCTCTCCCTGTCTTTGAGTACTGTTTTCAGTGTCCCGGTTACCTCTTTGCTAACATTCTCTTCAGAGCTGCAGTGAAACCAGGAACCACGTGGAGAAGGCACCCACACGAAAAATGACTGAAGGGAACGTTGGGGCTTCTTCTCAGTGTCTCTGACATAGGGTTTCACTGTCCCGGGAAAGTCTCTGCTAACACCCTGCAGAGTGCAGTGCCCAATATACAGAAACGTCTTGCGGTATCTCCTACAGGGAAAGTGCCAGGAGGGAATTGTCGAGCTTGTTCTCAGTGTCTCTGAGAATTGCTCTGATTATCTGTGTGACCTCTTTGCTAAGACTCTCCAGAGAGCCGTCCTCAAAACAAACACACATCTTGACATATCTCCCACATTGATCGCAGTGTCCCCAGGAACGGCATTCCAGGAGCGAGGAACTTTTTTGCCCACACTGTCCGGCGACAGTTCCTTAAAACCAATATATATCCTGCTATATCTCCCACATGGAAAATGCCAGGAGGGAGAAGTGGGGATTATGTTTAGACTTTCTCGGAACTGCTTCAAATCAACTAGATATCTTTGTGCTGTAAATCTCCCAACAGCCAAACGCAAAAGCAGCAAACATCTCGCTGTATGTCCCACATCCAAAGTGCCAAGAGAGAGCTTGCTCTCCCTGTCTTTGAGTACTGTTTTCACTGTCCCGGTTACCTCTTTGCTAACATTCTCTTCAGAGCTGCAGTGAAACCAGGAACCACGTGGAGAAGGCACCCACACTGAAAGTGCCTGGAGGGAACATTGGGGCTTCTTCTCAGTGTCTCTGACATAGGGTTTCACTGTCGCGGGAAAGTCTCTGCTAACACCCTGCAGAGCGCTGTGCCCAATATACAGAAACGTCTTGCGGTATCTCCTACAGGGAAAGTGCCAGGAGGGAATTGTCGATCTTGTTCTCAGTGTCTCTGAGAATTGCTCTGATTATCCCTGTGACCTCTTTGCTAAGACTCTCCAGAGAGACGTCCTCAAAACAAACACACATCTTGACATATCTCCCACATTGATCGCAGTGTCTCCAGGAACGGCATTCAAGGAGCCAGGACCTTTTCTCCCTACACTGTCCATTGAGTTGTCCTCAAAACCAATATACATCCTGCTATATCTCCCACATGGAAAGTGCCAGGAGGGAGAAGTGGGGATTATGTTTAGACTTTCTCGCAACTGCTTCAAATCAACTAGATATCTTTGTGCTGTAAATCTCCCAACAGCCAAACGCAAAAGCAGCAAACATCTCGCTGTATGTCCCACATCCAAAGTGCCAAGAGAGTAATGTAGAGCTTGCTCTCCCTGTCTTTGAGTACTGTTTTCACTGTCCCGGTTACCTCTTTGATAACATTCTCTTCAGAGCTGCAGTGAAACCAGGAACCATGTGGAGAAGGCACCCACACTGAAAATGACTGGAAGGAACGTTGGGGCTTCTTCTCAGTGTCTCTGACATAGGGTTTCACTGTCCCGGGAAAGTCTCTGCTAACACCCTGCAGAGCGCTGTGCCCAATATACAGAAACGTCTTGCGGTATCTCCTACAGGGAAAGTGCCAGGAGGAGTTGTCGAGCTTGGTCTCAGTGTCTCTGAGAATTGCTCTGATTATCCCTGTGACCTCTTTGCTAAGACTCTCCAGAGAGTCGTCCTCAAAACCAACACACATCTTGACATATCTCCCACATTGATCGCAGTGTCTCCAGAAACGGCATTCCAGGAGCCAGGACCTTTTCTCCCTACACTGTCCATTGAGTTGTCCTCAAAACCAATATACATCCTGCTATATCTCCCACATGGAAAGTGCCAGGAGGGAGAAGTGGGGATTATGTTTAGACTTTCTCTGAACTGCTTCAAATCAACTAGATATCTTTGTGCTGTAAATCTCCCAACAGCCAAACGCAAAAGCAGCAAACATCTCGCTGTATGTCCCACATCCAAAGTGCCAAGAGAGAGCTTGCTCTCCCTGTCTTTGAGTACTATTTTCACTGTCCTGGTTACCTCTTTGCTAACATTCTCTTCAGAGCTGCAGTGAAACCAGGAACCACGTGGAGAAGGCACCCACACTGAAAGTGCCTGGAGGGAACATTGGGGCTTCTTCTCAGTGTCTCTGACATAGGGTTTCACTGTCCCGGGAAAGTCTCTGCTAACACCCTGCAGAGCGCTGTGCCCAATATACAGAAACGTCTTGCGGTATCTCCTACAGGGAAAGTGCCAGGAGGGAATTGTCGAGCTTGTTCTCAGTGTCTCTGAGAATTGCTCTGATTATCCCTGTGACCTCTTTGCTAAGACTCTCCAGAGAGCCGTCCTCAAAAAAAACACACATCTTGACATATCTCCCACATTGATCGCAGTGTCTCCAGAAACGGCATTCAAGGAGCCAGGACCTTTTCTCCCTACACTGTCCATTGAGTTGTCCTCAAAACCAATATACATCCTGCTATATCTCCCACATGGAAAGTGCCAGGAGGGAGAAGTGGGGATTATGTTTAGACTTTCTCGGAACTGCTTCACATCAACTAGATATCTTTGTGCTGTAAATCTCCCAACAGCCAAACGCAAAAGCAGCAAACATCTCGCTGTATGTCCCACATCCAAAGTGCCAAGAGAGAGCTTGCTCTCCCTGTCTTTGAGTACTGTTTTCACTGTCCCGGTTACCTCTTTGCTAACGTTCTCTTCAGAGCCGCAGTGAAACCAGGAACCACGTGGAGAAGGCACCCACACTGAAAGTGCCTGGAGGGAACATTGGGGCTTCTTCTCAGTGTCTCTGACATAGGGTTTCACTGTCCCGGGAAAGTCTCTGCTAACACCCTGCAGAGCGCTGTGCCCAATATACAGAAACGTCTTGCGGTATCTCCTACAGGGAAAGTGCCAGGAGGGAATTGTCGAGCTTGTTCTCAGTGTCTCTGAGAATTGCTCTGATTATCCGTGAGACCTCTTTGCTAAAACTCTACAGAGAGACGTCCTCAAAACCAACACACATCTTGACATATCTCCCACATTGATCGCAGTGTCTCCAGAAACGGCATTCAAGGAGCCAGGACCTTTTCTCCCTACACTGTCCATTGAGTTGTCCTCAAAACCAATATACATCCTGCTATATCTCCCACATGGAAAGTGCCAGGAGGGAAAAGTGGGGATTATGTTTAGACTTTCTCGGAACTGCTTCAAATCAACTAGATATCTTTGTGCTGTAAATCTCCCAACAGCCAAACGCAAAAGCAGCAAACATCTCGCTGTATGTCCCACATCCAAAGTGCCAAGAGAGAGCTTGCTCTCCCTGTCTTTGAGTACTGTTTTCACTGTCCCGGTTACCTCTTTGCTAACATTCTCTTCAGAGCTGCAGTGAAACCAGGAACCACGTGGAGAAGGCACCCACACTGAAAGTGCCTGGAGGGAACATTGGGGCTTCTTCTCAGTGTCTCTGACATAGGGTTTCACTGTCCCGGGAAAGTCTCTGCTAACACCGTGCAGAGCGCTGTGCCCAATATACAGAAGCGTCTTGCGGTATCTCCTACAGGGAAAGTGCCAGGAGGAATTGTGGAGCTTGTTCTCAGTGTCTCTGAGAATTGCTCTGATTATCTGTGTGACCTCTTTGCTAAGACTCTCCAGAGAGACGTCCTCAAAACCAACACACATCTTGACATATCTCCCTCATTGATCGCAGTGTCTCCAGGAACGGCATTCAAGGAGCCAGGAGCTTTTCTGCCCACACTGTCCGGGGACAGTTCCTTAAAACCAATATACATCCTCCTATATCTCCCACATGGAAACTGCCAGGAGGGAGAAGTGGGGATTATGTTTAGACTTTCTCGGAACTGCTTCAAATCAACTAGATATCTTTGTGCTGTAAATCTCCCAACAGCCAAACGCAAAAGCAGCAAACATCTCGCTGTATGTCCCACATCCAAAGTGCCAAGAGAGAGCTTGCTCTCCCTGTCTTTGAGTACTGTTTTCACTGTCCCGGTTACCTCTTTGCTAACATTCTCTTCAGAGCTGCAGTGAAACCAGGAACCACGTGGAGAAGGCACCCACACTGAAAGTGCCTGGAGGGAACGTTGGGGCTTCTTCTCAGTGTCTCTGACATAGGGTTTCACTGTCCCGGGAAAGTCTCTGCTAACACCCTGCAGAGCGCTGTGCCCAATATACAGAAACGTCTTGCGGTATCTCCTACAGGGAAAGTGCCAGGAGGAGTTGTCGAGCTTGGTCTCAGTGTCTCTGAGAATTGCTCTGATTATCCCTGTGACCTCTTTGCTAAGACTCTCCAGAGAGTCGTCCTCAAAACCAACACACATCTTGACATATCTCCCACATTGATCGCAGTGTCTCCAGAAACAGCATTCAAGGAGCCAGGACCTTTTCTGCCCATAATGTCCGGGGACAGTTCCTTAAAACCAATATACATCCTCCTATATCTCCCACATGGAAAATGCCAGGAGGGAGAAGTGGGGATTATGTTTAGACTTTCTCGGAACTGCTTCAAATCAACTAGATATCTTTGTGATGTAAATCTCCCAACAGCCAAACGCAAAAGCAGCAAACATCTCGCTGTATGTCCCACATCCAAAGTGCCGAGAGAGCTTGCTCTCCCTGTCTTTCAGTACTGTTTTCACTGTCCTGGTTACCTCTTTGCTAACATTCTCTTCAGAGCTGCAGTGAAACCAGGAACCACGTGGAGAAGGCACCCACACTGAAAGTGCCTGGAGGGAACATTGGGGCTTCTTCTCAGTGTCTCTGACATAGGGTTTCACTGTCGCGGGAAAGTCTCTGCTAACACCCTGCAGAGCGCTGTGCCCAATATACAGAAACGTCTTGCGGTATCTCCTACAGGGAAAGTGCCAGGAGGGAATTGTCGAGCTTGTTCTCAGTGTCTCTGAGAATTGCTCTGATTATCCGTGTGACCTCTTTGCTAAAACTCTCCAGAGAGACGTCCTCAAAACCAACACACATCTTGACATATCTCCCACATTGATCGCAGTGTCTCCAGAAACGGCATTCAAGGAGCCAGGACCTTTTCTCCCTACACTGTCCATTGAGTTGTCCTCAAAACCAATATACATCCTGCTATATCTCCCACATGGAAAGTGCCAGGAGGGAAAAGTGAGGATTATGCTTAGACTTTCTCAGAACTGCTTCAAATCAACTAGATATCTTTGTGCTGTAAATCTCCCAACAGCCAAACGCAAAAGCAGCAAACATCTCGCTGTATGTCCCACATCCAAAGTGCCAAGAGAGTAATGTAGAGCTTGCTCTCCCTGTCTTTGAGTACTGTTTTCACTGTCCTGGTTACCTCTTTGATAACATTCTCTTCAGAGCTGCAGTGAAACCAGGAACCACGTGGAGAAGGCACCCACACTGAAAATGACTGGAAGGAACGTTGGGGCTTCTTCTCAGTGTCTCTGACATAGGGTTTCACTGTCCCGGGAAAGTCTCTGCTAACACCCTGCAGAGCGCTGTGCCCAATATACAGAAACGTCTTGTGGTATCTCCTACAGGGGAAGTGCCAGGAGGAGTTGTCGAGCTTGTTCTCAGTGTCTCTGAGAATTGCTCTGATTATCTGTGTGACCTCTTTGCTAAGACTCTCCAGAGAGCCGTCCTCAAAACAAACACACATCTTGACATATCTCCCACATTGATCGCAGTGTCTCCAGAAACGGCATTCAAGGAGCCAGGACCTTTTCTCCCTACACTGTCCATTGAATTGTCCTCAAAACCAATATACATCCTGCTATATCTCCCACATGGAAAGTGCCAGGAGGGAGAAGTGGGGATTATGTTTAGACTTTCTCGGAACTGCTTCAAATCAACTAGATATCTTTGTGCTGTAAATCTCCCAACAGCCAAACGCAAAAGCAGCAAACATCTCGCTGTATGTCCCACATCCAAAGTGCCAAGAGAGAGCTTGCTCTCCCTGTCTTTGAGTACTGTTTTCACTGTCCTGGTTACCTCTTTGCTAACATTCTCTTCAGAGCTGCAGTGAAACCAGGAACCACGTGGAGAAGGCACCCACACTGAAAGTGCCTGGAGGGAACATTGGGGCTTCTTCTCAGTGTCTCTGACATAGGGTTTCACTGTCCCGGGAAAGTCTCTGCTAACACCCTGCAGAGCGCTGTGCCCAATATACAGAAACGTCTTGCGGTATCTCCTACAGGGAAAGTGCCAGGAGGAATTGTCGATCTTGTTCTCAGTGTCTCTGAGAATTGCTCTGATTATCCGTGAGACCTCTTTGCTAAAACTCTCCAGAGAGACGTCCTCAAAAAAAACACACATGTTGACATATCTCCCACATCGATCGCAGTGTCTCCAGAAACGGCATTTAATGAGCCAGGAACTTTTCTCCCTACACTGTCCATTGAGTTGTCCTCAAAACCAATATACATCCTGCTATATCTCCCACATGGAAAGTGCCAGGAGGGAAAAGTGGGGATTATGTTTAGACTTTCTCGGAACTGCTTCAAATCAACTAGATATCTTTGTGCTGTAAATCTCCCAACAGCCAAACACAAAAGCAGCAAACATCTCGCTGTATGTCCCACATCCAAAGTGCCAAGAGAGTAATGTAGAGCTTGCTCTCCCTGTCTTTGAGTACTGTTTTCACTGTCCCGGTTACCTCTTTGCTAACATTCTCTTCAGAGCTGCAGTGAAACCAGGAACCATGTGGAGAAGGCAGCCACACTGAAAATGACTGGAAGGAACGTTGGGGCTTCTTCTCAGTGTCTCTGACATAGGGTTTCACTGTCGCGGGAAAGTCTCTGCTAACACCGTGCAGAGCGCTGTGCCCAATATACAGAAACGTCTTGCGGTATCTCCTACAGGGAAAGTGCCAGGAGGAATTGTGGAGCTTGTTCTCAGTGTCTCTGAGAATTGCTCTGATTATCCGTGTGACCTCTTTGCTAAGACTCTCCAGAGAGACGTCCTCAAAACCAACACACATCTTTACATATCTCCCTCATTGATCGCAGTGTCTCCAGGAACGGCATTCAAGGAGCCAGGAACTTTTCTGCCCACACTCTCCGGGGACAGTTCCTTAAAACCAATATACATCCTCCTATATCTCCCACATGGAAACTGCCAGGAGGGAAAAGTGGGGTTTATGTTTAGACTTTCTCAGAACTGCTTCAAATCAACTAGATATCTTTGTGCTGTAAATCTCCCAACAGCCAAACGCAAAAGCAGCAAACATCTCGCTGTATGTCCCACATCCAAAGTGCCAAGAGAGTAATGTAGAGCTTGCTCTCCCTGTCTTTGAGTACTGTTTTCACTGTCCCGGTTACCTCTTTGCTAACATTCTCTTCAGAGCTGCAGTGAAACCAGGAACCACGTGGAGAAGGCACCCACACGAAAAATGGCTGGAGGGAACATTGGGGCTTCTTCTCAGTGTCTCTGACATAGGGTTTCACTGTCCCGGGAAAGTCTCTGCTAACACCCTGCAGAGTGCAGTGCCCTATATACAGAAACGTCTTGCGGTATCTCCTACAGGGAAAGTGCCAGGAGGGAATTGTCGAGCTTGTTCTCAGTGTCTCTGAGAATTGCTCTGATTATCTGTGTGACCTCTTTGCTAAGACTCTCCAGAGAGCCGTCCTCAAAACAAACACACATCTTGACATATCTCCCTCATTGATCGCAGTGTCCCCAGGAACGGCATTCCAGGAGCCAGGAACATTTCTGCCCACACTGTCTGGCGACAGTTCCTTAAAACCAATATATATCCTGCTATATCTCCCACATGGAAAATGCCAGGAGGGAGAAGTGGGGATTATGTTTAGACTTTCTCGGAACTGCTTCAAATCAACTAGATATCTTTGTGCTGTAAATCTCCCAACAGCCAAACGCAAAAGCAGCAAACATCTCGCTGTATGTCCCACATCCAAAGTGCCGAGAGAGCTTGCTCTCCCTGTCTTTGAGTACTGTTTTCACTGTCCTGGTTACCTCTTTGCTAACATTCTCTTCAGAGCTGCAGTGAAACCAGGAACCACGTGGAGAAGGCACCCACACTGAAAGTGCCTGGAGGGAACATTGGGGCTTCTTCTCAGTGTCTCTCACATAGGGTTTCACTGTCGCGGGAAAGTCTCTGCTAACACCCTGCAGAGCGCTGTGCCCAATATACAGAAACGTCTTGCGGTATCTCCTACAGGGAAAGTGCCAGGAGGGAATTGTCGAGCTTGTTCTCAGTGTCTCTGAGAATTGCTCTGATTATCCGTGTGACCTCTTTGCTAAAACTCTCCAGAGAGCCGTCCTCAAAACCAACACACATCTTGACATATCTCCCACATTGATCGCAGTGTCTCCAGAAACGGCATTCAAGGAGCCAGGACCTTTTCTCCCTACACTGTCCATTGAGTTGTCCTCAAAACCAATATACATCCTGCTATATCTCCCACATGGAAAGTGCCAGGAGGGAAAAGTGAGGATTATGCTTAGACTTTCTCAGAACTGCTTCAAATCAACTAGATATCTTTGTGCTGTAAATCTCCCAACAGCCAAACACAAAAGCAGCAAACATCTCGCTGTATGTCCCACATCCAAAGTGCCAAGAGAGTAATGTAGAGCTTGCTCTCCCTGTCTTTGAGTACTGTTTTCACTGTCCCGGTTACCTCTTTGATAACATTCTCTTCAGAGCTGCAGTGAAACCAGGAACCACGTGGAGAAGGCACCCACACTGAAAATGACTGGAAGGAACGTTGGGGCTTCTTCTCAGTGTCTCTGACATAGGGTTTCACTGTCCCGGGAAAGTCTCTGCTAACACCCTGCAGAGCGCTGTGCCCAATATACAGAAACGTCTTGCGGTATCTCCTACAGGGAAAGTGCCAGGAGGAGTTGTCGAGCTTGGTCTCAGTGTCTCTGAGAATTGCTCTGATTATCTGTGTGACCTCTTTGCTAAGACTCTCCAGAGAGCCGTCCTCAAAACCAACACACATCTTGACATATCTCCCACATTGATCGCAGTGTCTCCAGAAACGGCATTCAAGGAGCCAGGACCTTTTCTCCCTACACTGTCCATTGAGTTGTCCTCAAAACCAATATACATCCTGCTATATCTCCCACATGGAAAGTGCCAGGAGGGAGAAGTGGGGATTATGTTTAGACTTTCTCGGAACTGCTTCAAATCAACTAGATATCTTTGTGCTGTAAATCTCCCAACAGCCAAACGCAAAAGCAGCAAACATCTCGCTGTATGTCCCACATCCAAAGTGCCAAGAGAGAGCTTGCTCTCCCTGTCTTTGAGTACTGTTTTCACTGTCCCGGTTACCTCTTTGCTAACATTCTCTTCAGAGCTGCAGTGAAACCAGGAACCACGTGGAGAAGGCACCCACACTGAAAGTGCCTGGAGGGAACATTGGGGCTTCTTCTCAGTGTCTCTGACATAGGGTTTCACTGTCCCGGGAAAGTCTCTGCTAACACCCTGCAGAGCGCTGTGCCCAATATACAGAAACGTCTTGCGGTATCTCCTACAGGGAAAGTGCCAGGAGGAATTGTCGATCATGTTCTCAGTGTCTCTGAGAATTGCTCTGATTATCCCTGTGACCTCTTTGCTAAAACTCTCCAGAGAGACGTCCTCAAAAAAAACACACATGTTGACATATCTCCCACATCGATCGCAGTGTCTCCAGAAACGGCATTTAATGAGCCAGGAACTTTTCTCCCTACACTGTCCATAGAGTTGTCCTCAAAACCAATATACATCCTGCTATATCTCCCACATGGAAAGTGCCAGGAGGGAAAAGTGGGGATTATGTTTAGACTTTCTCGGAACTGCTTCAAATCAACTAGATATCTTTGTGCTGTAAATCTCCCAACAGCCAAACACAAAAGCAGCAAACATCTCGCTGTATGTCCCACATCCAAAGTGCCAAGAGAGTAATGTAGAGCTTGCTCTCCCTGTCTTTGAGTACTGTTTTCAGTGTCCCGGTTACCTCTTTGCTAACATTCTCTTCAGAGCTGCAGTGAAACCAGGAACCATGTGGAGAAGGCAGCCACACTGAAAATGACTGGAAGGAACGTTGGGGCTTCTTCTCAGTGTCTCTGACATAGGGTTTCACTGTCGCGGGAAAGTCTCTGCTAACACCCTGCAGAGCGCTGTGCCCAATATACAGAAACGTCTTGCGGTATCTCCTACAGGGAAAGTGCCAGGAGGAATTGTGGAGCTTGTTCTCAGTGTCTCTGAGAATTGCTCTGATTATCCGTGTGACCTCTTTGCTAAGACTCTCCAGAGAGCCGTCCTCAAAACCAACACACATCTTTACATATCTCCCTCATTGATCGCAGTGTCTCCAGGAATGGCATTCAAGGAGCCAGGAACTTTTCTGCCCACACTCTCCGGGGACAGTTCCTTAAAACCAATATACATCCTCCTATATCTCCCACATGGAAACTGCCAGGAGGGAAAAGTGGGGATTATGTTTAGACTTTCTCGGAACTGCTTCAAATCAACTAGATATCTTTGTGCTGTAAATCTCCCAACAGCCAAACGCAAAAGCAGCAAACATCTCGCTGTATGTCCCACATCCAAAGTGCCAAGAGAGTAATGTAGAGCTTGCTCTCCCTGTCTTTGAGTACTGTTTTCACTGTCCCGGTTACCTCTTTGCTAACATTCTCTTCAGAGCTGCAGTGAAACCAGGAACCACGTGGAGAAGGCACCCACACTGAAAGTGCCTGGAGGGAACATTGGGGCTTCTTCTCAGTGTCTCTGACATAGGGTTTCACTGTCCCGGGAAAGTCTCTGCTAACACCCTGCAGAGTGCAGTGCCCAATATACAGAAACGTCTTGCGGTATCTCCTACAGGGAAAGTGCCAGGAGGGAATTGTCGAGCTTGTTCTCAGTGTCTCTGAGAATTGCTCTGATTATCTGTGTGACCTCTTTGCTAAGACTCTCCAGAGAGCCGTCCTCAAAACAAACACACATCTTGACATATCTCCCTCATTGATCGCAGTGTCCCCAGGAACGGCATTCCAGGAGCCAGGAACATTTCTGCCCACACTGTCTGGCGACAGTTCCTTAAAACCAATATATATCCTGCTATATCTCCCACATGGAAAATGCCAGGAGGGAGAAGTGGGGATTATGTTTAGACTTTCTCGGAACTGCTTCAAATCAACTAGATATCTTTGTGCTGTAAATCTCCCAACAGCCAAACGCAAAAGCAGCAAACATCTCGCTGTATGTCCCACATCCAAAGTGCCAAGAGAGAGCTTGCTCTCCCTGTCTTTGAGTACTGTTTTCACTGTCCTGGTTACCTCTTTGCTAACATTCTCTTCAGAGCTGCAGTGAAACCAGGAACCACGTGGAGAAGGCACCCACACTGAAAATGCCTGGAGGGAACATTGGGGCTTCTTCTCAGTGTCTCTGATGTCAGGTTTTACTGTCCCGGGAAAGTCTCTGCTAACACCCTGCAGAGCGCTGTGCCCAATATACAGAAAGGTCTTGCGGTATCTCCTACAGGGAAAGTGCCAGGAGGGAATTGTCGATCTTGTTCTCAGTGTCTCTGAGAATTGCTCTGAGTATTCCTGTGACCTCTTTGCTAAGACTCTCCAGAGAGCCGTCCTCAAAACCAACACACATCTTGACATATCTCCCACATTGATTGCAGTGTCTCCAGAAACGGCATTCAAGGAGCCAGGACCTTTTCTCCCTACACTGTCCATTGAGTTGTCCTCAAAACCAATATACATCCTGCTATATCTCCCACATGGAAAGTGCCAGGAGGGAAAAGTGAGGATTATGCTTAGACTTTCTCGGAACTGCTTCAAATCAACTAGATATCTTTGTGCTGTAAATCTCCCAACAGCCAAACGCAAAAGCAGCAAACATCTCGCTGTATGTCCCACATCCAAAGTGCCAAGAGAGTAATGTAGAGCTTGCTCTCCCTGTCTTTGAGTACTGTTTTCACTGTCCCGGTTACCTCTTTGATAACATTCTCTTCAGAGCTGCAGTGAAACCAGGAACCATGTGGAGAAGGCAGCCACACTGAAAATGACTGGAAGGAACGTTGGGGCTTCTTCTCAGTGTCTCTGACATAGGGTTTCACTGTCGCGGGAAAGTCTCTGCTAACACCGTGCAGAGCGCTGTGCCCAATATACAGAAACGTCTTGCGGTATCTCCTACAGGGAAAGTGCCAGGAGGAATTGTGGAGCTTGTTCTCAGTGTCTCTGAGAATTGCTCTGATTATCCGTGTGACCTCTTTGCTAAGACTCTCCAGAGAGACGTCCTCAAAACCAACACACATCTTGACATATCTCCCTCATTGATCGCAGTGTCTCCAGGAACGGCATTCAAGGAGCCAGGAACTTTTCTGCCCACACTCTCCGGGGACAGTTCCTTAAAACCAATATACATCCTCCTATATCTCCCACATGGAAACTGCCAGGAGGGAAAAGTGGGGATTATGTTTAGACTTTCTCGGAACTGCTTCAAATCAACTAGATATCTTTGTGCTGTAAATCTCCCAACAGCCAAACGCAAAAGCAGCAAACATCTCGCTGTATGTCCCACATCCAAAGTGCCAAGAGAGAGCTTGCTCTCCCTGTCTTTGAGTACTGTTTTCACTGTCCCGGTTACCTCTTTGCTAACATTCTCTTCAGAGCTGCAGTGAAACCAGGAACCACGTGGAGAAGGCACCCACACTGAAAATGCCTGGAGGGAACATTGGGGCTTCTTCTCAGTGTCTCTGATGTCGGGTTTTACTGTCCCGGGAAAGTCTCTGCTAACACCCTGCAGAGCGCTGTGACCAATATACCGAAACGTCTTGCGGTATCTCCTACAGGGAAAGTGCCAGGAGGGAATTGTCGAGCTTGTTCTCAGTGTCTCTGAGAATTGCTCTGATTATCCCTGTGACCTCTTTGCTAAGACTCTCCAGAGAGCCGTCCTCAAAACCAACACACATCTTGACATATCTCCCACATTGATCGCAGTGTCTCCAGAAACGGCATTCAAGGAGCCAGGACCTTTTCTCCCTACACTGTCCATTGAATTGTCCTCAAAACCAATATACATCCTGCTATATCTCCCACATGGAAAGTGCCAGGAGGGAGAAGTGGGGATTATGTTTAGACTTTCTCGGAACTGCTTCATATCAACTAGATATCTTTGTGCTGTAAATCTCCCAACAGCCAAACGCAAAAGCAGCAAACATCTCGCTGTATGTCCCACATCCAAAGTGCCAAGAGAGTAATGTAGAGCTTGCTCTCCCTGTCTTTGAGTACTGTTTTCACTGTCCCGGTTACCTCTTTGCTAACATTCTCTTCAGAGCTGCAGTGAAACCAGGAACCACGTGGAGAAGGCACCCACACGAAAAATGGCTGGAGGGAACATTGGGGCTTCTTCTCAGTGTCTCTGACATAGGGTTTCACTGTCCCGGGAAAGTCTCTGCTAACACCCTGCAGAGTGCAGTGCCCAATGTACAGAAACGTCTTGCGGTATCTCCTACAGGGAAAGTGCCAGGAGGGAATTGTCGAGCTTGTTCTCAGTGTCTCTGAGAATTGCTCTGATTATCCCTGTGACCTCTTTGCTAAGACTCTCCAGAGAGCCGTCCTCAAAACAAACACACATCTTGACATATCTCCCACATTGATCGCAGTGTCCCCAGGAACGGCATTCAAGGAGCCAGGAACTTTTCTGCCCACACTGTCTGGCGACAGTTCCTTAAAACCAATATACATCCTGCTATATCTCCCACATGGAAAATGCCAGGAGGGAGAAGTGGGGATTATGTTTAGACTTTCTCGGAACTGCTTCAAATCAACTAGATATCTTTGTGCTGTAAATCTCCCAACAGCCAAACGCAAAAGCAGCAAACATCTCGCTGTATGTCCCACATCCAAAGTGCCAAGAGAGTAATGTAGAGCTTGCTCTCCCTGTCTTTGAGTACTGTTTTCACTGTCCCAATTACCTTTTTGCTAACATTCTCTTCAGAGCTGCAGTGAAACCAGGAACCATGTGGAGAAGGCAGCCACACTGAAAATGACAGGAAGGAACGTTGGGGCTTCTTCTCAGTGTCTCTGACATAGGGTTTCACTGTCGCGGGAAAGTCTCTGCTAACACCGTGCAGAGTGCTGTGCCCAATATACAGAAACGTCTTGCGGTATCTCCTACAGGGAAAGTGCCAGGAGGAATTGTGGAGCTTGTTCTCAGTGTCTCTGAGAATTGCTCTGATTATCCGTGTGACCTCTTTGCTAAGACTCTCCAGAGAGACGTCCTCAAAACAAACACACATCTTGACATATCTCCCTCATTGATCGCAGTGTCTCCAGGAACGGCATTCAAGGAGCCAGGAACTTTTCTGCCCACACTCTCCGGGGACAGTTCCTTAAAACCAATATACATCCTCCTATATCTCCCACATGGAAACTGCCAGGAGGGAAAAGTGGGGATTATGTTTAGACTTTCTCGGAACTGCTTCAAATCAACTAGATATCTTTGTGCTGTAAATCTCCCAACAGCCAAACGCAAAAGCAGCAAACATCTCGCTGTATGTCCCACATCCAAAGTGCCAAGAGAGAGCTTTCTCTCCCTGTCTTTGAGTACTGTTTTCACTGTCCCGGTTACCTGTTTGCTAACATTCTCTTCAGAGCTGCAGTGAAACCAGGAACCACGTGGAGAAGGCACCCACACTGAAAATGCCTGGAGGGAACATTGGGGCTTCTTCTCAGTGTCTCTGATGTCGGGTTTTACTGTCCCGGGAAAGTCTCTGCTAACACCCTGCAGAGCGCTGTGACCAATATACCGAAACGTCTTGCGGTATCTCCTACAGGGAAAGTGCCAGGAGGGAATTGTCGAGCTTGTTCTCAGTGTCTCTGAGAATTGCTCTGATTATCCCTGTGACCTCTTTGCTAAGACTCTCCAGAGAGACGTCCTCAAAACCAACACACATCTTGACATATCTCCCACATTGATCGCAGTGTCTCCAGAAACGGCATTCAAGGAGCCAGGACCTTTTCTCCCTACACTGTCCATTGAGTTGTCCTCAAAACCAATATACATCCTGCTATATCTCCCACATGGAAAGTGCCAGGAGGGAGAAGTGGGGATTATGTTTAGACTTTCTCGGAACTGCTTCATATCAACTAGATATCTTTGTGCTGTAAATCTCCCAACAGCCAAACGCAAAAGCAGCAAACATCTCGCTGTATGTCCCACATCCAAAGTGCCAAGAGAGTAATGTAGAGCTTGCTCTCCCTGTCTTTGAGTACTGTTTTCACTGTCCTGGTTACGTCTTTGCTAACATTCTCTTCAGAGCTGCAGTGAAACCAGGAACCACGTGGAGAAGGCACCCACACGAAAAATGGCTGGAGGGAACATTGGGGCTTCTTCTCAGTGTCTCTGACATAGGGTTTCACTGTCCCGGGAAAGTCTCTGCTAACACCCTGCAGAGTGCAGTGCCCAATGTACAGAAACGTCTTGCGGTATCTCCTACAGGGAAAGTGCCAGGAGGGAATTGTCGAGCTTGTTCTCAGTGTCTCTGAGAATTGCTCTGATTATCCCTGTGACCTCTTTGCTAAGACTCTCCAGAGAGCCGTCCTCAAAACAAACACACATCTTGACATATCTCCCACATTGATCGCAGTGTCCCCAGGAACGGCATTCAAGGAGCCAGGAACTTTTCTGCCCACACTGTCTGGCGACAGTTCCTTAAAACCAATATACATCCTGCTATATCTCCCACATGGAAAATGCCAGGAGGGAGAAGTGGGGATTATGTTTAGACTTTCTCGGAACTGCTTCAAATCAACTAGATATCTTTGTGCTGTAAATCTCCCAACAGCCAAACGCAAAAGCAGCAAACATCTCGCTGTATGTCCCACATCCAAAGTGCCAAGAGAGTAATGTAGAGCTTGCTCTCCCTGTCTTTGAGTACTGTTTTCACTGTCCCAATTACCTCTTTGCTAACATTCTCTTCAGAGCTGCAGTGAAACCAGGAACCATGTGGAGAAGGCAGCCACACTGAAAATGACAGGAAGGAACGTTGGGGCTTCTTCTCAGTGTCTCTGACATAGGGTTTCACTGTCCCGGGAAAGTCTCTGCTAACACCGTGCAGAGCGCTGTGCCCAATATACAGAAACGTCTTGCGGTATCTCCTACAGGGAAAGTGCCAGGAGGAATTGTGGAGCTTGTTCTCAGTGTCTCTGAGAATTGCTCTGATTATCCGTGTGACCTCTTTGCTAAGACTCTCCAGAGAGCCGTCCTCAAAACCAACACACATCTTGACATATCTCCCTCATTGATCGCAGTGTCTCCAGGAACGGCATTCAAGGAGCCAGGAACTTTTCTGCCCACACTCTCCGGGGACAGTTCCTTAAAACCAATATACATCCTCCTATATCTCCCACATGGAAACTGCCAGGAGGGAAAAGTGGGGATTATGTTTAGACTTTCTCGGAACTGCTTCAAATCAACTAGATATCTTTGTGCTGTAAATCTCCCAACAGCCAAACGCAAAAGCAGCAAACATCTCGCTGTATGTCCCACATCCAAAGTGCCAAGAGAGAGCTTGCTCTCCCTGTCTTTGAGTACTGTTTTCACTGTCCTGGTTACCTCTTTGCTAACATTCTCTTCAGAGCTGCAGTGAAACCAGGAACCACGTGGAGAAGGCACCCACACTGAAAGTGCCTGGAGGGAACATTGGGGCTTCTTCTCAGTGTCTCTGATGTCGGGTTTTACTGTCCCGGGAAAGTCTCTGCTAACACCCTGGAGAGCGCTGTGACCAATATACAGAAACGTCTTGCGGTATCTCCTACAGGGAAAGTGCCAGGAGGGAATTGTCGAGCTTGTTCTCAGTGTCTCTGAGAATTGCTCTGATTATCTGTGTGACCTCTTTGCTAAGACTCTCCAGAGAGCCGTCCTCAAAACCAACACACATCTTGACATATCTCCCACATTGATCGCAGTGTCTCCAGAAACGGCATTCAAGGAGCCAGGACCTTTTCTCCCTACACTGTCCATTGAATTGTCCTCAAAACCAATATACATCCTGCTATATCTCCCACATGGAAAGTGCCAGGAGGGAGAAGTGGGGATTATGTTTAGACTTTCTCGGAACTGCTTCATATCAACTAGATATCTTTGTGCTGTAAATCTCCCAACAGCCAAACGCAAAAGCAGCAAACATCTCGCTGTATGTCCCACATCCAAAGTGCCAAGAGAGCGCTTGCTCTCCCTGTCTTTGAGTACTGTTTTCACTGTCCCGGTTACCTCTTTGCTAACATTCTCTTCAGAGCTGCAGTGAAACCAGGAACCACGTGGAGAAGGCACCCACACGAAAAATGGCTGGAGGGAACATTGGGGCTTCTTCTCAGTGTCTCTGACATAGGGTTTCACTGTCCCGGGAAAGTCTCTGCTAACACACTGCAGAGTGCAGTGCCCAATATACAGAAACGTCTTGCGGTATCTCCTACAGGGAAAGTGCCAGGAGGGAATTGTCGAGCTTGTTCTCAGTGTCTCTGAGAATTGCTCTGATTATCCCTGTGACCTCTTTGCTAAGACTCTCCAGAGAGCCGTCCTCAAAACAAACACACATCTTGACATATCTCCCTCATTGATCGCAGTGTCCCCAGGAACGGCATTCCAGGAGCCAGGAACTTTTCTGCCCACACTGTCTGGCGACAGTTCCTTAAAACCAATATATATCCTGCTATATCTCCCACATGGAAAGTGCCAGGAGGGAGAAGTGGGGATTATGTTTAGACTTTCTCAGAACTGCTTCAAATCAACTAGATATCTTTGTGCTGTAAATCTCCCAACAGCCAAACGCAAAAGCAGCAAACATCTCGCTGTATGTCCCACATCCAAAGTGCCAAGAGAGAGCTTGCTCTCCCTGTCTTTCAGTACTGTTTTCACTGTCCCGGTTACCTCTTTGCTAACATTCTCTTCAGAGCTGCAGTGAAACCAGGAACCACGTGGAGAAGGCACCCACACTGAAAGTGCCTGGAGGGAACATTGGGGCTTCTTCTCAGTGTCTCTGACATAGGGTTTCACTGTCCCGGGAAAGTCTCTGCTAACACCGTGCAGAGCGCTGTGCCCAATATACAGAAACGTCTTGCGGTATCTCCTACAGGGAAAGTGCCAGGAGGGAATTGTCGATCTTGTTCTCAGTGTCTCTGAGAATTGCTCTGATTATCCGTGTGACCTCTTTGCTAAGACTCTCCAGAGAGCCGTCCTCAAAACCAACACACATCTTGACATATCTCCCACATTGATTGCAGTGTCTCCAGAAACGGCATTCCAGGAGCCAGGACCTTTTCTCCCTACACTGTCCATAGAGTTGTCCTCAAAACCAATATACATCCTGCTATATCTCCCACATGGAAAGTGCCAGGAGGGAAAAGTGGGGATTATGTTTAGACTTTCTCGGAACTGCTTCAAATCAACTAGATATCTTTGTGCTGTAAATCTCCCAACAGCCAAACGCAAAAGCAGCAAACATCTCGCTGTATGTCCCACATCCAAAGTGCCAAGAGAGTAATGTAGAGCTTGCTCTCCCTGTCTTTGAGTACTGTTTTCACTGTCCCGGTTACCTCTTTGCTAACGTTCTCTTCAGAGCTGCAGTGAAAACAGGAACCACGTGGAGAAGGCACCCACACTGAACATGACTGGAAGGAACGTTGGGGCTTCTTCTCAATGTCTCTGATGTCGGGTTTTACTGTCCCGGGAAAGTCTCTGCTAACACCGTGCAGAGCGCTGTGCCCAATATACAGAAACGTCTTGCGGTATCTCCTACAGGGAAAGTGCCAGGAGGGAATTGTGGAGCTTGTTCTCAGTGTCTCTGAGAATTGCTCTGATTATCCCTGTGACCTCTTTGCTAAGACTCTCCAGAGAGTCGTCCTCAAAACCAACACTCATTTTGACATATCTCCGACATTGATCGCAGAGTCTCCAGGAATGGCATTCAAGGAGCCAGGAACTTTTCTGCCCACACTGTCCGGCGACAGTTCCTTAAAACCAATATACATCCTGCTATATCTCCCACATGGAAAGTGCCAGGAGGGAGAAGTGGGGATTATGTTTAGACTTTCTCGGAACTGCTTCAAATCAACTAGATATCTTTGTGCTGTAAATCTCCCAACAGCCAAATGCAAAAGCAGCAAACATCTCGCTGTATGTCCCACATCCAAAGTGCCAAGAGAGAGCTTGCTCTCCCTGTCTTTGAGTACTGTTTTCACTGTCCCGGTTACCTCTTTGCTAACATTCTCTTCAGAGCCGCAGTGAAACCAGGAACCACGTGGAGAAGGCACCCACACTGAAAGTGCCTGGAGGGAACATTGGGGCTTCTTCTCAGTGTCTCTGACATAGGGTTTCACTGTCCCGGGAAAGTCTCTGCTAACACCGTGCAGAGCACTGTGCCCAATATACAGAAACGTCTTGCGGTATCTCCTACAGGCAAAGTGCCAGGAGGGAATTGTGGAGCTTGTTCTCAGTGTCTCTGAGAATTGCTCTGGTTATCTGTGTGACCTCTTTGCTAAGACTCTCCAGAGAGCCGTCCTCAAAACCAACACACATCTTGACATATCTCCCACATTGATCGCAGTGTCTCCAGAAACGGCATTCAAGGAGCCAGGACCTTTTCTCCCTACACTGTCCATTGAGTTGTCCTCAAAACCAATATACATCCTGCTATATCTCCCACATGGAAAGTGCCAGGAGGGAGAAGTGGGGATTATGTTTAGACTTTCTCGGAACTGCTTCAAATCAACTAGATATCTTTGTGCTGTAAATCTCCCAACAGCCAAACGCAAAAGCAGCAAACATCTCGCTGTATGTCCCACATCCAAAGTGCCAAGAGAGAGCTTGCTCTCCCTGTCTTTGAGTACTGTTTTCACTGTCCCGGTTACCTCTTTGCTAACATTCTCTTCAGAGCTGCAGTGAAACCAGGAACCACGTGGAGAAGGCACCCACACTGAAAGTGCCTGGGGGGAACATTGGGCCTTCTTCTCAGTGTCTCTGATGTCGGGTTTTACTGTCCCGGGAAAGTCTCTGCTAACACCCTGGAGAGAGCTGTGCCCAATATACAGAAACGTCTTGCGGTTTCTCCTACAGGGAAAGTGCCAGGAGGGAATTGTCGAGCTTGTTCTCAGTGTCTCTGAGAATTGCTCTGATTATCTGTGTGACCTCTTTGCTAAGACTCTCCAGAGAGCCGTCCTCAAAACAAACACACATCTTGACATATCTCCCACATTGATCGCAGTGTCTCCAGAAACGGCATTCAAGGAGCCAGGACCTTTTCTCCCTACACTGTCCATTGAGTTGTCCTCAAAACCAATATACATCCTGCTATATCTCCCACATGGATAGTGCCAGGAGGGAAAAGTGAGGATTATGCTTAGACTTTCTCAGAACTGCTTCAAATCAACTAGATATCTTTGTGCTGTAAATCTCCCAACAGCCAAACGCAAAAGCAGCAAACATCTCGCTGTATGTCCCACATCCAAAGTGCCAAGAGAGTAATGTAGAGCTTGCTCTCCCTGTCTTTGAGTACTGTTTTCACTGTCCCGGTTACCTCTTTGCTAACATTCTCTTCAGAGCTGCAGTGAAACCAGGAACCATGTGGAGAAGGCAGCCACACTGAAAATGACTGGAAGGAACATTGGGGCTTCTTCTCAGTGTCTCTGACATAGGGTTTCACTGTCCCGGGAAAGTCTCTGCTAACACCCTGCAGAGCGCTGTGCCCAATATACAGAAACGTCTTGCGGTATCTCCTACAGGGAAAGTGGCAGGAGGGAATTGTCGAGCTTGTTCTCAGTGTCTCTGAGAATTGCTCTGGTTATCTGTGTGACCTCTTTGCTAAGACTCTCCAGAGAGCCGTCCTCAAAACCAACACACATCTTGACATATCTCCCACATTGATCGCAGTGTCTCCAGAAACGGCATTCAAGGAGCCAGGACCTTTTCTCCCTACACTGTCCATTGAGTTGTCCTCAAAACCAATATACATCCTGCTATATCTCCCACATGGAAAGTGCCAGGAGGGAAAAGTGAGGATTATGCTTAGACTTTCTCAGAACTGCTTCAAATCAACTAGATATCTTTGTGCTGTAAATCTCCCAACAGCCAAACGCAAAAGCAGCAAACATCTCGCTGTATGTCCCACATCCAAAGTGCCAAGAGAGTAATGTAGAGCTTTCTCTCCCTGTCTTTGAGTACTGTTTTCACTGTCCCGGTTACCTCTTTGCTAACATTCTCTTCAGAGCTGCAGTGAAACCAGGAACCACGTGGAGAAGGCACCCACACTGAAAATGCCTGGAAGGAACGTTGGGGCTTCTTCTCAGTGTCTCTGACATAGGGTTTCACTGTCCCGGGAAAGTCTCTGCTAACACCCTGCAGAGCGCTGTGCCCAATATACAGAAACGTCTTGCGGTATCTCCTACAGGGAAAGTGCCAGGAGGAATTGTGGAGCTTGTTCTCAGTGTCTCTGAGAATTGCTCTGATTATCCGTGTGACCTCTTTGCTAAGACTCTCCAGAGAGACGTCCTCAAAACCAACACACATCTTGACATATCTACCTCATTGATCGCAGTGTCTCCAGGAACGGCATTCAAGGAGCCAGGAACTTTTCTGCCCACACTCTCCGGGGACAGTTCCTTAAAACCAATATACATCCTGCTATATCTCCCACATGGAAAGTGCCAGGAGGGAGAAGTGGGGATTATGTTTAGACTTTCTCAGAACTGCTTCAAATCAACTAGATATCTTTGTGCTGCAAATCTCCCAACAGCCAAACGCAAAAGCAGCAAACATCTCGCTGTATGTCCCACATCCAAAGTGCCAAGAGAGTAATGTAGAGCTTGCTCTCCCTGTCTTTGAGTACTGCTTTCACTGTCCCGGTTACCTCTTTGCTAACATTCTCTTCAGAGCTGCAGTGAAACCAGGAACCATGTGGAGAAGGCAGCCACACTGAAAATGACTGGAAGGAACGTTGGGGCTTCTTCTCAGTGTCTCTGACATAGGGTTTCACTGTCCCGGGAAAGTCTCTGCTAACACCCTGCAGAGCGCTGTGCCCAATATACAGAAACGTCTTGCGGTATCTCCTACAGGGAAAGTGCCAGGAGGGAATTGTCGAGCTTGTTCTCAGTGTCTCTGAGAATTGCTCTGATTATCTGTGTGACCTCTTTGCTAAGACTCTCCAGAGAGCCGTCCTCAAAACAAACACACATCTTGACATATCTCCCACATTGATCGCAGTGTCTCCAGAAACGGCATTCAAGGAGCCAGGACCTTTTCTCCCTACACTGTCCATTGAGTTGTCCTCAAAACCAATATACATCCTGCTATATCTCCCACATGGAAAGTGCCAGGAGGGAAAAGTGGGGATTATGTTTAGACTTTCTCGGAACTGCTTCAAATCAACTAGATATCTTTGTGCTGTAAATCTCCCAACAGCCAAACGCAAAAGCAGCAAACATCTCACTGTATGTCCCACATCCAAAGTGCCAAGAGAGAGCTTGCTCTCCCTGTCTTTGAGTACTGTTTTCACTGTCCCGGTTACCTCTTTGCTAACATTCTCTTCAGAGCTGCAGTGAAACCAGGAACCACTTGGAGAAGGCACTCACACTGAAAATGACTGGAGGGAACATTGGGGCTTCTTCTCAGTGTCTCTGACATAGGGTTTCACTGTCCCGGGAAAGTCTCTGCTAACACCGTGCAGAGCGCTGTGCCCAATACACAGAAACGTCTTGCGGTATGTCCTACAGGGAAAGTGCCAGGAGGAGTTGTCGAGCTTGGTCTCAGTGTCTCTGAGAATTGCTCTGATTATCCCTGTGACCTCTTTGCTAAGACTCTCCAGAGAGACGTCCTCAAAACCAACACACATCTTGACATATCTCCCACATTGATCGCAGTGTCCCCAGGAACGGCATTCCAGGAGCCAGGAACTTTTCTGCCCACACTGTCCGGTGACAGTTCCTTAAAACCACTATATATCCTGCTATATCTCCCACATGGAAAATGCCAGGAGGGAGAAGTGGGGATTATGTTTAGACTTTCTCGGAACTGCTTCAAATCAACTAGATATCTTTGTGCTGTAAATCTCCCAACAGCCAAACGCAAAAGCAGCAAACATCTCGCTGTATGTCCCACATCCAAAGTGCCAAGAGAGAGCTTGCTCTCCCTGTCTTTGAGTACTGTCTTCACTGTCCCAATTACCTCTTTGCTAACATTCTCTTCAGAGCTGCAGTGAAACCAGGAACCACGTGGAGAAGGCACCCACACTGAAAATGCCTGGAGGGAACGTTGGGGCTTCTTCTCAGTGTCTCTGATGTCGGGTTTTACTGTCCCGGGAAAGTCTCTGCTAACACCGTGCAGAGCGCTGTGCCCAATATACAGAAACGTCTTGCGGTATCTCCTACAGGGAAAGTGCCAGGAGGGAATTGTGGAGCTTGTTCTCAGTGTCTCTGAGAATTGCTCTGATTATCCGTGTGACCTCTTTGCTAAGACTCTCCAGAGAGCCGTCCTCAAAACCAACACACATCTTGACATATCTCCCACATTGATCGCAGTGTCTCCAGAAACGGCATTCAAGGAGCCAGGAACTTTTCTCCCTACACTGTCCATAGAGTTGTCCTCAAAACCAATATACATCCTGCTATATCTCCCACATGGAAAGTGCCAGGAGGGAAAAGTGAGGATTATGCTTAGACTTTCTCAGAACTGCTTCAAATCAACTAGATATCTTTGTGCTGTAAATCTCCCAACAGCCAAACGCAAAAGCAGCAAACATCTCGCTGTATGTCCCACATCCAAAGTGCCAAGAGAGTAATGTAGAGCTTGCTCTCCCTGTCTTTGAGTACTGCTTTCACTGTCCCGGTTACCTCTTTGCTAACATTCTCTTCAGAGCTGCAGTGAAATCAGGAACCACGTGGAGAAGGCACCCACACTGAAAATGACTGGAAGGAACGTTGGGGCTTCTTCTCAGTGTCTCTGACATAGGGTTTCACTGTCCCGGGAAAGTCTCTGCTAACACCGTGCAGAGCGCTGTGCCCAATATACAGAAACGTCTTGCTGTATCTCCTACAGGGAAAGTGCCAGGAGTAATTGCCGATCTTGTTCTCAGTGTCTCTGAGAATTGCTCTGATTATCTGTGTGACCTCTTTGCTAAGACTCTCCAGAGAGACATCCTCAAAACCAACACACATCTTGACATATCTCCCTCATTGATCGCAGTGTCTCCAGGAACGGCATTCAAGGAGCCAGGAACTTTTCTGCCCACACTGTCCGGCGACAGTTCCTTAAAACCAATATACATCCTGCTATATCTCCCACATGGAAAATGCCAGGAGGGAAAAGTGGGGATTATGTTTAGACTTTCTCGGAACTGCTTCAAATCAACTAGATATCTTTGTGCTGTAAATCTCCCAACAGCCAAACGCAAAAGCAGCAAACATCTCGCTGTATGTCCCACATCCAAAGTGCCAAGAGAGAGCTTGCTCTCCCTGTCTTTGAGTACTGTTTTCACTGTCCCAATTACCTCTTTGCTAACATTCTCTTCAGAGCTGCAGTGAAACCAGGAACCACGTGGAGAAGGCACCCACACTGAAAATGCCTGGAGAGAACGTTGGGGCTTCTTCTCAGTGTCTCTGACATAGGGTTTCACTGTCCCGGGAAAGTCTCTGCTAACACCCTGTAGAGCGCTGTGCCCAATATACAGAAACGTCTTGCGGTATCTCCTACAGGGAAAGTGCCAGGAGGGAATTGTGGAGCTTGTTCTCAGTGTCTCTGAGAATTGCTCTGATTATCTGTGTGACCTCTTTGCTAAGACTCTCCAGAGAGCAGTCCTCAAAACCAACACACATCTTGACATATCTCCCACATTGATCGCAGTGTCCCCAGAAACGGCATTCCAGGAGCCAGGACCTTTTCTCCCTACACTGTCCATAGAGTTGTCCTGAAAACCAATATACATCCTGCTATATCTCCCACATGGAAAGTGCCAGGAGGGAAAAGTGAGGATTATGCTTAGACTTTCTCAGAACTGCTTCAAATCAACTAGATATCTTTGTGCTGTAAATCTCCCAACAGCCAAACGCAAAAGCAGCAAACATCTCGCTGTATGTCCCACATCCAAAGTGCCAAGAGAGTAATGTAGAGCTTGCTCTCCCTGTCTTTGAGTACTGCTTTCACTGTCCCGGTTACCTCTTTGCTAACATTCTCTTCAGAGCTGCAGTGAAACCAGGAACCACGTGGAGAAGGCACCCACACTGAAAATGACTGGAAGGAACGTTGGGGCTTCTTCTCAGTGTCTCTGACATAGGGTTTCACTGTCCCGGGAAAGTCTCTGCTAACACCGTGCAGAGCGCTGTGCCCAATATACAGAAACGTCTTGCTGTATCTCCTACAGGGAAAGTGCCAGGAGTAATTGCCGATCTTGTTCTCAGTGTCTCTGAGAATTGCTCTGATTATCTGTGTGACCTCTTTGCTAAGACTCTCCAGAGAGACATCCTCAAAACCAACACACATCTTGACATATCTCCCTCATTGATCGCAGTGTCTCCAGGAACGGCATTCAAGGAGCCAGGAACTTTTCTGCCCACACTGTCCGGCGACAGTTCCTTAAAACCAATATACATCCTGCTATATCTCCCACATGGAAAATGCCAGGAGGGAAAAGTGGGGATTATGTTTAGACTTTCTCGGAACTGCTTCAAATCAACTAGATATCTTTGTGCTGTAAATCTCCCAACAGCCAAACGCAAAAGCAGCAAACATCTCGCTGTATGTCCCACATCCCAAGTGCCAAGAGAGTAATGTAGAGCTTGCTCTCCCTGTCTTTGAGTACTGCTTTCACTGTCCCGGTTACCTCTTTGCTAACATTCTCTTCAGAGCTGCAGTGAAACCAGGAACCACGTAGAGAAGACACCCACACTGAAAATGCCTGGAGGGAACGTTGGGGCTTCTTCTCAGTGTCTCTGATGTCGGGTTTTACTGTCCCGGGAAAGTCTCTGCTAACACCGTGCAGAGCGCTGTGCCCAATGTACAGAAACGTCTTGCGGTATCTCCTACAGGGAAAGTGCCAGGAGGGAATTGTCGAGCTTGTTCTCAGTGTCTCTGAGAATTGCTCTGATTATCCGTGTGACCTCTTTGCTAAGACTCTCCAGAGAGACGTCCTCAAAACAAACACACATCTTGACATATCTCCCACATTGATCGCAGTGTCTCCAGAAACGGCATTCAAGGAGCCAGGACCTTTTCTCCCTACACTGTCCATTGAGTTGTCCTCAAAACCAATATACATCCTGCTATATCTCCCACATGGAAAGTGCCAGGAGGGAGAAGTGGGGATTATGTTTAGACTTTCTCAGAACTGCTTCAAATCAACTAGATATCTTTGTGCTGTAAATCTCCCAACAGCCAAACGCAAAAGCAGCAAACATCTCGCTGTATGTCCCACATCCAAAGTGCCAAGAGAGTAATGTAGAGCTTGCTCTCCCTGTCTTTGAGTACTGCTTTCACTGTCCCGGTTACCTCTTTGCTAACATTCTCTTCAGAGCTGCAGTGAAACCAGGAACCACGTGGAGAAGGCACCCACACTGAAAATGACTGGAAGGAACATTGGGGCTTCCTCTCAGTGTCTCTGACATAGGGTTTCACTGTCCCGGGAAAGTCTCTGCTAACACCGTGCAGAGCGCTGTGCCCAATATACAGAAACGTCTTGCTGTATCTCCTACAGGGAAAGTGCCAGGAGTAATTGCCGATCTTGTTCTCAGTGTCTCTGAGAATTGCTCTGATTATCCCTGTGACCTCTTTGCTAAGACTCTCCAGAGAGACATCCTCAAAACCAACACACATCTTGACATATCTACCTCATTGATCGCAGTGTCTCCAGGAACGGCATTCAAGGAGCCAGGAACTTTTCTGCCCACACTGTCCGGCGACAGTTCCTTAAAACCAATATACATCCTGCTATATCTCCCACATGGAAAATGCCAGGAGGGAGAAGTGGGGATTATGTTTAGACTTTCTCGGAACTGCTTCAAATCAACTAGATATCTTTGTGCTGTAAATCTCCCAACAGCCAAACGCAAAAGCAGCAAACATCTCACTGTATGTCCCACATCCAAAGTGCCAAGAGAGAGCTTGCTCTCCCTGTCTTTGAGTACTATTTTCACTGTCCCGGTTACCTCTTTGCTAACATTCTCTTCAGAGCTGCAGTGAAACCAGGAACCACGTGGAGAAGGCACCCACACTGAAAATGACTGGAAGGAACGTTGGGGCTTCTTCTCAGTGTCTCTGACATAGGGTTTCACTGTCCCGGGAAAGTCTCTGCTAACACCCTGCAGAGCGCAGTACCCAATATACAGAAACGTCTTGCTGTATCTCCTACAGGGAAAGTGCAAGGAGGAATTGTGGAGCTTGGTCTCAGTGTCTCTGAGAATTGCTCTGATTATCCGTGTGACCTCTTTGCTAAGACTCTCCAGAGAGACGTCCTCAAAACCAACACACATCTTGACATATCTCCCTCATTGATCGCAGTGTCTCCAGGAACGGCATTCAAGGAGCCAGGAACATTTCTGCCCACACTCTCCGGCGACAGTTCCTTAAAACCAATATGCATCCTGCTATATCTCCCACATGGAAAGTGCCAGGAGGGAGAAGTGGGGATTATGTTTAGACTTTCTCAGAACTGCTTCAAATCAACTAGATATCTTTGTGCTGTAAATCTCCCAACAGCCAAACGTAAAAGCAGCAAACATCTCGCTGTATGTCCCACATCCAAAGTGCCAAGATATCCCACATCCAAAGTGCCAAGAGAGTAATGTAGAGCTTGCTCTCCCTGTCTTTGAGTACTGTTTTCACTGTCCCAATTACCTCTTCGCTAACATTCTCTTCAGAGCTGCAGTGAAACCAGGAACCACGTGGAGAAGGCACCCACACTGAAAATGCCTGGAAGGAACGTTGGGGCTTCTTTTCGGTGTCTCTGACATAGGGTTTCACTGTCCCGGGAAAGTCTCTGCTAACACCGTGCAGAGCGCTGTGCCCCATATACAGAAACGTCTTGCGGTATCTCCTACAGGGAAAGTGCCAGGAGGGAATTGTCGAGCTTGTTCTCAGTGTCTCTGAGAATTGCTCTGATTATCTGTGTGACCTCTTTGCTAAGACTCTCCAGAGAGCCGTCCTCAAAACCAACACACATCTTGACATATCTCCCACATTGATCGCAGTGTCTCCAGGAACGGCATTCAAGGAGCCAGGAACTTTTCTGCCCACACTGTCCGGCGACAGTTCCTTAAAACCAATATACATCCTGCTATATCTCCCACATGGAAAGTGCCAGGAGGGAAAAGTGGGGATTATGTTTAGACTTTCTCGGAACTGCTTCAAATCAACTAGATATCTTTGTGCTGTAAATCTCCCAACAGCCAAACGCAAAAGCAGCAAACATCTCGCTGTATGTCCCACATCCAAAGTGCCAAGAGAGTAATGTAGAGCTTGCTCTCCCTGTCTTTGAGTACTGTTTTCACTGTCCCGGTTACCTCTTTGCTAACATTCTCTTCAGAGCTGCAGTGAAACTAGGAACCATGTGGAGAAGGCACCCACACTGAAAATGACTGGAAGGAACGTTGGGGCTTCTTCTGAATGTCTCTGATGTCGGGTTTTACTGTCCCGGGAAAGTCTCTGCTAACACCGTGCAGAGCGCTGTGCCCAATATACAGAAACGTCTTGCGGTATCTCCTACAGGGAAAGTGCCAGGAGGGAATTGTCGATCTTGTTCTCAGTGTCTCTGAGAATTGCTCTGATTATCCGTGTGACCTCTTTGCTAAGACTCTCCAGAGAGTCGTCCTCAAAACCAACACACATCTTGACATATCTCCCACATTGATCGCAGTGTCTCCAGGAATGGCATTCAAGGAGCCAGGAACATTTCTGCCCACACTCTCCGGCGACAGTTCCTTAAAACCAATATACATCCTGCTATATCTCCCACATGGAAAGTGCTAGGAGGGAAAAGTGGGGATTATGTTTAGACTTTCTCGGAACTGCTTCAAATCAACTAGATATCTTTGTGCTGTAAATCTCCCAACAGCCAAACGCAAAAGCAGCAAACATCTCACTGTATGTCCCACATCCAAAGTGCCAAGAGAGTAATGTAGAGCTTGCTCTCCCTGTCTTTGAGTACTATTTTCACTGTCCCGGTTACCTCTTTGCTAACATTCTCTTCAGAGCTGCAGTGAAACCAGGAACCACGTGGAGAAGGCACCCACACTGAAAATGACTGGAAGGAACGTTGGGGCTTCTTCTCAGTGTCTCTGACATAGGGTTTCACTGTCCCGGGAAAGTCTCTGCTAACACCCTGCAGAGCGCAGTGCCCAATATAGAGAAAAGTCTTGTGGTATCTCCTACAGGGAAAGTGCCAGGAGGAGTTGTCGATCTTGTTCTCAGTGTCTCTGAGAATTGCTCTGATTATCCGTGTGACCTCTTTGCTAAGACTCTCCAGAGAGCCGTCCTCAAAACCAACACACATCTTGACATATCTCCCTCATTGATCGCAGTGTCTCCAGGAATGGCATTCAAGGAGCCAGGAACTTTTCTGCCCACACTCTCCGGCGACAGTTCCTAAACACCAATATACATCCTCCTATATCTCCCACATGGAAAGTGCCAGGAGGGAGAAGTGGGGATTATGCTTAGAGTTTCTCAGAACTGCTTCAAATCAACTAGATATCTTTGTGCTGTAAATCTCCCAACAGCCAAATGTAAAAGCAGCAAACATCTCGCTGTATATCCCACATCCAAAGTGCCAAGAGAGAGCTTGCTCTCCCTGTCTTTGAGTACTGTTTTCACTGTCCCGGTTACCTCTTTGCTAACATTCTCTTCAGAGCCGCAGTGAAACCAGGAACCACGTGGAGAAGGCACCCACACTGAAAATGACAGGAAGGAACGTTGGGGCTTCTTCTCAGTGTCTCTGACATAGGGTTTCACTGTCCCGGGAAAGTCTCTGCTAACACCCTGCAGAGCGCAGTACCCAATATACAGAAACGTCTTGCTGTATCTCCTACAGGGAAAGTGCAAGGAGGAATTGTGGAGCTTGGTCTCAGTGTCTCTGAGAATTGCTCTGATTATCCGTGTGACCTCTTTGCTAAGACTCTCCAGAGAGCCGTCCTCAAAACCAACGCACATCTTGACATATCTCCCTCATTGATCGCAGTGTCTCCAGGAACGGCATTCAAGGAGCCAGGAACATTTCTGCCCACACTCTCCGGCGACAGTTCCTTAAAACCAATATACATCCTGCTATATCTCCCACATGGAAAGTGCCAGGAGGGAGAAGTGGGGATTATGTTTAGACTTTCTCGGAACTGCTTCAAATCAACTAGATATCTTTGTGCTGTAAATCTCCCAACAGCCAAACGCAAAAGCAGCAAACATCTCGCTGTATGTCCCACATCCAAAGTGCCAAGATATCCCACATCCAAAGTGCCAAGAGAGTAATGTAGAGCTTGCTCTCCCTGTCTTTGAGTACTGTTTTAACTGTCCCAATTACCTCTTCGCTAACATTCTCTTCAGAGCTGCAGTGAAACCAGGAACCACGTGGAGAAGGCACCCACACTGAAAATGCCTGGAAGGAACGTTGGGGCTTCTTTTCGGTGTCTCTGACATAGGGTTTCACTGTCCCGGGAAAGTCTCTGCTAACACCGTGCAGAGCGCTGTGCCCCATATACAGAAACGTCTTGCGGTATCTCCTACAGGGAAAGTGCCAGGAGGGAATTGTCGAGCTTGTTCTCAGTGTCTCTGAGAATTGCTCTGATTATCTGTGTGACCTCTTTGCTAAGACTCTCCAGAGAGCCGTCCTCAAAACCAACACACATCTTGACATATCTCCCACATTGATCGCAGTGTCTCCAGGAACGGCATTCAAGGAGCCAGGAACTTTTCTGCCCACACTCTCCGGCGACAGTTCCTTAAAACCAATATACATCCTGCTATATCTCCCACATGGAAAGTGCCAGGAGGGAAAAGTGGGGATTATGTTTAGACTTTCTCGGAACTGCTTCAAATCAACTAGATATCTTTGTGCTGTAAATCTCCCAACAGCCAAACGCAAAAGCAGCAAACATCTCGCTGTATGTCCCACATCCAAAGTGCCAAGAGAGTAATGTAGAGCTTGCTCTCCCTGTCTTTGAGTACTGTTTTCACTGTCCCGGTTACCTCTTTGCTAACATTCTCTTCAGAGCTGCAGTGAAACCAGGAACCATGTGGAGAAGGCACCCACACTGAAAATGACTGGAAGGAACGTTGGGGCTTCTTCTGAATGTCTCTGATGTCGGGTTTTACTGTCCCGGGAAAGTCTCTGCTAACACCCTGCAGAGCGCTGTGCCCAATATACAGAAACGTCTTGCGGTATCTCCTACAGGGAAAGTGCCAGGAGGGAATTGTCGATCTTGTTCTCAGTGTCCCTGAGAATTGCTCTGATTATCCGTGTGACCTCTTTGCTAAGACTCTCCAGAGAGTCGTCCTCAAAACCAACACACATCTTGACATATCTCCCACATTGATCGCAGTGTCTCCAGGAATGGCATTCAAGGAGCCAGGAACATTTCTGCCCACACTCTCCGGCGACAGTTCCTTAAAACCAATATACATCCTGCTATATCTCCCACATGGAAAGTGCTAGGAGGGAAAAGTGGGGATTATGTTTAGACTTTCTCGGAACTGCTTCAAATCAACTAGATATCTTTGTGCTGTAAATCTCCCAACAGCCAAACGCAAAAGCAGCAAACATCTCACTGTATGTCCCACATCCAAAGTGCCAAGAGAGTAATGTAGAGCTTGCTCTCCCTGTCTTTGAGTACTATTTTCACTGTCCCGGTTACCTCTTTGCTAACATTCTCTTCAGAGCTGCAGTGAAACCAGGAACCACGTGGAGAAGGCACCCACACTGAAAATGACTGGAAGGAACGTTGGGGCTTCTTCTCAGTGTCTCTGACATAGGGTTTCACTGTCCCGGGAAAGTCTCTGCTAACACCCTGCAGAGCGCAGTGCCCAATATAGAGAAAAGTCTTGTGGTATCTCCTACAGGGAAAGTGCCAGGAGGAGTTGTCGATCTTGTTCTCAGTGTCTCTGAGAATTGCTCTGATTATCCGTGTGACCTCTTTGCTAAGACTCTCCAGAGAGCCGTCCTCAAAACCAACACACATCTTGACATATCTCCCTCATTGATCGCAGTGTCTCCAGGAATGGCATTCAAGGAGCCAGGAACTTTTCTGCCCACACTCTCCGGCGACAGTTCCTAAACACCAATATACATCCTCCTATATCTCCCACATGGAAAGTGCCAGGAGGGAGAAGTGGGGATTATGCTTAGAGTTTCTCAGAACTGCTTCAAATCAACTAGATATCTTTGTGCTGTAAATCTCCCAACAGCCAAATGTAAAAGCAGCAAACATCTCGCTGTATATCCCACATCCAAAGTGCCAAGAGAGAGCTTGCTCTCCCTGTCTTTGAGTACTGTTTTCACTGTCCCGGTTACCTCTTTGCTAACATTCTCTTCAGAGCCGCAGTGAAACCAGGAACCACGTGGAGAAGGCACCCACACTGAAAATGACAGGAAGGAACGTTGGGGCTTCTTCTCAGTGTCTCTGACATAGGGTTTCACTGTCCCGGGAAAGTCTCTGCTAACACCCTGCAGAGCGCAGTACCCAATATACAGAAACGTCTTGCTGTATCTCCTACAGGGAAAGTGCAAGGAGGAATTGTGGAGCTTGGTCTCAGTGTCTCTGAGAATTGCTCTGATTATCCGTGTGACCTCTTTGCTAAGACTCTCCAGAGAGCCGTCCTCAAAACCAACGCACATCTTGACATATCTCCCTCATTGATCGCAGTGTCTCCAGGAACGGCATTCAAGGAGCCAGGAACATTTCTGCCCACACTCTCCGGCGACCGTTCCTTAAAACCAATATACATCCTGCTATATCTCCCACATGGAAAGTGCCAGGAGGGAGAAGTGGGGATTATGTTTAGACTTTCTCGGAACTGCTTCAAATCAACTAGATATCTTTGTGCTGTAAATCTCCCAACAGCCAAACGCAAAAGCAGCAAACATCTCGCTGTATGTCCCACATCCAAAGTGCCAAGATATCCCACATCCAAAGTGCCAAGAGAGTAATGTAGAGCTTGCTCTCCCTGTCTTTGAGTACTGTTTTAACTGTCCCAATTACCTCTTCGCTAACATTCTCTTCAGAGCCGCAGTGAAACCAGGAACCACGTGGAGAAGGCACCCACACTGAAAATGCCTGGAAGGAATGTTGGGGCTTCTTTTCGGTGTCTCTGACATAGGGTTTCACTGTCCCGGGAAAGTCTCTGCTAACACCGTGCAGAGCGCTGTGCCCAATATACAGAAACGTCTTGCGGTATCTCCTACAGGGAAAGTGCCAGGAGGGAATTGTCGAGCTTGTTCTCAGTGTCTCTGAGAATTGCTCTGATTATCTGTGTGACCTCTTTGCTAAGACTCTCCAGAGAGCCGTCCTCAAAACAAACACACATCTTGACATATCTCCCACATTGATCGCAGTGTCTCCAGGAACGGCATTCAAGGAGCCAGGAACTTTTCTGCCCACACTCTCCGGCGACAGTTCCTTAAAACCAATATACATCCTGCTATATCTCCCACATGGAAAGTGCCAGGAGGGAAAAGTGGGGATTATGTTTAGACTTTCTCGGAACTGCTTCAAATCAACTAGATATCTTTGTGCTGTAAATCTCCCAACAGCCAAACGCAAAAGCGGCAAACATCTCGCTGTATGTCCCACATCCAAAGTGCCAAGAGAGTAATGTAGAGCTTGCTCTCCCTGTCTTTGAGTACTGTTTTCACTGTCCCGGTTACCTCTTTGCTAACATTCTCTTCAGAGCTGCAGTGAAACCAGGAACCATGTGGAGAAGGCACCCACACTGAAAATGACTGGAAGGAACGTTGGGGCTTCTTCTGAATGTCTCTGATGTCGGGTTTTACTGTCCCGGGAAAGTCTCTGCTAACACCCTGCAGAGCGCTGTGCCCAATATACAGAAACGTCTTGCGGTATCTCCTATAGGGAAAGTGCCAGGAGGCAATTGTCGATCTTGTTCTCAGTGTCTCTGAGAATTGCTCTGATTATCCGTGTGACCTCTTTGCTAAGACTCTCCAGAGAGTCGTCCTCAAAACCAACACACATCTTGACATATCTCCCACATTGATCGCAGTGTCTCCAGGAATGGCATTCAAGGAGCCAGGAACATTTCTGCCCACACTCTCCGGGGACAGTTCCTTAAAACCAATATACATCCTGCTATATCTCCCACATGGAAAGTGCTAGGAGGGAAAAGTGGGAATTATGTTTAGACTTTCTCGGAACTGCTTCAAATCAACTAGATATCTTTGTGCTGTAAATCTCCCAACAGCCAAACGCAAAAGCAGCAAACATCTCGCTGTATGTCCCACATCCAAAGTGCCAAGAGAGTAATGTAGAGCTTGCTCTCCCTGTCTTTGAGTACTATTTTCACTGTCCCGGTTACCTCTTTGCTAACATTCTCTTCAGAGCTGCAGTGAAACCAGGAACCACGTGGAGAAGGCACCCACACTGAAAATGACTGGAAGGAACGTTGGGGCTTCTTCTCAGTGTCTCTGACATAGGGTTTCACTGTCCCGGGAAAGTCTCTGCTAACACCCTGCAGAGCGCAGTGCCCAATATAGAGAAAAGTCTTGTGGTATCTCCTACAGGGAAAGTGCCAAGAGGGAACTGTCGATCTTGTTCTCAGTGTCTCTCACCCTGCAGAGCGCTCTTCCCTATATACATAAAAATCAGGCGCTAGGAAGGCCTGCAGCCCCCAGGTGTGTGGGGCTACGCAAGCGGTTCCCAAAGAGCTTTAGAACAAGGCATAGTTTTCACTGCTGGCTCTTTATGCATGGGACCAGTCTCCATACATATGGCCATTTTTGTGCCTGGCGCGGCTCCAAGTGGGAAAGGGTGGTTTTGAGGCTGAAGGCAGCAGGAAAGCCTGCAGCCCCCAGGTCTGTGGGGCTACACAAGCGGTTCCCAACGAGCTTTAGAACAAGGCATAGTTTTCCCTGCTGGCTCTTTGGTCGTGGGACCAATCTCCAGACATATGGCCATATTTGTGCCTGGCGTGGTGCCAAGTGGGAAAGGGTGGTTTTGAGGCTGTAAGCGCCCGAAAAGACTGCAGCCCCCAGGTGTGTGGGACAACGCAAGCGGTTCCCAAAGAGCTTTAGAACATGGCATAGTTTTCCCTGCTGGCTCTTTGGGCGTGGGACCAATCTCCAGACATATGTCCATTTTTGCGCCTGGCGCCGCGCCAAGTGGGAAAGGGTGGTTTTGAGGCTGAAGGCAGCAGGAAAGCCTGCAGCCCCCAGGTGTGTGGGGCTACGCAAGCGTTTCCCAAAGAGCTTTAGAACAAGGCATAGTTTTCCCTGCTGGCTCTTTGGGCGTGGGAACAGTCTCCAGACATATGGCCATTTTTCTGACTGGCGTGGTGCCAAGTGGGAAAGGGTGGTTTTGAGGCTGAAGGCAGCAGGAAAGCCTTCAGCCCCCACGTCTAAGGGGCCACGCAAGCGGTACCCAAAGAGCTTTAGAAGAAGGCATAGTTTTCCCTGCTGGCTCTTTGGGCGTGGGACCAATCTCCAGACATATGGCCTTTTTTGAGCCTGGAGCGACGCCAAGTGGGACAGGGCCGTTTTGAGGCTGAAGGCAGCAGGAAAGCCTGCAGCCCGCAGGTGTGTGGGGCTACGCAACCGGTTCCCAAAGAGCTTTAGAACAAGGCATAATTTTCCCTGCTGGCTCTTTGGGCGTGGGACCAGTCTCCAGACATATGGCCTTTTTTGTGCCTGTCGCGGCGCCAAGTGGGAAAGGGTGGTTTTGAGGCTGAAGGCAGCAGGAAAGCCTGGAGCCCGCAGGTGTGTGGGGCTACGCAAGCGGTTCCCAAAGAGCTTTAGAACAAGGCATAGTTTTCCCTGCTGGCTCTTTGGGCGTGGGACCAGTCTCCAGACATATGGCCATTTCTGTGCCTGGCGCCGCGCCAAGTGGGAAAGGGTGGTTTTGATGCTGAAGGCAGCAGGAAGGCCTGCAGCCCCCAGGTCTGTAGGGCTACGCAAGCGGTTCCCAAAGAGCTTTAGAACAAGGCATAATTTTCCCTGCTGGCTCTTTGGGTGTGGGACCAATCTCCAGACATATGGCCATTTTTGAGCCTGGAGCGATGCCAAGTGGGACAGGGTGGTTTTGATGCTGAAGGCAGCAGGAAAGCCTGCAGCCCCCAGGTGTGTGGGGCTACGCAAGCGGTTCCCAAAGAGCTTTAGAACAAGGCATAGTTTTCCCTGCTGGCTTTTTGGGCGTGGGACCAGTCTCTAGACTTATGGCCATTTTTGTGCCTGGCGTGGTGCCAAGTGGGAAAGGGTGGTTTTGAGGCTGAAGGCAGCAGGAAAGCCTGCAGCCCCCAGGTGTGTGGGGCTACGCAAGCGGTTCCCAAAGAGCTTTAGAACAAGGCATAGTTTTCCCTGCTGGCTCTTTGGGCGTGGGACCAATGTCCAGACATATGGCCATATTTGTGCCTGGCGTGGTGCCAAGTGGGAAAGGGTGGTTTTGAGGCTGAAGGCAGCAGGAAAGCCTGCAGCCCGCAGGTGTGTGGGGCTACGCAAGCGGTTCCCAAAGAGCTTTAGAACAAGGCATAGTTTTCCCTGCTGGCTCTTTGGGCGTGGGACCAGTCTCCAGACTTATGGCCACTTTTGTGCCTGGCGCGGCGCCAAGTGGGAAAGGGTGGTTTTGAGGCTGTAAGCGCCAGAAAAGCCTGCAGCCCCCAGGTGTGTGGGGCTACGCAAGCGGTTCCCAAAGAGCTTTAGAACAAGGCATAGTTTTCCCTGCTGGCTCTTTGGGCGTGGGACCCATCTCCAGACATATGGCCGTTTTTGTGCCTGGAGCGACGCCAAGTGGGACAGGGCGGTTTTGAGGCTGAAGTCAGCAGGAAAGCCTGCAGCCCGCAGGTCTGTCGGGTACGCAACCGGTTCCCAAAGAGCTTTAGAAGAAGGCATAGTTTTCCCTGCTGGCTCTTTGGGCGTGGGACCAATCTCCAGACATAAGGCCATTTTTGTGCCTGGCGTGGTACCAAGTGGGAAAGGGTGGTTTTGATGCTGAATGCAGCAGGAAAGGCTGCAGACCCCAGGTGTGTGGGGCTACGCAAGCGGTTCCCAAAGAGCTTTAGAACAAGGCATAGTTTTCCCTGGTGGCTCTTTGGGCGTGGGACCAGTCTCCAGACATATGGCCATATTTGTGCCTGGCGTGGTGCCAAGTGGGAAAGGGTGGTTTTGAGGCTGTAAGCGCCCGAAAAGACTGCAGCCCCTAGGTGTGTGGGACAACGCAAGCGGTTCCCAAAGAGCTTTAGAACATGGCATAGTTTTCCCTGCTGGCTCTTTGGGCGTGGGACCAATCTCCAGACATATGTCCATTTTTGTGCCTGGCGCCGCGCCAAGTGGGAAAGGGTGGTTTTGATGCTGAAGGCAGCAGGAAAGCCTGCAGCCCCCAGGTGTGTGGGGCTACGCAAGCGTTTCCCAAAGAGCTTTAGAACAAGGCATAGTTTTCCCTGCTGGCTCTTTGGGCGTGGGAACAGTCTCCAGACATATGGCCATTTTTCTGACTGGCGCGGCGCCAAGTGGGAAAGGGTGGTTTTGAGGCTGAAGGCAGCAGGAAAGCCTTCAGCCCCCACGTCTAAGGGGCCACGCAAGCGGTACCCAAAGAGCTTTAGAAGAAGGCATAGGTTTCCCTGCTGGCTCTTTGGGCGTGGGACCAATCTCCAGACATATGGCCTTTTTTGAGCCTGGAGCGACGCCAAGTGGGACAGGGCCGTTTTGAGGCTGAAGGCAGCAGGAAAGTCTGCAGCCCGCAGGTGTGTGGGGCTACGCAACCGGTTCCCAAAGAGCTTTAGAACAAGGCATAATTTTCCCTGCTGGCTCTTTGGGCGTGGGACCAGTCTCCAGACATATGGCCTTTTTTGTGCCTGTCGCGGCGCCAAGTGGGAAAGGGTGGTTTTGAGGCTGAAGGCAGCAGGAAAGCCTGCAGCCCCCAGGTCTGTGGGGCTACGCAAGCGGTTCCCAAAGAGCTTTAGAACAAGGCATAGTTTTCCCTGCTGGCTCTTTGGGCGTGGGACCAGTCTCCAGACATATGGCCATTTCTGTGCCTGGCGCCGCGCCAAGTGGGAAAGGGTGGTTTTGATGCTGAAGGCAGCAGGAAAGCCTGCAGCCCGCAGGTCTGTAGGGCTACGCAACCGGTTCCCAAAGAGCTTTAGAACAAGGCATAGTTTTCCCTGCTGGCTCTTTGGGCTTTGGAACAGTCTCCAGACATATGGCCATTTTTGTGCCTGGCACGGCGCCAAGTGGGAAAGGGTGGCTTTGATGCTGCAGGCAGCAGGAAAGCCTGCAGCCCCCAGGTGTGTGGGGCTACGCAAGCGGTTCCCAAAGAGCTTTAGAACAAGGCATAGTTTTCCCTGCTGGCTCTTTGGGTGTTGGACCAATCTCCAGACATATGGCCATTTTTGAGCCTGGAGCGATGCCAAGTGGGACAGGGTGGTTTTGAGGCTGAAGGCAGCAGGAAAGCCTGCAGCCCCCAGGTGTGTGGGGCTACGCAAGCGGTTCCCAAAGAGCTTTAGAACAAGGCATAGTTTTCCCTGCTGGCTCTTTGGGTGTTGGACCAATCTCCAGACATATGGCCTTTTTTGAGCCTGGAGCGACGCCAAGTGGGACAGGGCCGTTTTGAGGCTGAAGGCAGCAGGAAAGCCTGCAGCCCCCAGGTCTGTGGGGCTACGCAAGCGGTTCCCAAAGAGCTTTAGAACAAGGCATAGTTTTCCCTGCTGGCTCTTTGGGCGTGGGACCAGTCTCCAGACATATGGCCATTTCTGTGCCTGGCGCCGCGCCAAGTGGGAAAGGGTGGTTTTGATGCTGAAGGCAGCAGGAAAGCCTGCAGCCCGCAGGTCTGTAGGGCTACGCAAGCGGTTCCCAAAGAGCTTTAGAACAAGGCATAATTTTCCCTGCTGGCTCTTTGGGTGTGGGACCAATCTCCAGACATATGGCCATTTTTGAGCCTGGAGCGATGCCAAGTGGGACAGGGTGGTTTTGATGCTGAAGGCAGCAGGAAAGCCTGCAGACCCCAGCTCTGTGGGGCTACGCAAGCGGTTCCCAAAGAGCTTTAGAACAAGGCATAGTTTTCCCTGCTGGCTCTTTGGGCGTGGGACCAGTCTCTAGACTTATGGCCATTTTTGTGCCTGGCGTGGTGCCAAGTGGGAAAGGGTGGTTTTGAGGCTGAAGGCAGCAGGAAAGCCTGCAGCCCCCAGGTCTGTGGGGCTACGCAAGCGGTTGCCAAAGAGCTTTAGAACAAGGCATAGTTTTCCCTGCTGGCTCTTTGGGCGTGGGACCAATGTCCAGACATATGGCCATATTTGTGCCTGGCGTGGTGCCAAGTGGGAAAGGGTGGTTTTGAGGCTGAAGGCAGCAGGAAAGCCTGCAGCCCCCAGGTGTGTGGGGCTACGCAAGCGGTTCCCAAAGAGCTTTAGAACAAGGCATAGTTTTCCCTGCTGGCTCTTTGGGCGTGGGACCCATCTCCAGACATATGGCCGTTTTTGTGCCTGGAGCGACGCCAAGTGGGACAGGGCGGTTTTGAGGCTGAAGTCAGCAGGAAAGCCTGCAGCCCGCAGGTCTGTCGGGTACGCAACCGGTTCCCAAAGAGCTTTAGAAGAAGGCATAGTTTTCCCTGCTGGCTCTTTGGGCGTGGGACCAATCTCCAGACATAAGGCCATTTTTGTGCCTGGCGTGGTACCAAGTCGGAAAGGGTGGTTTTGATGCTGAATGCAGCAGGAAAGGCTGCAGCCCCCAGGTGTGTGGGGCTACGCAAGCGGTTCCCAAAGAGCTTTAGAACAAGGCATAGTTTTCCCTGGTGGCTCTTTGAGCGTGGGAACAATCTCCAGACATATGGCCATTTTTGTGCCTGGCGCGGCGCCAAGTGGGAAAGGGTGTTTTTGAGGCTGAAGGCAGCAGGAAAGCCTGCAGCCCCCAGGTGTGTGGGGCTACGCAAGCGGTTCCCAAAGAGCTTTAGAACAAGGCATAGTTTTCCCTGCTGGCTCTTTGGGCGTGGGACCAGTCTCCAGACATATGGCCATATTTGTGCCTGGCGTGGTGCCAAGTGGGAAAGGGTGGTTTTGAGGCTGTAAGCGCCCGAAAAGACTGCAGCCCCCAGGTGTGTGGGACAACGCAAGCGGTTCCCAAAGAGCTTTAGAACATGGCATAGTTTTCCCTGCTGGCTCTTTGGGCGTGGGACCAATCTCCAGACATATGTCCATTTTTGTGCCTGGCGCCGTGCCAAGTGGGAAAGGGTGGTTTTGAGGCTGAAGGCAGCAGGAAAGCCTGCAGCCCCCAGGTGTGTGGGGCTACGCAAGCGTTTCCCAAAGAGCTTTAGAACAAGGCATAGTTTTCCCTGCTGGCTCTTTGGGCGTGGGAACAGTCTCCAGACATATGGCCATTTTTCTGACTGGCGCGGCGCCAAGTGGGAAAGGGTGGTTTTGAGGCTGAAGGCAGCAGGAAAGCCTTCAGCCCCCACGTCTAAGGGGCCACGCAAGCGGTACCCAAAGAGCTTTAGAAGAAGGCATAGTTTTCCCTGCTGGCTCTTTGGGCGTGGGACCAATCTCCAGACATATGGCCTTTTTTGAGCCTGGAGCGACGCCAAGTGGGACAGGGCCGTTTTGAGGCTGAAGGCAGCAGGAAATCCTGCAGCCCGCAGGTTTGTGGGGCTACGCAACCGGTTCCCAAAGAGCTTTAGAACAAGGCATAGTTTTCCCTGCTGGCTCTTTGGGCGTGGGACCAGTCTCCAGACATATGGCCATTTCTGTGCCTGGCGCCGCGCCAAGTGGGAAAGGGTGGTTTTGATGCTGAAGGCAGCAGGAAAGCCTGCAGCCCGCAGGTCTGTAGGGCTACGCAACCGGTTCCCAAAGAGCTTTAGAACAAGGCATAGTTTTCCCTGCTGGCTCTTTGGGCTTTGGAACAGTCTCCAGACATATGGCCATTTTTGTGCCTGGCACGGCGCCAAGTGGGAAAGGGTGGTTTTGATGCTGCAGGCAGCAGGAAAGCCTGCAGCCCCCAGGTGTGTGGGGCTACGCAAGCGGTTCCCAAAGAGCTTTAGAACAAGGCATAGTTTTCACTGCTGGCTCTTTGGGTGTTGGACCAATCTCCAGACATATGGCCATTTTTGAGCCTGGAGCGATGCCAAGTGGGACAGGGTGGTTTTGATGCTGAAGGCAGCAGGAAAGCCTGCAGCCCCCAGGTCTGTGGGGCTACGCAAGCGGTTCCCAAAGAGCTTTAGAACAAGGCATAGTTTTCCCTGCTGGCTCTTTGGGCGTGGGACCAATCTCCAGACATATGGCCATATTTGTGCCTGGCGTGGTGCCAAGTGGGAAAGGGTGGTTTTGAGGCTGAAGGCAGCAGGAAAGCCTGCAGCCCCCAGGTCTGTGGGGATACGCAAGCGGTTGCCAAAGAGCTTTAGAACAAGGCATAGTTTTCCCTGCTGGCTCTTTGGGCGTGGGACCAATCTCCAGACATATGGCCATATTTGTGCCTGGCGTGGTGCCAAGTGGGAAAGGGTGGTTTTGAGGCTGAAGGCAGCAGGAAAGCCTGCAGCCCCCAGGTCTGTGGGGATACGCAAGCGGTTCCCAAAGAGCTTTAGAACAAGGCATAGTTTTCCCTGCTGGCTCTTTGGGCGTGGGCCCAATCTCCAGACATATGGCCATTTTTGTGCCTGGCGCGGCGCCAAGTGGGAAAGGGTGGTTTTGAGGCTGAAAGCAGCAGGAAAGCCTGCAGCCCCCAGGTTTGTGGGGCAACGTAAGAGGTTCCCAAAGAGCTTTAGAAGAAGGCATAGTTTTCCCTGCTGGCTCTTTGGGCGTTGGACCAGTCTCCAGACATATGGCCATTTTTGTGCCTGGCGCGGCGTCAAGTGGGAAAGGGTGGTTTTGATGCTGAAGGCAGCAGGAAAGCCTGCAGCCCCCAGGTGTGTGGGGCTACGCAAGCGTTTCCCAAAGAGCTTTAGAACAAGGCATAGTTTTCCCTGCTGGCTCTTTGGGCGTGGGACCAGTCTCCAGACATATGGCCTTTTTTGTGCCTGTCGCGGCGCCAAGTGGGAAAGGGTGGTTTTGAGGCTGAAGGCAGCAGGAAAGCCTGCAGCCCGCAGGTCTGTAGGGCTACGCAAGCGGTTCCCAAAGAGCTTTAGAACAAGGCATAATTTTCCCTGCTGGCTCTTTGGGCGTTGGAACAGTCTCCAGACATATGGCCATTTCTGTGCCTGGGGAGGCGCCAAGTGGGAAAGGGTGGTTTTGATGCTGCAGGCAGCAGGAAAGCCTGCAGCCCCCAGGTGTGTGGGGCTACGCAAGCGGTTGCCAAAGAGCTTTAGAACAAGGCATAGTTTTCCCTGCTGGCTCTTTGGGCGTGGGACCAATCTCCAGACATATGGCCATTTTTGAGCCTGGAGCGATGCCAAGTGGGACAGGATGGTTTTGATGCTGAAGGCAGCAGGAAAGCCTGCAGCCCCCAGGTGTGTGGGGCTACGCAAGCGGTTCCCAAAGAGCTTTAGAACAAGGCATAGTTTTCCCTGCTGGCTATTTGGGCGTGGGAACAGTCTCCAGACATATGGCCATTTTTCTGCCTGGCGCGGCGCCAAGTGGGAAAGGGTGGTTTTGAGGCTGAAGGCAGCAGGAAAGCCTTCAGCCCCCACGTCTAAGGGGCCACGCAAGCGGTACCCAAAGAGCTTTAGAAGAAGGCATAGTTTTCCCTGCTGGCTCTTTGGGCGTGGGACCAATCTCCAGACATATGGCCTTTTTTGAGCCTGGAGCGACGCCAAGTGGGACAGGGCCGTTTTGAGGCTGAAGGCAGCAGGAAAGTCTGCAGCCCGCAGGTGTGTGGGGCTACGCAACCGGTTCCCAAAGAGCTTTAGAACAAGGCATAATTTTCCCTGCTGGCTCTTTGGGCGTGGGACCAGTCTCCAGACATATGGCCTTTTTTGTGCCTGTCGCGGCGCCAAGTGGGAAAGGGTGGTTTTGAGGCTGAAGGCAGCAGGAAAGCCTGCAGCCCCCAGGTCTGTGGGGCTACGCAAGCGGTTCCCAAAGAGCTTTAGAACAAGGCATAGTTTTCCCTGCTGGCTCTTTGGGCGTGGGACCAGTCTCCAGACATATGGCCATTTCTGTGCCTGGCGCCGCGCCAAGTGGGAAAGGGTGGTTTTGATGCTGAAGGCAGCAGGAAAGCCTGCAGCCCGCAGGTCTGTAGGGCTACGCAACCGGTTCCCAAAGAGCTTTAGAACAAGGCATAGTTTTCCCTGCTGGCTCTTTGGGCTTTGGAACAGTCTCCAGACATATGGCCATTTTTGTGCCTGGCACGGCGCCAAGTGGGAAAGGGTGGCTTTGATGCTGCAGGCAGCAGGAAAGCCTGCAGCCCCCAGGTGTGTGGGGCTACGCAAGCGGTTCCCAAAGAGCTTTAGAACAAGGCATAGTTTTCCCTGCTGGCTCTTTGGGTGTTGGACCAATCTCCAGACATATGGCCATTTTTGAGCCTGGAGCGATGCCAAGTGGGACAGGGTGGTTTTGAGGCTGAAGGCAGCAGGAAAGCCTGCAGCCCCCAGGTGTGTGGGGCTACGCAAGCGGTTCCCAAAGAGCTTTAGAACAAGGCATAGTTTTCCCTGCTGGCTCTTTGGGTGTTGGACCAATCTCCAGACATATGGCCTTTTTTGAGCCTGGAGCGACGCCAAGTGGGACAGGGCCGTTTTGAGGCTGAAGGCAGCAGGAAAGCCTGCAGCCCCCAGGTGTGTGGGGCTACGCAACCGGTTCCCAAAGAGCTTTAGAACAAGGCATAATTTTCCCTGCTGGCTCTTTGGGCGTGGGACCAGTCTCCAGACATATGGCCTTTTTTGTGCCTGTCGCGGCGCCAAGTGGGAAAGGGTGGTTTTGAGGCTGAAGGCAGCAGGAAAGCCTGCAGCCCCCAGGTCTGTGGGGCTACGCAAGCGGTTCCCAAAGAGCTTTAGAACAAGGCATAGTTTTCCCTGCTGGCTCTTTGGGCGTGGGACCAGTCTCCAGACATATGGCCATTTCTGTGCCTGGCGCCGCGCCAAGTGGGAAAGGGTGGTTTTGATGCTGAAGGCAGCAGGAAAGCCTGCAGCCCGCAGGTCTGTAGGGCTACGCAAGCGGTTCCCAAAGAGCTTTAGAACAAGGCATAATTTTCCCTGCTGGCTCTTTGGGTGTGGGACCAATCTCCAGACATATGGCCATTTTTGAGCCTGGAGCGATGCCAAGTGGGACAGGGTGGTTTTGATGCTGAAGGCAGCAGGAAAGCCTGCAGCCCCCAGGTGTGTGGGGCTACGCAAGCGGTTCCCAAAGAGCTTTAGAACAAGGCATAGTTTTCCCTGCTGGCTTTTTGGGCGTGGGACCAGTCTCCAGAAATATGGCCATTTTTGTGCCTGGCGTGGTGCCAAGTGGGAAAGGGTGGTTTTGAGGCTGAAGGCAGCAGGAAAGCCTGCAGCCCCCAGGTGTGTGGGGCTACGCAAGCGGTTGCCAAAGAGCTTTAGAACAAGGCATAGTTTTCCCTGCTGGCTCTTTGGGCGTGGGACCAATGTCCAGACATATGGCCATATTTGTGCCTGGCGTGGTGCCAAGTGGGAAAGGGTGGTTTTGAGGCTGAAGGCAGCAGGAAAGCCTGCAGCCCGCAGGTGTGTGGGGCTACGCAAGCGGTTCCCAAAGAGCTTTAGAACAAGGCATAGTTTTCCCTGCTGGCTCTTTGGGCGTGGGACCAGTCTCCAGACTTATGGCCATTTTTGTGCCTGGCGCGGCGTCAAGTGGGAAAGGGTGGTTTTGATGCTGAAGGCAGCAGGAAAGCCTGCAGCCCCCAGGTGTGTGGGGCTACGCAAGCGTTTCCCAAAGAGCTTTAGAACAAGGCATAGTTTTCCCTGCTGGCTCTTTGGGCGTGGGAACAGTCTCCAGACATATGGCCATTTTTCTGACTGGCGCGGCGCCAAGTGGGAAAGGGTGGTGTTGAGGCTGAAGGCAGCAGGAAAGCCTTCAGCCCCCAGGTCTGTGGGGCCACGCAAGCGGTACCCAAAGAGCTTTAGAAGAAGGCATAGTTTTCCCTGCTGGCTCTTTGGGCGTGGGTCCAATCTCCAGACATATGGCCTTTTTTGAGCCTGGAGCGACGCCAAGTGGGACAGGGCCGTTTTGAGGCTGAAGGCAGCAGGAAAGCCTGCAGCCCGCAGGTGTGTGGGGCTACGCAACCGGTTCCCAAAGAGCTTTAGAACAAGGCATAATTTTCCCTGCTGGCTCTTTGGGCGTGGGACCAGTCTCCAGACATATGGCCTTTTTTGTGCCTGTCGCGGCGCCAAGTGGGAAAGGGTGGTTTTGAGGCTGAAGGCAGCAGGAAAGCCTGCAGCCCGCAGGTCTGTAGGGCTACGCAAGCGGTTCCCAAAGAGCTTTAGAACAAGGCATAATTTTCCCTGCTGGCTCTTTGGGCGTTGGAACAGTCTCCAGACATATGGCCATTTCTGTGCCTGGGGAGGCGCCAAGTGGGAAAGGGTGGTTTTGATGCTGCAGGCAGCAGGAAAGCCTGCAGCCCCCAGGTGTGTGGGGCTACGCAAGCGGTTGCCAAAGAGCTTTAGAACAAGGCATAGTTTTCCCTGCTGGCTCTTTGGGCGTGGGACCAATCTCCAGACATATGGCCATTTTTGAGCCTGGAGCGATGCCAAGTGGGACAGGATGGTTTTGATGCTGAAGGCAGCAGGAAAGCCTGCAGCCCCCAGGTGTGTGGGGCTACGCAAGCGGTTCCCAAAGAGCTTTAGAACAAGGCATAGTTTTCCCTGCTGGCTCTTTGGGCGTGGGAACAGTCTCCAGACATATGGCCATTTTTCTGCCTGGCGCGGCGCCAAGTGGGAAAGGGTGGTTTTGAGGCTGAAGGCAGCAGGAAAGCCTTCAGCCCCCACGTCTAAGGGGCCACGCAAGCGGTACCCAAAGAGCTTTAGAAGAAGGCATAGTTTTCCCTGCTGGCTCTTTGGGCGTGGGACCAATCTCCAGACATATGGCCTTTTTTGAGCCTGGAGCGACGCCAAGTGGGACAGGGCCGTTTTGAGGCTGAAGGCAGCAGGAAAGTCTGCAGCCCGCAGGTGTGTGGGGCTACGCAACCGGTTCCCAAAGAGCTTTAGAACAAGGCATAATTTTCCCTGCTGGCTCTTTGGGCGTGGGACCAGTCTCCAGACATATGGCCTTTTTTGTGCCTGTCGCGGCGCCAAGTGGGAAAGGGTGGTTTTGAGGCTGAAGGCAGCAGGAAAGCCTGCAGCCCCCAGGTCTGTGGGGCTACGCAAGCGGTTCCCAAAGAGCTTTAGAACAAGGCATAGTTTTCCCTGCTGGCTCTTTGGGCGTGGGACCAGTCTCCAGACATATGGCCATTTCTGTGCCTGGCGCCGCGCCAAGTGGGAAAGGGTGGTTTTGATGCTGAAGGCAGCAGGAAAGCCTGCAGCCCGCAGGTCTGTAGGGCTACGCAACCGGTTCCCAAAGAGCTTTAGAACAAGGCATAGTTTTCCCTGCTGGCTCTTTGGGCTTTGGAACAGTCTCCAGACATATGGCCATTTTTGTGCCTGGCACGGCGCCAAGTGGGAAAGGGTGGCTTTGATGCTGCAGGCAGCAGGAAAGCCTGCAGCCCCCAGCTCTGTGGGGCTACGCAAGCGGTTCCCAAAGAGCTTTAGAACAAGGCATAGTTTTCCCTGCTGGCTCTTTGGGTGTTGGACCAATCTCCAGACATATGGCCATTTTTGAGCCTGGAGCGATGCCAAGTGGGACAGGGTGGTTTTGAGGCTGAAGGCAGCAGGAAAGCCTGCAGCCCCCAGGTGTGTGGGGCTACGCAAGCGGTTCCCAAAGAGCTTTAGAACAAGGCATAGTTTTCCCTGCTGGCTCTTTGGGTGTTGGACCAATCTCCAGACATATGGCCTTTTTTGAGCCTGGAGCGACGCCAAGTGGGACAGGGCCGTTTTGAGGCTGAAGGCAGCAGGAAAGCCTGCAGCCCCCAGGTGTGTGGGGCTACGCAACCGGTTCCCAAAGAGCTTTAGAACAAGGCATAATTTTCCCTGCTGGCTCTTTGGGCGTGGGACCAGTCTCCAGACATATGGCCTTTTTTGTGCCTGTCGCGGCGCCAAGTGGGAAAGGGTGGTTTTGAGGCTGAAGGCAGCAGGAAAGCCTGCAGCCCCCAGGTCTGTGGGGCTACGCAAGCGGTTCCCAAAGAGCTTTAGAACAAGGCATAGTTTTCCCTGCTGGCTCTTTGGGCGTGGGACCAGTCTCCAGACATATGGCCATTTCTGTGCCTGGCGCCGCGCCAAGTGGGAAAGGGTGGTTTTGATGCTGAAGGCAGCAGGAAAGCCTGCAGCCCGCAGGTCTGTAGGGCTACGCAAGCGGTTCCCAAAGAGCTTTAGAACAAGGCATAATTTTCCCTGCTGGCTCTTTGGGTGTGGGACCAATCTCCAGACATATGGCCATTTTTGAGCCTGGAGCGATGCCAAGTGGGACAGGGTGGTTTTGATGCTGAAGGCAGCAGGAAAGCCTGCAGCCCCCAGGTGTGTGGGGCTACGCAAGCGGTTCCCAAAGAGCTTTAGAACAAGGCATAGTTTTCCCTGCTGGCTTTTTGGGCGTGGGACCAGTCTCTAGACTTATGGCCATTTTTGTGCCTGGCGTGGTGCCAAGTGGGAAAGGGTGGTTTTGAGGCTGAAGGCAGCAGGAAAGCCTGCAGCCCCCAGGTGTGTGGGGCTACGCAAGCGGTTGCCAAAGAGCTTTAGAACAAGGCATAGTTTTCCCTGCTGGCTCTTTGGGCGTGGGACCAATGTCCAGACATATGGCCATATTTGTGCCTGGCGTGGTGCCAAGTGGGAAAGGGTGGTTTTGAGGCTGAAGGCAGCAGGAAAGCCTGCAGCCCGCAGGTGTGTGGGGCTACGCAAGCGGTTCCCAAAGAGCTTTAGAACAAGGCATAGTTTTCCCTGCTGGCTCTTTGGGCGTGGGACCAGTCTCCAGACTTATGGCCATTTTTGTGCCTGGCGCGGCGCCAAGTGGGAAAGGGTGGTTTTGAGGCTGTAAGCGCCAGAAAAGCCTGCAGCCCCCAGGTGTGTGGGGCTACGCAAGCGGTTCCCAAAGAGCTTTAGAACAAGGCATAGTTTTCCCTGCTGGCTCTTTGGGCGTGGGACCCATCTCCAGACATATGGCCGTTTTTGTGCCTGGAGCGACGCCAAGTGGGACAGGGTGGTTTTGAGGCTGAAGTCAGCAGGAAAGCCTGCAGCCCGCAGGTCTGTCGGGTACGCAACCGGTTCCCAAAGAGCTTTAGAAGAAGGCATAGTTTTCCCTGCTGGCTCTTTGGGCGTGGGACCAATCTCCAGACATAAGGCCATTTTTGTGCCTGGCGTGGTACCAAGTGGGAAAGGGTGGTTTTGATGCTGAATGCAGCAGGAAAGGCTGCAGCCCCCAGGTGTGTGGGGCTACGCAAGCGGTTCCCAAAGAGCTTTAGAACAAGGCATAGTTTTCCCTGGTGGCTCTTTGAGCGTGGGAACAATCTCCAGACATATGGCCATTTTTGTGCCTGGCGCGGCGCCAAGTGGGAAAGGGTGTTTTTGAGGCTGAAGGCAGCAGGAAAGCCTGCAGCCCCCAGGTGTGTGGGGCTACGCAAGCGGTTCCCAAAGAGCTTTAGAACAAGGCATAGTTTTCCCTGCTGGCTCTTTGGGCGTGGGACCAGTCTCCAGACATATGGCCATATTTGTGCCTGGCGTGGCGCCAAGTGGGAAAGGGTGGTTTTGAGGCTGTAAGCGCCCGAAAAGACTGCAGCCCCCAGGTGTGTGGGACAACGCAAGCGGTTCCCAAAGAGCTTTAGAACATGGCATAGTTTTCCCTGCTGGCTCTTTGGGCGTGGGACCAATCTCCAGACATATGTCCATTTTTGTGCCTGGCGCCGCGCCAAGTGGGAAAGGGTGGTTTTGAGGCTGAAGGCAGCAGGAAAGCCTGCAGCCCCCAGGTGTGTGGGGCTACGCAAGCGTTTCCCAAAGAGCTTTAGAACAAGGCATAGTTTTCCCTGCTGGCTCTTTGGGCGTGGGAACAGTCTCCAGACATATGGCCATTTTTCTGACTGGCGCGGCGCCAAGTGGGAAAGGGTGGTTTTGAGGCTGAAGGCAGCAGGAAAGCCTTCAGCCCCCACGTCTAAGGGGCCACGCAAGCGGTACCCAAAGAGCTTTAGAAGAAGGCATAGTTTTCCCTGCTGGCTCTTTGGGCGTGGGACCAATCTCCAGACATATGGCCTTTTTTGAGCCTGGAGCGACGCCAAGTGGGACAGGGCCGTTTTGAGGCTGAAGGCAGCAGGAAATCCTGCAGCCCGCAGGTTTGTGGGGCAACGCAACCGGTTCCCAAAGAGCTTTAGAACAAGGCATAGTTTTCCCTGCTGGCTCTTTGGGCGTGGGACCAGTCTCCAGACATATGGGCATTTCTGTGCCTGGCGCCGCGCCAAGTGGGAAAGGGTGGTTTTGATGCTGAAGGCAGCAGGAAAGCCTGCAGCCCGCAGGTCTGTAGGGCTACGCAACCGGTTCCCAAAGAGCTTTAGAACAAGGCATAGTTTTCCCTGCTGGCTCTTTGGGCTTTGGAACAGTCTCCAGACATATGGCCATTTTTGTGCCTGGCACGGCGCCAAGTGGGAAAGGGTGGTTTTGATGCTGCAGGCAGCAGGAAAGCCTGCAGCCCCCAGGTGTGTGGGGCTACGCAAGCGGTTCCCAAAGAGCTTTAGAACAAGGCATAGTTTTCCCTGCTGGCTCTTTGGGTGTTGGACCAATCTCCAGACATATGGCCATTTTTGAGCCTGGAGCGATGCCAAGTGGGACAGGGTGGTTTTGATGCTGAAGGCAGCAGGAAAGCCTGCAGCCCCCAGGTCTGTGGGGCTACGCAAGCGGTTCCCAAAGAGCTTTAGAACAAGGCATAGTTTTCCCTGCTGGCTCTTTGGGCGTCGGACCAGTCTCTAGATTTATGGCCATTTTTGTGCCTGGCATGGTGCCAAGTGGAAAAGGGTGGTTTTGAGGCTGAAGGCAGCAGGAAAGCCTGCAGCCCCCAGGTGTGTGGGGCTACGCAAGCGGTTCCCAAAGAGCTTTAGAACAAGGCATAGTTTTCCCTGCTGGCTCTTTGGGCGTGGGACCAATCTCCAGACATATGGCCATATTTGTGCCTGGCGTGGTGCCAAGTGGGAAAGGGTGGTTTTGAGGCTGAAGGCAGCAGGAAAGCCTGCAGCCCCCAGGTCTGTGGGGATACGCAAGCGGTTGCCAAAGAGCTTTAGAACAAGGCATAGTTTTCCCTGCTGGCTCTTTGGGCGTGGGACCAATCTCCAGACATATGGCCATATTTGTGCCTGGCGTGGTGCCAAGTGGGAAAGGGTGGTTTTGAGGCTGAAGGCAGCAGGAAAGCCTGCAGCCCCCAGGTCTGTGGGGATACGCAAGCGGTTCCCAAAGAGCTTTAGAACAAGGCATAGTTTTCCCTGCTGGCTCTTTGGGCGTGGGCCCAATCTCCAGACATATGGCCATTTTTGTGCCTGGCGCGGCGCCAAGTGGGAAAGGGTGGTTTTGAGGCTGAAAGCAGCAGGAAAGCCTGCAGCCCCCAGGTTTGTGGGGCAACGTAAGAGGTTCCCAAAGAGCTTTAGAAGAAGGCATAGTTTTCCCTGCTGGCTCTTTGGGCGTTGGACCAGTCTCCAGACATATGGCCATTTTTGTGCCTGGCGCGGCGTCAAGTGGGAAAGGGTGGTTTTGAGGCTGAAGGCAGCAGGAAAGCCTGCAGCCCCCAGGTCTGTGGGGCTACGCAAGCGGTTCCCAAAGAGCTTTAGAACAAGGCATAGTTTTCCCTGCTGGCTCTTTGGGCGTGGGACCAGTCTCCAGACATATGGCCATTTCTGTGCCTGGCGCCGCGCCAAGTGGGAAAGGGTGGTTTTGATGCTGAAGGCAGCAGGAAAGCCTGCAGCCCGCAGGTCTGTAGGGCTACGCAAGCGGTTCCCAAAGAGCTTTAGAACAAGGCATAATTTTCCCTGCTGGCTCTTTGGGTGTGGGACCAATCTCCAGACATATGGCCATTTTTGAGCCTGGAGCGATGCCAAGTGGGACAGGGTGGTTTTGATGCTGAAGGCAGCAGGAAAGCCTGCAGCCCCCAGGTGTGTGGGGCTACGCAAGCGGTTCCCAAAGAGCTTTAGAACAAGGCATAGTTTTCCCTGCTGGCTTTTTGGGCGTGGGACCAGTCTCTAGACTTATGGCCATTTTTGTGCCTGGCGTGGTGCCAAGTGGGAAAGGGTGGTTTTGAGGCTGAAGGCAGCAGGAAAGCCTGCAGCCCCCAGGTGTGTGGGGCTACGCAAGCGGTTGCCAAAGAGCTTTAGAACAAGGCATAGTTTTCCCTGCTGGCTCTTTGGGCGTGGGACCAATGTCCAGACATATGGCCATATTTGTGCCTGGCGTGGTGCCAAGTGGGAAAGGGTGGTTTTGAGGCTGAAGGCAGCAGGAAAGCCTGCAGCCCGCAGGTGTGTGGGGCTACGCAAGCGGTTCCCAAAGAGCTTTAGAACAAGGCATAGTTTTCCCTGCTGGCTCTTTGGGCGTGGGACCAGTCTCCAGACTTATGGCCATTTTTGTGCCTGGCGCGGCGCCAAGTGGGAAAGGGTGGTTTTGAGGCTGTAAGCGCCAGAAAAGCCTGCAGCCCCCAGGTGTGTGGGGCTACGCAAGCGGTTCCCAAAGAGCTTTAGAACAAGGCATAGTTTTCCCTGCTGGCTCTTTGGGCGTGGGACCCATCTCCGGACATATGGCCGTTTTTGTGCCTGGAGCGACGCCAAGTGGGACAGGGCGGTTTTGAGGCTGAAGTCAGCAGGAAAGCCTGCAGCCCGCAGGTCTGTCGGGTACGCAAGCGGTTCCCAAAGAGCTTTAGAAGAAGGCATAGTTTTCCCTGCTGGCTCTTTGGGCGTGGGACCAATCTCCAGACATAAGGCCATTTTTGTGCCTGGCGTGGTACCAAGTGGGAAAGGGTGGTTTTGATGCTGAATGCAGCAGGAAAGGCTGCAGCCCCCAGGTGTGTGGGGCTACGCAAGCGGTTCCCAAAGAGCTTTAGAACAAGGCATAGTTTTCCCTGGTGGCTCTTTGAGCGTGGGAACAATCTGCAGACATATGGCCATTTTTGTGCCTGGCGCGGCGCCAAGTGGGAAAGGGTGTTTTTGAGGCTGAAGGCAGCAGGAAAGCCTGCAGCCCCCAGGTGTGTGGGGCTACGCAAGCGGTTCCCAAAGAGCTTTAGAACAAGGCATAGTTTTCCCTGCTGGCTCTTTGGGCGTGGGACCAGTCTCCAGACATATGGCCATATTTGTGCCTGGCGTGGTGCCAAGTGGGAAAGGGTGGTTTTGAGGCTGTAAGCGCCCGAAAAGACTGCAGCCCCCAGGTGTGTGGGACAACGCAAGCGGTTCCCAAAGAGCTTTAGAACATGGCATAGTTTTCCCTGCTGGCTCTTTGGGCGTGGGACCAATCTCCAGACATATGTCCATTTTTGTGCCTGGCGCCGCGCCAAGTGGGAAAGGGTGGTTTTGAGGCTGAAGGCAGCAGGAAAGCCTGCAGCCCCCAGGTGTGTGGGGCTACGCAAGCGTTTCCCAAAGAGCTTTAGAACAAGGCATAGTTTTCCCTGCTGGCTCTTTGGGCGTGGGAACAGTCTCCAGACATATGGCCATTTTTCTGACTGGCGCGGCGCCAAGTGGGAAAGGGTGGTTTTGAGGCTGAAGGCAGCAGGAAAGCCTTCAGCCCCCACGTCTAAGGGGCCACGCAAGCGGTACCCAAAGAGCTTTAGAAGAAGGCATAGTTTTCCCTGCTGGCTCTTTGGGCGTGGGACCAATCTCCAGACATATGGCCTTTTTTGAGCCTGGAGCGACGCCAAGTGGGACAGGGCCGTTTTGAGGCTGAAGGCAGCAGGAAATCCTGCAGCCCGCAGGTTTGTGGGGCTACGCAACCGGTTCCCAAAGAGCTTTAGAACAAGGCATAGTTTTCCCTGCTGGCTCTTTGGGCGTGGGACCAGTCTCCAGACATATGGGCATTTCTGTGCCTGGCGCCGCGCCAAGTGGGAAAGGGTGGTTTTGATGCTGAAGGCAGCAGGAAAGCCTGCAGCCCGCAGGTCTGTAGGGCTACGCAACCGGTTCCCAAAGAGCTTTAGAACAAGGCATAGTTTTCCCTGCTGGCTCTTTGGGCTTTGGAACAGTCTCCAGACATATGGCCATTTTTGTGCCTGGCACGGCGCCAAGTGGGAAAGGGTGGTTTTGATGCTGCAGGCAGCAGGAAAGCCTGCAGCCCCCAGGTGTGTGGGGCTACGCAAGCGGTTCCCAAAGAGCTTTAGAACAAGGCATAGTTTTCCCTGCTGGCTCTTTGGGTGTTGGACCAATCTCCAGACATATGGCCATTTTTGAGCCTGGAGCGATGCCAAGTGGGACAGGGTGGTTTTGATGCTGAAGGCAGCAGGAAAGCCTGCAGCCCCCAGGTCTGTGGGGCTACGCAAGCGGTTCCCAAAGAGCTTTAGAACAAGGCATAGTTTTCCCTGCTGGCTCTTTGGGCGTCGGACCAGTCTCTAGACTTATGGCCATTTTTGTGCCTGGCATGGTGCCAAGTGGAAAAGGGTGGTTTTGAGGCTGAAGGCAGCAGGAAAGCCTGCAGCCCCCAGGTGTGTGGGGCTACGCAAGCGGTTCCCAAAGAGCTTTAGAACAAGGCATAGTTTTCCCTGCTGGCTCTTTGGGCGTGGGACCAATCTCCAGACATATGGCCATATTTGTGCCTGGCGTGGTGCCAAGTGGGAAAGGGTGGTTTTGAGGCTGAAGGCAGCAGGAAAGCCTGCAGCCCCCAGGTCTGTGGGGATACGCAAGCGGTTGCCAAAGAGCTTTAGAACAAGGCATAGTTTTCCCTGCTGGCTCTTTGGGCGTGGGACCAATCTCCAGACATATGGCCATATTTGTGCCTGGCGTGGTGCCAAGTGGGAAAGGGTGGTTTTGAGGCTGAAGGCAGCAGGAAAGCCTGCAGCCCCCAGGTCTGAGGGGATACGCAAGCGGTTCCCAAAGAGCTTTAGAACAAGGCATAGTTTTCCCTGCTGGCTCTTTGGGCGTGGGCCCAATCTCCAGACATATGGCCATTTTTGTGCCTGGCGCGGCGCCAAGTGGGAAAGGGTGGTTTTGAGGCTGAAAGCAGCAGGAAAGCCTGCAGCCCCCAGGTTTGTGGGGCAACGTAAGAGGTTCCCAAAGAGCTTTAGAAGAAGGCATAGTTTTCCCTGCTGGCTCTTTGGGCGTTGGACCAGTCTCCAGACATATGGCCATTTTTGTGCCTGGCGCGGCGTCAAGTGGGAAAGGGTGGTTTTGATGCTGAAGGCAGCAGGAAAGCCTGCAGCCCCCAGGTGTGTGGGGCTACGCAAGCGTTTCCCAAAGAGCTTTAGAACAAGGCATAGTTTTCCCTGCTGGCTCTTTGGGCGTGGGAACAGTCTCCAGACATATGGCCATTTTTCTGACTGGCGCGGCGCCAAGTGGGAAAGGGTGGTGTTGAGGCTGAAGGCAGCAGGAAAGCCTTCAGCCCCCAGGTCTGTGGGGCCACGCAAGTGGTACCCAAAGAGCTTTAGAAGAAGGCATAGTTTTCCCTGCTGGCTCTTTGGGCGTGGGTCCAATCTCCAGACATATGGCCTTTTTTGAGCCTGGAGCGACGCCAAGTGGGACAGGGCCGTTTTGAGGCTGAAGGCAGCAGGAAAGCCTGCAGCCCCCAGGTGTGTGGGGCTACGCAACCGGTTCCCAAAGAGCTTTAGAACAAGGCATAATTTTCCCTGCTGGCTCTTTGGGCGTGGGACCAGTCTCCAGACATATGGCCTTTTTTGTGCCTGTCGCTGCGCCAAGTGGGAAAGGGTGGTTTTGAGGCTGAAGGCAGCAGGAAAGCCTGCAGCCCGCAGGTCTGTAGGGCTACGCAAGCGGTTCCGAAAGAGCTTTAGAACAAGGCATAATTTTCCCTGCTGGCTCTTTGGGCGTTGGAACAGTCTCCAGACATATGGCCATTTCTGTGCCTGGGGAGGCGCCAAGTGGGAAAGGGTGGTTTTGATGCTGCAGGCAGCAGGAAAGCCTGCAGCCCCCAGGTGTGTGGGGCTACGCAAGCGGTTGCCAAAGAGCTTTAGAACAAGGCATAGTTTTCCCTGCTGGCTCTTTGGGCGTGGGACCAATCTCCAGACATATGGCCATTTTTGAGCCTGGAGCGATGCCAAGTGGGACAGGGTGGTTTTGATGCTGAAGGCAGCAGGAAAGCCTGCAGCCCCCAGGTGTGTGGGGCTACGCAAGCGGTTCCCAAAGAGCTTTAGAACAAGGCATAGTTTTCCCTGCTGGCTCTTTGGGGTGGGACCAGTCTCTAGACTTATGGCCATTTTTGTGCCTGGCATAGTGCCAAGTGGGAAAGGGTGGTTTTGAGGCTGAAGGCAGCAGGAAAGCCTGCAGCCCCCAGGTGTGTGGGGCTACGCAAGCGGTTCCCAAACAGCTTTAGAACAAGGCATAGTTTTCCCTGCTGGCTCTTTGGGCGTGGGACCAATCTCCAGACATATGGCCATATTTGTGCCTGGCGTGGTGCCAAGTGGGAAAGGGTGGTTTTGAGGCTGAAGGCAGCAGGAAAGCCTGCAGCCCCCAGGTGTGTGGGGCTACGCAAGCGGTTCCCAAAGAGCTTTAGAACAAGGCATAGTTTTCCCTGCTGGCTCTTTGGGCGTGGGACCAATCTCCACACATATGGCCATATTTGTGCCTGGCGTGGTGCCAAGTGGGAAAGGGTGGTTTTGAGGCTGAAGGCAGCAGGAAAGCCTGCAGCCCCCAGGTGTGTGGGGCTACGCAAGCGGTTCCCAAAGAGCTTTAGAACAAGGCATAGTTTTCCCTGCTGGCTCTTTGGGGTGGGACCAGTCTCCAGACATATGGCCGTTTTTGTGCCTGGAGCGACACCAAGTGGGACAGGGCGGTTTTGAGGCTGAATTCAGCAGGAAAGCCTGCAGCCCCCAGGTGTGTGGGGCTACGCAAGCGGTTCCCAAAGAGCTTTAGAACAAGGCATAGTTTTCCCTGCTGGCTCTTTGGGCGTGGGACCAATCTCCAGACATATGGCCATATTTGTGCCTGGCGCGGCTCCAAGAGGGAAAGGGTGGTTTTGAGGCTGAAGGCAGCAGGAAAGCCTGCAGACCCCAGGTCTGTGGGGCTACGCAAGCGGTTCCCAAAGGGCTTTAGAACAAGGCATAGTTTTCCCTGCTGGCTCTTTAGGCGTGGGACCAATCTCCAGACATATGGCCATATTTGTGGCTGGCGTGGTGCCAAGTGGGAAAGGGTGGTTTTGAGGCTGTAAGCGCTAGAAAAGCCTGCAGACCGCAGGTGTGTGGGGCTACGCAAGCGGTTCCCAAAGAGCTTTACAACAAGGCATAGTTTTCTCTGCTGGCTCTTTGGGCGTGGGACCCATCACCAGACAAATGGCCATTTTTGTGCCTGGGGAGGCGCCAAGTGGGAAAGGGTGGTTTTGAGGTTGTAAGCGCCCGAAAAGCCTGCAGCCCCCAGGTGTGTGGGGCTACGCAAGCGGTTCCCAAAGAGCTTTAGAACAAGGCATAGTTTTCCCTGCTGGCTCTTTGGGCGTGGGACCCATCACCAGACAAATGGCCATTTTTGTGCCTGGAGCGATGCCAAGTGGGAAAGGGTGGTTTTGAGGCTGAAGGCAGCAGGAAAGCCTGCAGCCCCCAGGTCTGTGGGGCTACGCAAGCGGTTGCCAAAGAGCTTTAGAAGAAGGCATAGTTTTCCCTGCTGGCTCTTTGGGCGTAGGACCCATCACCAGACATATGGCCATTTTTGTGCCTGGCGCGGCGCCAAGTGGGAAAGGGTGGTTTTGAGGCTGAAGGCAGCAGGAAAGCCTGCAGCCCCCAGGTCTGTGGGGCTACGCAAGCGGTTCCCAAAGAGCTTTAGAACAAGGCATAGTTTTCCCTGCTGGCTCTTTGGGCGTGGTACCAGTCTCCAGACATATGGCCATTTTTGTGCCTGGCGCGGCGCCAAGTGGGAAAGGGTGGTTTTGATGCTGAAGGCAGCAGGAAAGCCTGCAGCCGCGAGGTCTGTGGGGCTACGGAAGCGGTTCCCAAAGAGCTTTAGAACAAGGCATAGTTTTCACTGCTGGCTCTTTGGGCGTGGGACCAATCTCCAGCCATATGGCCACTTTTGAGCCTGGCGAGGCGCCAAGTGGGAAAGGGTGGTTTTGAGGCTGAAGGCAGCAGGAAAGCCTGCAGCCCCCAGGTGTGTGGGGCTACGCAAGTGGTTCCCAAAGAGCATTGGAAGAAGGCATAGTTTTCCCTGCTGGCTCTTTGGGCGTGGGACCCATTATCAGACATATGGGCATTTTTGTGCCTGGCGCGGCGCCAAGTGGGAAAGGGTGGTTTTGAGGCTGAAGGCAGCAGGAAAGCCTGCAGCCCCCAGGTGTGTGGGGCTACGCAAGCGGTTCCCAAAGAGCTTTAGAACAAGGCATAATTTTCCCTGCTGGCTCTTTGGGCGTGGGACCAGTCTCCAGACATATGGCCTTTTTTGTGCCTGGCGCGGCGACAAGTGGGAAAGGGTGGTTTTGAGGCTGAAGGCAGCAGGAAAGCCTGCAGCCCCCAGGTGTGTGGGGCTACGCAAGCGGTTCCCAAAGAGCTTTAGAACAAGGCATAGTTTTCCCTGCTGGCTCTTTGGGCGTGGGACCAGTCTCCAGCGATGTGGCCATTTTTGTGCCTGGCACGACGCCAAGTGGGATAGGGCGTTTTTCAGGCTGAAGGCAGCAGGAAAGCCTGCAGCCCCCACGTCTGTGGGGCTACGCAAGTGGTTCCCAAAGAGCTTTAGAACAAGGCATAGTTTTCCCTGCTGGCTCTTTGGGCGTGGGACCAATCTCCAGACATGTGGCGATTTTCGAGCCTGGAGCGATGCCAAGTGGGACAGGGCGGTTTTGAGGCTGAAGGCAGCAGGAAAGCCTGCAGCTCCCAGGTGTGTGGGGCTACGCAAGCGGTTCCCAAAGAGCTTTAGAAGAAGGCATAGTTTTCCCTGCTGGCTCTTTGGGCGTGGGACCAGTCTCCAGACATATGGCCATTTTTGTGCCTGGCGAGGGGCCAAGTGGGAAAGGGTGGTTTTGAGGCTGCAGGCAGCAGGAAAGCCTGCAGCCCCAAGGTCTGTGGGGCTACGCAAGCGGTTCCCAAACAGCTTTAGAACAAGGCATAGTTTTCCCTGCTGGCTCTTTGGGCGTGGGACCAATCTCCAGACATATGGCCATATTTGTGCCTGGCGTGGTGCCAAGTGGGAAAGGGTGGTTTTGAGGCTGAAGGCAGCAGGAAAGCCTGCAGCCCCCAGGTGTGTGGGGCTACGCAAGCGGTTCCCAAAGAGCTTTAGAACAAGGCATAGTTTTCCCTGCTGGCTCTTTGGGCGTGGGACCAATCTCCACACATATGGCCATATTTGTGCCTGGCGTGGTGCCAAGTGGGAAAGGGTGGTTTTGAGGCTGAAGGCAGCAGGAAAGCCTGCAGCCCCCAGGTCTGTGGGGCTACGCAAGCGGTTCCCAAAGAGCTTTAGAACAAGGCATAGTTTTCCCTGCTGGCTCTTTGGGGTGGGACCAGTCTCCAGACATATGGCCGTTTTTGTGCCTGGAGCGACACCAAGTGGGACAGGGCGGTTTTGAGGCTGAATTCAGCAGGAAAGCCTGCAGCCCCCAGGTGTGTGGGGCTACGCAAGCGGTTCCCAAAGAGCTTTAGAACAAGGCATAGTTTTCCCTGCTGGCTCTTTGGGCGTGGGACCAATCTCCAGACATATGGCCATATTTGTGCCTTGCGCGGCTCCAAGAGGGAAAGGGTGGTTTTGAGGCTGAAGGCAGCAGGAAAGCCTGCAGACCCCAGCTCTGTGGGGCTACGCAAGCGGTTCCCAGGGGCTTTAGAACAAGGCATAGTTTTCCCTGCTGGCTCTTTAGGCGTGGGACCAATCTCCAGACATATGGCCATATTTGTGGCTGGCGTGGTGCCAAGTGGGAAAGGGTGGTTTTGAGGCTGTAAGCGCTAGAAAAGCCTGCAGACCGCAGGTGTGTGGGGCTACGCAAGCGGTTCCCAAAGAGCTTTACAACAAGGCATAGTTTTCTCTGCTGGCTCTTTGGGCGTGGGACCCATCACCAGACAAATGGCCATTTTTGTGCCTGGGGAGGCGCCAAGTGGGAAAGGGTGGTTTTGAGGTTGTAAGCGCCCGAAAAGCCTGCAGCCCCCAGGTGTGTGGGGCTACGCAAGCGGTTCCCAAAGAGCTTTAGAACAAGGCACAGTTTTCCCTGCTGGCTCTTTGGGCGTGGGACCCATCACCAGACAAATGGCCATTTTTGTGCCTGGAGCGATGCCAAGTGGGAAAGGGTGGTTTTGAGGCTGAAGGCAGCAGGAAAGCCTGCAGCCCGCAGGTCTGTGGGGCTACGCAAGCGGTTCCCAAAGAGCTTTAGAAGAAGGCATAGTTTTCCCTGCTGGCTCTTTGGGCGTGGGACCCATCACCAGACATATGGCCATTTTTGTGCCTGGCGCGGCGCCAAGTGGGAAAGGGTGTTTTTGAGGCTTAAGGCAGCAGGAAAGCCTGCAGCCCCCAGGTGTGTGGGGCTACGCAAGCGGTTCCCAAAGAGCTTTAGAACAAGGCATAATTTTCCCTGCTGGCTCTTTGGGCGTGGGACCAGTCTCCAGACATATGGCCTTTTTTGTGCCTGGCGCGGCGCCAAGTGGGAAAGGGTGGTTTTGAGGCTGAAGGCAGCAGGAAAGCCTGCAGCCCCCAGGTCTGTGGGGCTACGCAAGCGGTTCCCAAAGAGCTTTAGAACAAGGCATAGTTTTCCCTGCTGGCTCTTTGGGCGTCGGACCAATCTCCAGACATATGTCCATTTTTGTGCCTGGTGCGGCGCCAAGTGGGAAAGGGTGGTTTTGAGGCTGAAGGCAGCAGGAAAGCCTGCAGCCCCCAGGTGTGTGGGGCTACGCAAGCGGTTCCCAAAGAGCTTTAGAACAAGGCATAGTTTTCCCTGCTGGCTCTTTGGGCGTGGGAACACTCTCCAGACATATGGCCATTTTTGAGCCTGGCGCGGCGCCAAGTGGGAAAGGGTGGTTTTGAGGCTGAAGGCAGCAGGAAAGCCTGCAGCCCGCAGGTGTGTGGGGCTACGCAAGCGGTTCCCAAAGAGCTTTAGAACAAGGCATAGTTTTCCCTGCTGGCTCTTTGGGCGTGGGACCAGTCTCCAGCGATGTGGCCATTTTTGTGCCTGGCACGACGCCAAGTGGGATAGGGCGTTTTTCAGGCTGAAGGCAGCAGGAAAGCCTGCAGCCCCCACGTCTGTGGGGCTACGCAAGCGGTTCCCAAAGAGCTTTAGAACAAGGCATAGTTTTCCCTGCTGGCTCTTTGGGTGTGGGACCAATCTCCAGACATGTGGCGATTTTCGAGCCTGGAGCGATGCCAAGTGGGACAGGGCGGTTTTGAGGCTGAAGGCAGCAGGAAAGCCTGCAGCTCCCAGGTGTGTGGGGCTACGCAAGCGGTTCCCAAAGAGCTTTAGAACAAGGCATAGTTTTCCCTGCTGGCTCTTTGGGCGTGGGACCAATCTCCAGACTTATGGCCATTTTTCAGCCTGGAGCGATGCCAAGTGGGACAGGGCGGTTTTGAGGCTGAAGGCAGCAGGAAAGCCTGCAGCCCCCAGGTGTGTGGGGCTACGCAAGCGGTTCCCAAAGAGCTTTAGAACAAGGCATAGTTTTCCCTGCTGGCTCTTTGGGCGTGGGACCAATCTCCAGACATATGGCCATTTTTGAGCCTGGAGCGATGCCAAGTGGGACAGGGCGGTTTTGAGGCTGAAGGCAGCAGGAAAGCCTGCAGCCCCCAGGTCTGTGGGGCTACGCAAGGGGTTCCCAAAGAGCTTTAGAACAAGGCATAATATTCCCTGCTGGCTCTTTGGGCGTGGGACCAATCTCCAGACATATGGCCTTTTTTGTGCCTGGTGAGGCGCCAAGTGGGAAAGGGTGGTTTTGAGGCTGAAGGCAGCAGGAAAGCCTGCAGCCCGCAGGTGTGTGGGGCTACGCAAGCGGTTCCCAAAGAGCTTTAGAACAAGGCATAGTTTTCCCTGCTGGCTCTTTGGGCGTGGGACCAGTCTCCAGACATATGGCCATTTTTGTGCCTGGCGCGGCGCCAAGTGGGAAAGGGTGGTTTTGATGCTGAAGGCAGCAGGAAAGCCTGCAGCCGCGAGGTCTGTGGGGCTACGCAAGCGGTTCCCAAAGAGCTTTAGAACAAGGCATAGTTTTCACTGCTGGCTCTTTGGGCGTGGGACCAATCTCCAGCCATATGGCCATTTTTGAGCCTGGCGAGGCGCCAAGTGGGAAAGGGTGGTTTTGAGGCTGAAGGCAGCAGGAAAGCCTGCAGCCCCCAGGTGTGTGGGGCTACGCAAGTGGTTCCCAAAGAGCATTGGAAGAAGGCATATTTTTCCCTGCTGGCTCTTTGGGCGTGGGACCCATTATCAGACATATGGGCATTTTTGTGCCTGGCGCGGCGCCATGTGGGAAAGGGTGGTTTTGAGGCTGAAGGCAGCAGGAAAGCCTGCAGCCCCCAGGTGTGTGGGGCTACGCAAGCGGTTCCCAAAGAGCTTTAGAACAAGGCATAGTTTTCCCTGCTGGCTCTTTGGGCGTCGGACCAATCTCCAGACATATGGCCATTTTTGTGCCTGGTGCGGCGCCAAGTGGGAAAGGGTGGTTTTGAGGCTGAAGGCAGCAGGAAAGCCTGCAGCCCCCAGGTGTGTGGGGCTACGCAAGCGGTTCCCAAAGAGCTTTAGAACAAGGCATAGTTTTCCCTGCTGGCTCTTTGGGCGTGGGACGAGTCTCCAGCGATGTGGCCATTTTTGTGCCTGGCACGACGCCAAGTGGGATAGGGCGTTTTTCAGGCTGAAGGCAGCAGGAAAGCCTGCAGCCCCCACGTCTGTGGGGCTACGCAAGCGGTTCCCAAAGAGCTTTAGAACAAGGCATAGTTTTCCCTGCTGGCTCTTTGGGCGTCGGACCAATCTCCAGACATATGGCGATTTTCGAGCCTGGAGCGATGCCAAGTGGGACAGGGCGGTTTTGAGGCTGAAGGCAGCAGGAAAGCCTGCAGCTCCCAGGTGTGTGGGGCTATGCAAGCGGTTCCCAAAGAGCTTTAGAAGAAGGCATAGTTTTCCCTGCTGGCTCTTTGGGCGTGGGACCAGTCTCCAGACATATGGCCATTTTTGTGCCTGTCGCGGCGCCAAGTGGGAAAGGGTGGTTTTGAGGCTGCAGGCAGCAGGAAAGCCTGCAGCCCCCAGGTGTGTGGGGCTACGCAAGCGGTTCCCAAAGAGCTTTAGAACAAGGCATAATATTCCCTGCTGGCTCTTTGGGCGTGGGCCCAATCTCCAGACATATGGCCTTTTTTGTGACTGGCGCGGCGCCAAGTGGGAAAGGGTGGTTTTGAGGCTGAAGGCAGCAGGAAAGCCTGCAGCCCCCAGGTCTGTGGGGCTACGCAAGCGGTTCCCAAAGAGCTTTAGAACAAGGCATAGTTTTCCCTGCTGGCTCTTTGGGCGTCGGACCAATCTCCAGACATATGGCCATTTTTGTGCCTGGTGCGGCGCCAAGTGGGAAAGGGTGGTTTTGAGGCTGAAGGCAGCAGGAAAGCCTGCAGCCCCCAGGTGTGTGGGGCTACGCAAGCGGTTCCCAAAGAGCTTTAGAACAAGGCATAGTTTTCCCTGCTGGCTCTTTGGGCGTGGGAACACTCTCCAGACATATGGCCATTTTTGAGCCTGGCGCGGCGCCAAGTGGGAAAGGGTGGTTTTGAGGCTGAAGGCAGCAGGAAAGCCTGCAGCCCGCAGGTGTGTGGGGCTACGCAAGCGGTTCCCAAAGAGCTTTAGAACAAGGCATAGTTTTCCCTGCTGGCTCTTTGGGCGTGGGACCAGTCTCCAGCGATGTGGCCATTTTTGTGCCTGGCACGACGCCAAGTGGGATAGGGCGTTTTTCAGGCTGAAGGCAGCAGGAAAGCCTGCAGCCCCCAGGTGTGTGGGGCTACGCAAGCGGTTCCCAAAGAGCTTTAGAACAAGGCATAGTTTTCCCTGCTGGCTCTTTGGGCGTGGGACCAATCTCCAGACATGTGGCGATTTTCGAGCCTGGAGCGATGCCAAGTGGGACAGGGCGGTTTTGAGGCTGAAGGCAGCAGGAAAGCCTGCAGCTCCCAGGTGTGTGGGGCTACGCAAGCGGTTCCCAAAGAGCTTTAGAAGAAGGCATAGTTTTCCCTGCTGGCTCTTTGGGCGTGGGACCAGTCTCCAGACATATGGCCATTTTTGTGCCTGGCGAGGGGCCAAGTGGGAAAGGGTGGTTTTGAGGCTGCAGGCAGCAGGAAAGCCTGCAGCCCCCAGGTGTGTGGGGATACGCAAGCGGTTGCCAAAGAGCTTTAGAACAAGGCATAATATTCCCTGCTGGCTCTTTGGGTGTGGGACCAGTCTCCAGACATATGGCCTTTTTTGTGACTGGCGCGGCGCCAAGTGGGAAAGGGTGGTTTTGAGGCTGAAGGCAGCAGGAAAGCCTGCAGACCCCAGGTCTGTGGGGCTACAGAAGCGGTTCCCAAAGAGCTTTAGAAGAAGGCATAGTTTTCCCTGCTGGCTCTTTGGGCGTGGGACCAATCTCCAGACATATGGCCATTTTTGTGCCTGGCGAGGCGCCAAGTGGGAAAGGGTGGTTTTGAGGCTGAAGGCAGCAGGAAAGCCTGCAGCCCCCAGGTGTGTGGGGCTACGCAAGCGGTTCCCAAAGAGCTTTAGAACAAGGCATAGTTTTCCCTGCTGGCTCTTTGGGCGTGGGACCAGTCTCCAGCGATGTGGCCATTTTTGTGCCTGGCACGACGCCAAGTGGGATAGGGCGTTTTTCAGGCTGAAGGCAGCAGGAAAGCCTGCAGCCCCCACGTCTGTGGGGCTACGCAAGCGGTTCCCAAAGAGCTTTAGAACAAGGCATAGTTTTCCCTGCTGGCTCTTTGGGCGTGGGACCAATCTCCAGACATGTGGCGATTTTCGAGCCTGGAGCGATGCCAAGTGGGACAGGGCGGTTTTGAGGCTGAAGGCAGCAGGAAAGCCTGCAGCTCCCAGGTGTGTGGGGCTACGCAAGCGGTTCCCAACGAGCTTTAGAACAAGGCATAGTTTTCCCTGCTGGCTCTTTGGGCGTGGGACCAATCTCCAGACTTATGGCCATTTTTCAGCCTGGAGCGATGCCAAGTGGGACAGGGCGGTTTTGAGGCTGAAGGCAGCAGGAAAGCCTGCAGCCCCCAGGTGTGTGGGGCTACGCAAGCGGTTCCCAAAGAGCTTTAGAACAAGGCATAGTTTTCCCTGCTGGCTCTTTGGGCGTGGGACCAGTCTCCAGACATATGGCCATTTTTGTGCCTGGCGCGGCGCCAAGTGGGAAAGGGTGGTTTTGATGCTGAAGGCAGCAGGAAAGCCTGCAGCCGCGAGGTCTGTGGGGCTACGCAAGCGGTTCCCAAAGAGCTTTAGAACAAGGCATAGTTTTCACTGCTGGCTCTTTGGGCGTGGGACCAATCTCCAGCCATATGGCCATTTTTGAGCCTGGCAAGGCGCCAAGTGGGAAAGGGTGGTTTTGAGGCTGAAGGCAGCAGGAAAGCCTGCAGCCCCCAGGTGTGTGGGGCTACGCAAGTGGTTCCCAAAGAGCATTGGAAGAAGGCATATTTTTCCCTGCTGGCTCTTTGTGCGTGGGACCCATTATCAGACATATGGGCATTTTTGTGCCTGGCGCGGCGCCATGTGGGAAAGGGTGGTTTTGAGGCTGAAGGCAGCAGGAAAGCCTGCAGCCCCCAGGTGTGTGGGGCTACGCAAGCGGTTCCCAAAGAGCTTTAGAACAAGGCATAGTTTTCCCTGCTGGCTCTTTGGGCGTCGGACCAATCTCCAGACATATGGCCATTTTTGTGCCTGGTGCGGCGCCAAGTGGGAAAGGGTGGTTTTGAGGCTGAAGGCAGCAGGAAAGCCTGCAGCCCCCAGGTGTGTGGGGCTACGCAAGCGGTTCCCAAAGAGCTTTAGAACAAGGCATAGTTTTCCCTGCTGGCTCTTTGGGCGTGGGACGAGTCTCCAGCGATGTGGCCATTTTTGTGCCTGGCACGACGCCAAGTGGGATAGGGCGTTTTTCAGGCTGAAGGCAGCAGGAAAGCCTGCAGCCCCCACGTCTGTGGGGCTACGCAAGCGGTTCCCAAAGAGCTTTAGAACAAGGCATAGTTTTCCCTGCTGGCTCTTTGGGCGTCGGACCAATCTCCAGACATATGGCGATTTTCGAGCCTGGAGCGATGCCAAGTGGGACAGGGCGGTTTTGAGGCTGAAGGCAGCAGGAAAGCCTGCAGCTCCCAGGTGTGTGGGGCTACGCAAGCGGTTCCCAAAGAGCTTTAGAAGAAGGCATAGTTTTCCCTGCTGGCTCTTTGGGCGTGGGACCAGTCTCCAGAAATATGGCCATTTTTGTGCCTGGCGAGGGGCCAAGTGGGAAAGGGTGGTTTTGAGGCTGCAGGCAGCAGGAAAGCCTGCAGCCCCCAGGTGTGTGGGGCTACGCAAGCGGTTCCCAAAGAGCTTTAGAACAAGGCATAATATTCCCTGCTGGCTCTTTGGGCGTGGGAACAGTCTCCAGACATATGGCCTTTTTTGTGACTGGCGCGGCGCCAAGTGGGAAAGGGTGGTTTTGAGGCTGAAGGCAGCAGGAAAGCCTGCAGCCCCCAGGTCTGTGGGGCTACGCAAGCGGTTCCCAAAGAGCTTTAGAACAAGGCATAGTTTTCCCTGCTGGCTCTTTGGGCGTCGGACCAATCTCCAGACATATGGCCATTTTTGTGCCTGGTGCGGCGCCAAGTGGGAAAGGGTGGTTTTGAGGCTGAAGGCAGCAGGAAAGCCTGCAGCCCCCAGGTGTGTGGGGCTACGCAAGCGGTTCCCAAAGAGCTTTAGAACAAGGCATAGTTTTCCCTGCTGGCTCTTTGGGCGTGAGAACACTCTCCAGACATATGGCCATTTTTGAGCCTGGAGCGATGCCAAGTGGGACAGGGCGGTTTTGAGGCTGAAGGCAGCAGGAAAGCCTGCAGCCCCCAGGTCTGTGGGGCTACGCAAGGGGTTCCCAAAGAGCTTTAGAACAAGGCATAATATTCCCTGCTGGCTCTTTGGGCGTGGGACCAATCTCCAGACATATGGCCTTTTTTGTGCCTGGTGAGGCGCCAAGTGGGAAAGGGTGGTTTTGAGGCTGAAGGCAGCAGGAAAGCCTGCAGCCCGCAGGTGTGTGGGGCTACGCAAGCGGTTCCCAAAGAGCTTTAGAACAAGGCATAGTTTTCCCTGCTGGCTCTTTGGGCGTGGGACCAGTCTCCAGACATATGGCCATTTTTGTGCCTGGCGCGGCGCCAAGTGGGAAAGGGTGGTTTTGATGCTGAAGGCAGCAGGAAAGCCTGCAGCCGCGAGGTCTGTGGGGCTACGCAAGCGGTTCCCAAAGAGCTTTAGAACAAGGCATAGTTTTCACTGCTGGCTCTTTGGGCGTGGGACCAATCTCCAGCCATATGGCCATTTTTGAGCCTGGCGAGGCGCCAAGTGGGAAAGGGTGGTTTTGAGGCTGAAGGCAGCAGGAAAGCCTGCAGCCCCCAGGTGTGTGGGGCTACGCAAGTGGTTCCCAAAGAGCATTGGAAGAAGGCATATTTTTCCCTGCTGGCTCTTTGGGCGTGGGACCCATTATCAGACATATGGGCATTTTTGTGCCTGGCGCGGCGCCATGTGGGAAAGGGTGGTTTTGAGGCTGAAGGCAGCAGGAAAGCCTGCAGCCGCGAGGTCTGTGGGGCTACGCAAGCGGTTCCCAAAGAGCTTTAGAACAAGGCATAGTTTTCCCTGCTGGCTCTTTGGGCGTCGGACCAATCTCCAGACATATGGCCATTTTTGTGCCTGGTGCGGCGCCAAGTGGGAAAGGGTGGTTTTGAGGCTGAAGGCAGCAGGAAAGCCTGCAGCCCCCAGGTGTGTGGGGCTACGCAAGCGGTTCCCAAAGAGCTTTAGAACAAGGCATAGTTTTCCCTGCTGGCTCTTTGGGCGTGGGACGAGTCTCCAGCGATGTGGCCATTTTTGTGCCTGGCACGACGCCAAGTGGGATAGGGCGTTTTTCAGGCTGAAGGCAGCAGGAAAGCCTGCAGCCCCCACGTCTGTGGGGCTACGCAAGCGGTTCCCAAAGAGCTTTAGAAGAAGGCATAGTTTTCCCTGCTGGCTCTTTGGGCGTGGGACCAGTCTCCAGACATATGGCCATTTTTGTGCCTGGCGAGGGGCCAAGTGGGAAAGGGTGGTTTTGAGGCTGCAGGCAGCAGGAAAGCCTGCAGCCCCCAGGTGTGTGGGGCTACGCAAGCGGTTCCCAAAGAGCTTTAGAACAAGGCATAATATTCCCTGCTGGCTCTTTGGGCGTGGGAACAGTCTCCAGACATATGGCCTTTTTTGTGCCTGGCGCGGCGCCAAGTGGGAAAGGGTGGTTTTGAGGCTGAAGGCAGCAGGAAAGCCTGCAGCCCCCAGGTCTGTGGGGCTACGCAAGCGGTTCCCAAAGAGCTTTAGAAGAAGGCATAGTTTTCCCTGCTGGCTCTTTGGGCGTGGGACCAATCTCCAGACATATGGCCATTTTTGTGCCTGGCGAGGCGCCAAGTGGGAAAGGGTGGTTTTGAGGCTGAAGGCAGCAGGAAAGCCTGCAGCCCCCAGGTGTGTGGGGCTACGCAAGCGGTTCCCAAAGAGCTTTAGAACAAGGCATAGTTTTCCCTGCTGGCTCTTTGGGCGTGGGACCAATCTCCAGACATATGGCCATTTTTGAGCCTGGAGCGATGCCAAGTGGGACAGGGCGGTTTTGAGGCTGAAGGCAGCAGGAAAGCCTGCAGCCCCCAGGTGTGTGGGGCTACGCAAGCGGTTGCCAAAGAGCTTTAGAAGAAGGCATAGTTTTCCCTGCTGGCTCTTTGGGCGTGGTACCAGTCTCCAGACATATGGCCATTTTTGTGCCTGGCGCGGCGCCAAGTGGGAAAGGGTGGTTTTGATGCTGAAGGCAGCAGGAAAGCCTGCAGCCGCGAGGTCTGTGGGGCTACGCAAGCGGTTCCCAAAGAGCTTTAGAACAAGGCATAGTTTTCACTGCTGGCTCTTTGGGCGTGGGACCAATCTCCAGCCATATGGCCATTTTTGAGCCTGGCGAGGCGCCAAGTGGGAAAGGGTGGTTTTGAGGCTGAAGGCAGCAGGAAAGCCTGCAGCCCCCAGGTGTGTGGGGCTACGCAAGTGGTTCCCAAAGAGCATTGGAAGAAGGCATATTTTTCCCTGCTGGCTCTTTGGGCGTGGGACCCATTATCAGACATATCGGCATTTTTGTGCCTGGCGCGGCGCCAAGTGGGAAAGGGTGGTTTTGAGGCTGAAGGCAGCAGGAAAGCCTGCAGCCCCCACGTCTGTGGGGCTACGCAAGCGGTTCCCAAAGAGCTTTAGAACAAGGCATAATTTTCCCTGCTGGCTCTTTGGGCGTGGGACCAGTCTCCAGACATATGGCCTTTTTTGTGCCTGGCGCGGCGCCTAGTGGGAAAGGGTGGTTTTGAGGCTGAAGGCAGCAGGAAAGCCTGCAGCCCGCAGGTGTGTGGGGCTACGCAAGCGGTTCCCAAAGAGCTTTAGAACAAGGCATAGATTTCCCTGCTGGCTCTTTGGGCATCGGACCAATCTCCAGACATATGGCCATTTTTGTGCCTGGTGCGGCGCCAAGTGGGAAAGGGTGGTTTTGAGGCTGAAGGCAGCAGGAAAGCCTGCAGCCCCCAGGTGTGTGGGGCTACGCAAGCGGTTCCCAAAGAGCTTTAGAACAAGGCATAGTTTTCCCTGCTGGCTCTTTGGGCGTGGGACCCATCACCAGACATATGGGCATTTTTGTGCCTGGCGCGGCGCCAAGTGGGAAAGGGTGGTTTTGAGGCTGAAGGCAGCAGGAAAGCCTGCAGACCCCAGGTGTGTGGGGCTACGCAAGAGGTTCCCAAAGAGCTTTAGAACAAGGCATAGTTTTCCCTGCTGGCTCTTTGGGTGTGGGACCAATCTCCAGACATATGGCCATTTTTGAGCCTGGCGCGGCGCCAAGTGGGAAAGGGTGGTTTTGATGCTGAAGGCAGCAGGAAAGCCTGCATTCCCCAGGTGTGTGGGGCTACGCAAGCGGTTCCCAAAGAGCTTTAGAACAAGGCATAATATTCCCTGCTGGCTCTCTGGGCGTGGGACCAGTCTCCAGACATATGGCCTTTTTTGTGCCTGGTGAGGCGCCAAGTGGGAAAGGGTGGTTTTGAGGCTGAAGGCAGTAGGAAAGCCTGCAGCCCGCAGGTGTGTGGGGCTACGCAAGCGGTTCCCAAAGAGCTTTAGAACAAGGCATAGTTTTCCCTGCTGGCTCTTTGGGCGTGGGACCAGTCTCCAGCGATGTGGCCATTTTTGTGCCTGGCACGACGCCAAGTGGGATAGGGCGTTTTTCAGGCTGAAGGCAGCAGGAAAGCCTGCAGCCCCCACGTCTGTGGGGCTACGCAAGCGGTTCCCAAAGAGCTTTAGAACAAGGCATAGTTTTCCCTGCTGGCTCTTTGGGCGTGGGACCAATCTCCAGACATATGGCGATTTTCGAGCCTGGAGCGATGCCAAGTGGGACAGGGCGGTTTTGAGGCTGAAGGCAGCAGGAAAGCCTGCAGCTCCCAGGTGTGTGGGGCTACGCAAGCGGTTCCCAAAGAGCTTTAGAAGAAGGCATAGTTTTCCCTGCTGGCTCTTTGGGCGTGGGACCAGTCTCCAGACATATGGCCATTTTTGTGCCTGGCGAGGGGCCAAGTGGGAAATGGTGGTTTTGAGGCTGCAGGCAGCAGGAAAGCCTGCAGCCCCCAGGTGTGTGGGGCTACGCAAGCGGTTCCCAAAGAGCTTTAGAACAAGGCATAATATTCCCTGCTGGCTCTTTGGGCGTGGGACCAGTCTCCAGACATATGGCCATTTTTGTGCCTGGCGCGGCGCCAAGTGGGAAAGGGTGGTTTTGAGGCTGAAGGCAGCAGGAAAGCCTGCAGACCCCAGGTCTGTGGGGCTACGCAAGCGGTTCCCAAAGAGCTTTAGAAGAAGGCATAGTTTTCCCTGCTGGCTCTTTGGGCGTGGGACCAATCTCCAGACATATGGCCATTTTGGTGCCTGGCGAGGCGCCAAGTGGGAAAGGGTGGTTTTGAGGCTGAAGGCAGCAGGAAAGCCTGCAGCCCCCAGGTGTGTGGGGCTACGCAAGCGGTTCCCAAAGAGCTTTAGAACAAGGCATAGTTTTCCCTGCTGGCTCTTTGGGCGTGGGACCAATCTCCAGACTTATGGCCATTTTTGAGCCTGGAGCGATGCCAAGTGGGACAGGGCGGTTTTGAGGCTGAAGGCAGCAGGAAAGCCTGCAGCCCCCAGGTGTGTGGGGCTACGCAAGCGGTTCCCAAAGAGCTTTAGAACAAGGCATAGTTTTCCCTGCTGGCTCTTTGGGCGTGGGACCAATCTCCAGACATATGGCCATTTTTGAGCCTGGAGCGATGCCAAGTGGGACAGGGCGGTTTTGAGGCTGAAGGCAGCAGGAAAGCCTGCAGCCCCCAGGTGTGTGGGGCTACGCAAGGGGTTCCCAAAGAGCTTTAGAACAAGGCATAATATTCCCTGCTGGCTCTTTGGGCGTGGGACCAATCTCCAGACATATGGCCTTTTTTGTGCCTGGTGAGGCGCCAAGTGGGAAAGGGTGGTTTTGAGGCTGAAGGCAGCAGGAAAGCCTGCAGCCCGCAGGTGTGTGGGGCTACGCAAGCGGTTCCCAAAGAGCTTTAGAACAAGGCATAGTTTTCCCTGCTGGCTCTTTGGGCGTGGGACCAGTCTCCAGACATATGGCCATTTTTGTGCCTGGCGCGACGCCAAGTGGGACAGGGAGGTTTTGAGGCTGAAGGCAGCAGGAAAGCCTGCAGCCCCCAGGTGTGTGGGGCTACGCAAGCGGTTGCCAAAGAGCTTTAGAACAAGGCATAATATTCCCTGCTGGCTCTTTGGGCGTGGGACCAGTCTCCAGACATATGGCCTTTTTTGTGCCTGGCGCGGCGCCAAGTGTGAAAGGGTGGTTTTGAGGCTGAAGGCAGCAGGAAAGCCTGCAGCCCGCAGGTCTGTGGGGCTACGCAAGCGGTTCCCAAAGAGCTTTAGAACAAGGCATAGTTTTCCCTGCTGGCTCTTTGGGTGTGGGACCCTTCTCCAGACATATGGCCATTTTTGTTCCTGGCGAGGCGCCAAGTGGGACAGGGCGGTTTTGAGGCTGAAGGCAGCAGGAAAGCCTGCAGCCCCCAGGTGTGTGGGGCTACGCAAGCGGTTCCCAAAGAGCTTTAGAACAAGGCATAGTTTTCCCTGCTGGCTCTTTGGGCGTGGGACCAATCTCCAGACTTATGGTCATTTTTGAGCCTGGAGCGATGCCAAGTGGGAAAGGGTGGTTTTGAGGCTGAAGGCAGCACGAAAGCCTGCAGCCCCCAGGTGTGTGGGGCTACGCAAGCGGTTCCCAAAGAGCTTTAGAACAAGGTATAATATTCCCTGCTGGCTCTTTGGGCGTGGGACCAGTCAACAGACATATGGCCTTTTTTGTGCCTGGCGAGGCGCCAAGTGGGAAAGGGTGGTTTTGAGGCTGAAGGCAGCAGGAAAGCCTGCAGCCCGCAGGTGTGTGGGGCTACGCAAGCGGTTCCCAAAGAGCTTTAGAACAAGGCATAGTTTTCCCTGCTGGCTCTTTGGGCGTGGGACCAGTCTCCAGCGATGTGGCCATTTTTGTGCCTGGCACGACGCCAAGTGGGATAGGGCGTTTTTCAGGCTGAAGGCAGCAGGAAAGCCTGCAGCCCCCACGTCTGTGGGGCTACGCAAGCGGTTCCCAAAGAGCTTTAGAACAAGGCATAGTTTTCCCTGCTGGCTCTTTGGGCGTGGGACCAATCTCCAGACATATGGCGATTTTCGAGCCTGGAGCGATGCCAAGTGGGACAGGGCGGTTTTGAGGCTGAAGGCAGCAGGAAAGCCTGCAGCTCCCAGGTGTGTGGGGCTACGCAAGCGGTTCCCAAAGAGCTTTAGAAGAAGGCATAGTTTTCCCTGCTGGCTCTTTGGGCGTGGGACCAGTCTCCAGACATATGGCCATTTTTGTGCCTGGCGAGGGGCCAAGTGGGAAATGGTGGTTTTGAGGCTGCAGGCAGCAGGAAAGCCTGCAGCCCCCAGGTGTGTGGGGCTACGCAAGCGGTTCCCAAAGAGCTTTAGAACAAGGCATAATATTCCCTGCTGGCTCTTTGGGCGTGGGACCAGTCTCCAGACATATGGCCATTTTTGTGCCTGGCGCGGCGCCAAGTGGGAAAGGGTGGTTTTGAGGCTGAAGGCAGCAGGAAAGCCTGCAGACCCCAGGTCTGTGGGGCTACGCAAGCGGTTCCCAAAGAGCTTTAGAAGAAGGCATAGTTTTCCCTGCTGGCTCTTTGGGCGTGGGACCAATCTCCAGACATATGGCCATTTTGGTGCCTGGCGAGGCGCCAAGTGGGAAAGGGTGGTTTTGAGGCTGAAGGCAGCAGGAAAGCCTGCAGCCCCCAGGTGTGTGGGGCTACGCAAGCGGTTCCCAAAGAGCTTTAGAACAAGGCATAGTTTTCCCTGCTGGCTCTTTGGGCGTGGGACCAATCTCCAGACTTATGGCCATTTTTGAGCCTGGAGCGATGCCAAGTGGGACAGGGCGGTTTTGAGGCTGAAGGCAGCAGGAAAGCCTGCAGCCCGCAGGTGTGTGGGGCTACGCAAGCGGTTCCCAAAGAGCTTTAGAACAAGGCATAGTTTTCCCTGCTGGCTCTTTGGGCGTGGGACCAGTCTCCAGACATATGGCCATTTTTGTGCCTGGCGCGACGCCAAGTGGGACAGGGAGGTTTTGAGGCTGAAGGCAGCAGGAAAGCCTGCAGCCCCCAGGTGTGTGGGGCTACGCAAGCGGTTGCCAAAGAGCTTTAGAACAAGGCATAATATTCCCTGCTGGCTCTTTGGGCGTGGGACCAGTCTCCAGACATATGGCCTTTTTTGTGCCTGGCGCGGCGCCAAGTGTGAAAGGGTGGTTTTGAGGCTGAAGGCAGCAGGAAAGCCTGCAGCCCGCAGGTCTGTGGGGCTACGCAAGCGGTTCCCAAAGAGCTTTAGAACAAGGCATAGTTTTCCCTGCTGGCTCTTTGGGTGTGGGACCCTTCTCCAGACATATGGCCATTTTTGTTCCTGGCGAGGCGCCAAGTGGGACAGGGCGGTTTTGAGGCTGAAGGCAGCAGGAAAGCCTGCAGCCCCCAGGTGTGTGGGGCTACGCAAGCGGTTCCCAAAGAGCTTTAGAACAAGGCATAGTTTTCCCTGCTGGCTCTTTGGGCGTGGGACCAATCTCCAGACTTATGGTCATTTTTGAGCCTGGAGCGATGCCAAGTGGGAAAGGGTGGTTTTGAGGCTGAAGGCAGCACGAAAGCCTGCAGCCCCCAGGTGTGTGGGGCTACGCAAGCGGTTCCCAAAGAGCTTTAGAACAAGGTATAATATTCCCTGCTGGCTCTTTGGGCGTGGGACCAGTCAACAGACATATGGCCTTTTTTGTGCCTGGCGAGGCGCCAAGTGGGAAAGGGTGGTTTTGAGGCTGAAGGCAGCAGGAAAGCCTGCAGCCCGCAGGTGTGTGGGGCTACGCAAGCGGTTCCCAAAGAGCTTTAGAACAAGGCATAGTTTTCCCTGCTGGCTCTTTGGGCATGGGACCAGTCTCCAGACGTATTTAGATTTTAGGAGGCTGGCGCGGCGCTAAGTGGGAAAGGGTGGTTTTGAGGCTGAAGGCAGCAGGAAAGCCTGCAGCCCGCAGGTGTGTGGGGCTACGCAAGCGGTTCCCAAAGAGCTTTAGAAGAAGGCATAGTTTTCCTTGCTGGCTCTTTGGGCGTGGGACCAGTCTCCAGACATATGGCCATTTTTGTGCCTGGCGCGGCGCCACGTGGGAAAGGGTGGTTTTGAGGCTGAAGGCAGCAGGAAAGCCTGCAGCCCCCAGGTCTGTGGGGCTACACAAGCAGTTCCCAAAGAGCTTTAGAAAAAGGCATAGTTTTCCCTGCTGGCTCTTTGGCCGTGGGACCCATCACCAGACATATGGCCATTTTTGTGCCTGGCGCGGCGCCAAGTGGGAAAGGGTGGTTTTGAGGCTGAAGGCAGCAGGAAAGCCTGCAGCCCGCAGGTGTGTGGGGCTACGCAAGCGGTTCCCAAAGAGCTTCAGAACAAGGCATAGTTTTCCGTGCTGGTTCTTTGGGCGTGGGACCAGTCTCCAGACATATGGCCATTTTTGTTCCTGGCGAGGCGCCAAGTGGGAAAGGGTGGTTTTGATGCTGAAGGCAGCAGGAAAGCCTGCAGCCCCCAGGTGTGTGGGGCTACGCAACCGGATCCCAAAGAGCTTTAGAACAAGGCATAATATTCCCTGCTGGCTCTTTGGGCGTGGGACCAGTCTCCAGACATATGGCCTTTTTTGTGCCTGGCGCGGCGCCAAGTGTGAAAGGGTGGTTTTGAGGCTGAAGGCAGCAGGAAAGCCTGCAGCCCGCAGGTCTGTGGGGCTACGCAAGCGGTTCCCAAAGAGCTTTAGAACAAGGCATATTTTTCCCTGCTGGCTCTTTGGGTGTGGGACCAATCTCCAGACATATGGCCATTTTTGTTCCTGGCGCGGCGCCAAGTGGGAAAGGGTGGTTTTGAGGCTGAAGGCAGCAGGAAAGCCTGCAGCCCCTAGGTCTGTGGGGCCACAATAGCGGTTCCCAAAGAGCTTTAGAACAAGGCATAGTTTTCCCTGCTGGCTCTTTGGGCGTGGGACCAATCTCCAGACATATGTAGATTTTGGAGTCTGGCGCGGCGGCAAGTGGGAAAGGGTGGTTTTGAGGCTGAAGGCAGCAGGAAAGCCTGCAGCCCCCAGGTGTGTGGGGCTACGCAAGCGGTTCCCAAAGAGCTTTAGAACAAGGCATAGTTTTCCCTGCTGGCTCTTTGGGCGTGGGACCAATCTCCAGACTTATGGCCATTTTTGAGCCTGGAGCGATGCCAAGTGGGACAGGGCGGTTTTGAGGCTGAAGGCAGCAGGAAAGCCTGCAGACCACATGTCTATGGGGCTACGCAAGCGGTTCCCAAAGAGCTTTAGAACAAGGCATAGTTTTCCCTGCTGGCTCTTTGGGCGTGGGACCAGTCTCCAGACATATGGCCATTTTTGAGCCTGGAGCGATGCCAAGTGGGACAGGGCGGTTTTGAGGCTGAAGGCAGCAGGAAAGCCTGCAGCCCCCAGGTGTGTGGGGCTACGCAAGGGGTTCCCAAAGAGCTTTAGAACAAGGCATAATATTCCCTGCTGGCTCTTTGGGCGTTGGACCAATCTCCAGACATATGGCCTTTTTTGTGCCTGGTGAGGCGCCAAGTGGGAAAGGGTGGTTTTGCGGCTGAAAGCAGCAGGAAAGCCTGCAGCCCGCAGGTGTGTGGGGCTACGCAAGCGGTTCCCAAAGAGCTTTAGAACAAGGCATAGTTTTCCCTGCTGGCTCTTTGGGCGTGGGACCAATCTCCAGACTTATGGCCATTTTTGAGCCTGGAGCGACGCCAAGTGGGACAGGGCGGTTTTGAGGCTGAAGGCAGCAGGAAAGCCTGCAGACCCCACGTCTGTGGGGCTACGCAAGCGGTTCCCAAAGAGCTTTAGAACAAGGCATAGTTTTCCCTGCTGGCTCTTTGGGCGTGGGACCAATCTCCAGACATATAGCCATTTTTGAGCCTGGAGCGATGCCAAGTGGGACAGGGCGGTTTTGAGGCTGAAGGCAGCAGGAAAGCCTGCAGCCCCCAGGTCTGTGGGGCTACGCAACTGGTTCCCAAAGAGCTTTAGAACAAGGCATAATATTCCCTGCTGGCTCTTTGGGCGTGGGACCAGTCAACAGACATATGGCCTTTTTTGTGCCTGGCCAGGCGCCAAGTGGGAAAGGGTGGTTTTGAGGCTGAAGGCAGCAGGAAAGCCTGCAGCCCCCAGGTGTGTGGGGCTACGCAAGCGGTTGCCAAAGAGCTTTAGAACAAGGCATAGTTTTCCCTGCTGGCTCTTTGGGCGTGGGACCAGTCTCCAGACGTATTTAGATTTTAGGAGGCTGGCGCGGCGCTAAGTGGGAAAGGGTGGTTTTGAGGCTGAAGGCAGCAGGAAAGCCTGCAGACCCCACGTCTGTGGGGCTACGCAAGCGGTTCCCAAAGAGCTTTAGAAGAAGGCATAGTTTTCCCTGCTGGCTCTTTGGGTATGGGACCAATCTCTGGACATATGGCCACTTTTGTGCCTGGCGCGGCGCCAAGTGGGAAAGGGTGGTTTTGAGGCTGAAGGCAGCAGGAAAGCCTGCAGCACCTAGGTCTGTGGGGCCACAATAGCGGTTCCCAAAGAGCTTTAGAACAAGGCATAGTTTTCCCTGCTGGCTCTTTGGGCGTGGGACCAATCTCCAGACATATGTAGATTTTGGAGTCTGGCGCGGCGGCAAGTGGGAAAGGGTGGTTTTTGAGGCTGAAGGCAGCAGGAAAGCCTGCAGCCCCCAGGTGTGTGGGGCTACGCAAGCGGTTCCCAAAGAGCTTTAGAACAAGGCATAGTTTTCCCTGCTGGCTCTTTGGGCGTGGGACCAGTCTCTAGACATATGGCCATTTTTGTGCCTGGCGCGGCGCCAAGTGGGAATGGGTGGTTTTGAGGCTGAAGGCAGCAGGAAAGCCTGCAGCCCCCAGGTGTGTGGGGCTACGCAAGCGGTTGCCAAAGAGCTTTAGAAGAAGGCATAGTTTTCCCTCCTGGCTCTTTGGGCGTTGGACCAATCTCCAGACATATGGCCATTTTCGTGCCTGGCGCGGCGCCAAGTGGGAAAGGGTGGTTTTGAGGCTGAAGGCAGCAGGAAAGCCTGCAGCCCCCAGGTGTGTGGGGCTACGCAAGCGGTTCCCAAAGAGCTTTAGAAGAAGGCATAGTTTTCCCTGCTGGCTCTTTGGGTGTGGGACCAGTCTCCAGACATATTTAAATTTTGGAGGCTGGCGACGCGCCAAGTGGGAAAGGGTGGTTTTGAGGCTGAAGGCAGCAGGAAAGCCTGCAGCCCCCAGGTGTGTGGGGCTACGCAAGCGGTTCCCAAAGAGCTTTAGAACAAGGCATAGTTTTCCCTGCTAGCTCTTTGGGCGTGGGACAATCTCCAGCCATATGGCCACTTTTGTGCCTGGCGCGGCGCCAAGTGGGAAAGGGTGGTTTTGAGGCTGAAGGCAGCAGGAAAGCCTGCAGCCCCCAGGTGTGTGGGGCTACGCAAGCGGTTCCCAAAGACCTTTAGAAGAAGGCATAGTTTTCCCTGCTGGCTCTTTGGGCGTCGGACCAGTCTCCAGACATATTTAGATTTTGGAGGCTGGCGCGGCGCCAAGTGGGAAAGGGTGGTTTTGAGGCTGAAGGCAGCAGGAAAGCCTGCAGCCCCCAGCTGTGTGGGGCTACGCAAGCGGTTCCCAAAGAGCTTTAGAACAAGGCATGGTTTTCCCTGCTGGCTCTTTGGGCGTGGGACCAATCTCTGGACATATGGCCACTTTTGTGCCTGGCGCGGCGCCAAGTGGGAAAGGGTGGTTTTGAGGCTGAAGGCAGCAGGAAAGCCTGCAGCCCCCAGGTCTGTGGGGCCACAATAGCGGTTCCCAAAGAGCTTTAGAAGAAGGCATAGTTTTCCCTGCTGGCTCTTTGGGCGTGGGACCAATCTCCAGACATATGGCCATTTTTGTGCCTGGCGCTGCACCAAGTGGGAAAGGGTGGTTTTGAGGCTGAAGGCAGCAGGAAAGCCTGCAGCCCCCAGGTCTGTGGGGATACGCAAGCGGTTGCCAAAGAGCTTTAGAACAAGGCATAGTTTTCCCTCCTGGCTCTTTGGGCATGGGACCAGTCTCCAGACGTATTTAGATTTTGGAGGCTGGCGCGGCGCAAAGTGGGAAAGGGTGGTTTTGAGGCTGAAGGCAGCAGGAAAGCCTGCAGCCCCCAGGTGTGTGGGGCTACGCAAGCGGTTCCCAAAGAGCTTTAGAACAAGGCATAGTTTTCCCTGCTGGCTCTTTGGGTGTGGCACCAGTCTCCAGACATATGGCCATTTTTGTTCCTGGCGAGGCGCCAAGTGGGAAAGGGTGGTTTTGAGGCTGAAGGCAGCAGGAAAGCCTGCAGCCCCCAGGTGTGTGGGGCTACGCAAGCGGTTCCCAAAGAGCTTTAGAACAAGGCCTAGTTTTCCCTGCTGGCTCTTTGGGCGTGGGACCAATCTCCAGACATATGGCCATTTTTGAGCCTGGAGCGATGCCAAGTGGGACAGGGCGGTTTTGAGGCTGAAGGCAGCAGGAAAGCCTGCAGCCCCCAGGTCTGTGGGGCTACGCAAGCGGTTCCCAAAGAGCTTTAGAACAAGGCATAATATTCCCTGCTGGCTCTTTGGGCGTGGGACCAATCTCCAGACATATGGCCTTTTTTGTGCCTGGTGAGGCGCCAAGTGGGAAAGGGTGGTTTTGACGCTGAAGGCAGCAGGAAAGCCTGCAGCCCCCAGGTGTGTGGGGCTACGCAAGCGGTTCCCAAAGAGCTTTAGAACAAGGCATAGTTTTCCCTGCTGGCTCTTTGGGCGTGGGACCAGTCTCCAGACATATGGCCATTTTTGTGCCTGGCGCGGCGCCACGTGGGAAAGGGTGGTTTTGAGGCTGAAGGCAGCAGGAAAGCCTGCAGCCCCCAGGTCTGTGGGGCTACACAAGCAGTTCCCAAAGAGCTTTACAACAAGGCATAGTTTTCCCTGCTGGCTATTTGGCCGTGGGACCCATCACCAGACATATGGCCACTTTTGTGCCTGGCGCGGCGCCAAGTGGGAAAGGGTGGTTTTGAGGCTGAAGGCAGCACGAAAGCCTGCAGCCCCCAGGTGTGTGGGGCCACGCAAGCGGTTCCCAAAGAGCTTTAGAACAAGGCATAGTTTTCCCTGCTGTCTCTTTGGGCGTGGAACTAGTCTCCAGACATATGGCCATTTTTGTCCCTGGCGCGACGCCAAGTGGGACAGGGCGGTTTTGAGGCTGAAGGCAGCATGAAAGACTGCAGACCCCACGTCTGTGGGGCTACGCAAACGGTTCCCAAAGAGCTTTAGAACAAGGCATAATTTTCCCTGCTGGCTCTTTGGGCGTGGGACCAATCTCCAGACATATAGCCATTTTTGAGCCTGGAGCGATGCCAAGTGGGACAGGGCGGTTTTGAGGCTGAAGGCAGCAGGAAAGCCTGCAGCCCCCAGGTCTGTGGGGCTACGCAACTGGTTCCCAAAGAGCTTTAGAACAAGGCATAATATTCCCTGCTGGCTCTTTGGGCGTGGGACCAGTCAACAGACATATGGCCTTTTTTGTGCCTGGCGAGGCGCCAAGTGGGAAAGGGTGGTTTTGAGGCTGAAGGCAGCAGGAAAGCCTGCAGCCCCCAGGTGCGTGGGGCTACGCAAGCGGTTGCCAAAGAGCTTTAGAACAAGGCATAGTTTTCCCTGCTGGCTCTTTGGGCGTGGGACCAGTCTCCAGACGTATTTAGATTTTAGGAGGCTGGCGCGGCGCTAAGTGGGAAAGGGTGGTTTTGAGGCTGAAGGCAGCAGGAAAGCCTGCAGACCCCACGTCTGTGGGGCTACGCAAGCGGTTCCCAAAGAGCTTTAGAAGAAGGCATAGTTTTCCCTGCTGGCTCTTTGGGCGTGGGACCAGTCTCCAGACATATTTAAATTTTGGAGGCTGGCGACGCGCCAAGTGGGAAAGGGTGGTTTTGAGGCTGAAGGCAGCAGGAAAGCCTGCAGCCCCCAGGTGTGTGGGGCTACGCAAGCGGTTCCCAAAGAGCTTTAGAACAAGGCATAGTTTTCCCTGCTAGCTCTTTGGGCGTGGGACAATCTCCAGCCATATGGCCACTTTTGTGCCTGGCGCTGCACCAAGAGGGAAAGGGTGGTTTTGAGGCTGAAGGCAGCAGGAAAGCCTGCAGCCCCCAGGTGTGTGGGGCTACGCAAGCGGTTCCCAAAGAGCTTTAGAACAAGGCATAGTTTTCCCTGCTGGCTCTTTGGGCGTCGGACCAGTCTCCAGACATATTTAGATTTTGGAGGCTGGCGCGGCGCCAAGTGGGAAAGGGTGGTTTTGAGGCTGAAGGCAGCAGGAAAGCCTGCAGCCCCCAGGTCTGTGGGGCTACGCAAGCGGTTCCCAAAGAGCTTTAGAATAAGGCATAGTTTTCCCTGCTGGCTCTTTGGGTGTGGGACCAGTCTCCAGACATATTTAGATTTTGGTGGCTGGCGCGGCGCCAAGTGGGAAAGGGTGGTTTTGAGGCTGAAGGCAGCAGGAAAGCCTGCAGCCCCCAGGTGTGTGGGGCTACGCAAGCGGTTCCCAAAGAGCTTTAGAACAAGGCATAGTTTTCCCTGCTGGCTCTTTGGGCGTGGGACCAATCTCCAGACATATGGCCACTTTTGTGCCTGGCGCGGCGCCAAGTGAGAAAGGGTGGTTTTGAGGCTGAAGGCAGCAGGAAAGCCTGCAGCCCTCAGGTCTGTGGGGCCACAATAGCGGTTCCCAAAGAGCTTTACAACAAGGCATAGTTTTCCCTGCTGGCTCTTTGGGCGTGGGATCAATCTCTATACATATGGCCATTTTTGTGCCTGGCGAGGCGCCAAGTGGGAAAGGGTGGTTTTGAGGCTGAAGGCAGCAGGAAAGCCTGCACCCCCAGGTGTGTGGGGCTACGCAAGTCGTTGCGAAAGAGCTTTAGAACAAGGCATAGTTTTCCCTGCTGGCTCTTTGGGCGTGGGACCAATCTCCAGACATATGGCTATTTTTCTGCATGGCGCGGCGCCAAGTGGGAAAGGGTGGTTTTGAGGCTGAAGGCAGCAGGAAAGCCTGCAGCCCCCAGGTGTGTGGGGCTACACAAGCGGTTCCCAAAGAGCTTTAGAACAAGGCATATTTTTCCCTCCTGGCTCTTTGGGTGTGGGACCAGTCTCCAGACATATGTAGATTTTGGTGGCTGGCGCGGCGCCAAGTGGGAAAGGGTGGTTTTGAGGCTGAAGGCAGCAGGAAAGCCTGCAGCCCGCAGCTGTGTGGGCCTACACAAGCGGTTCCCAAAGAGCTTTAGAACAAGGCATAGTTTTCCCTGCTGGCTCTTTGGCCGTGGGACCAGTCTCCAGCCATATGGCCATTTTTGTGCGTGGCGCTGCACCAAGTGGGAAAGGGTGGTTTTCAGGCTGAAGGCAGCAGGAAAGCCTGCAGCCCCCAGGTCTGTGGGGCCACAATAGCGGTTCCCAAAGAGCTTTAGAAGAAGGGATAGTTTTCCCTGCTGGCTCTTTGGGCGTGGGACCAATCTCCAGACATATGGCCATTTTTGTGCCTGGCGCTGCACCAAGTGGGAAAGGGTGGTTTTGAGGCTGAAGGCAGCAGGAAAGCCTGCAGCCCCCAGGTGTGTGGGGCTACGCAAGCGGTTGCCAAAGAGCTTTAGAACAAGGCATAGTTTTCCCTCCTGGCTCTTTGGGCGTGGGACCAGTCTCCAGACGTATTTAGATTTTGGAGGCTGGCGCGGCGCCAAGTGGGAAAGGGTGGTTTTGAGGCTGAAGGCAGCAGGAAAGCCTGCAGCCCGCAGGTGTGTGGGGCTACGCAAGCGGTTCCCAAAGAGCTTTAGAAGAAGGCATAGTTTTCCCTGCTGGCTCTTTGGGTGTGGCACCAGTCTCCAGACATATTTAGATTTTGGAGGCTGGCGACGCGCTTAGTGGGAAAGGGTGGTTTTGAGGCTGAAGGCAGCACGAAAGCCTGCAGCCCGCAGGTGTGTGGGGCTACGCAAGTGGTTCCCAAAGAGCTTTAGAACAAGGCATAGTTTTCCCTGCTGGCTCTTTGGGCGTTGGACCAGTCTCCAGACATATGGCCATTTTTGAGCCTGGCGCGGCGCCAAGTGGGAAAGGGTGGTTGTGAGGCTGAAGGCAGCAGGAAAGCCTGCAGCCCGCAGGTGTGTGGGGCTACGCAAGCGGTTCCCAAAGAGCTTTAGAACAAGGCATAATATTCTCTGCTGGCTCTTTGGGCGTGGGACCAGTCTCCAGACATATGGCCTTTTTTGTGCCTGGTGAGGCGCCAAGTGGGAAAGGGTGGTTTTGAGGCTGAAGGCAGCAGGAAAGCCTGCAGCCCCCAGGTGTGTGGGGCTACGCAAGCGGTTCCCAAAGAGCTTTAGAACAAGGCATAGTTTTCCCTGCTGGCTCTTTGGGCGTGGGACCAGTCTCTAGCCATGTGGCCATTTTTGTGCCTGGCACGACGCCAAGTGGGATAGGGCGTTTTTGAGGCTGAAGGCAGCAGGAAAGCCTGCAGCCCCCAGCTCTGTGGGGCTACGCAAGCGGTTCCCAAAGAGCTTTAGAACAAGGCATAGTTTTCCCTGCTGGCTCTTTGGGCGTGGGACCAATCTCCAGACATATGGCCTTTTTTGTGCCTGGAGCGACGCCAAGTGGGACAGGGCGGTTTTGAGGCTGAAGGCAGCAGGAAAGCCTGCAGCCCGCAGGTCTGTGGGGCTACGCAAGCGGTTCCCAAAGAGCTTTAGAACAAGGCATAGTTTTCCCTGCTGGCTCTTTGGGCGTGGGACCAATCTCCAGACATATGGCCTTTTTTGTGCCTGGAGCGACGCCAAGTGGGACAGGGCGGTTTTGAGGCTGAAGGCAGCAGGAAAGCCTGCAGACCACATGTCTATGGGGCTACGCAAGCGGTTCCCAAAGAGCTTTAGAACAAGGCATAGTTTTCCCTGCTGGCTCTTTGGGCGTGGGACCAATCTCCAGACATATGGCCATTTTTGAGCCTGGAGCGATGCCAAGTGGGACAGGGCGGTTTTGAGGCTGAAGGCAGCAGGAAAGCCTGCAGCCCCCAGGTCTGTGGGGCTACGCAAGGGGTTCCCAGAGAGCTTTAGAACAGGGCATAATATTCCCTGCTGGCTCTTTGGGCGTGGGACCAATCTCCAGACATATGGCCTTTTTTGTGCCTGGTGAGGCGCCAAGTGGGAAAGGGTGGTTTTGAGGCTGAAGGCAGCAGGAAAGCCTGCAGCCCGCAGGTGTGTGGGGCTACGCAAGCAGTTGCCAAAGAGCTTTAGAACAAGGCATAGTTTTCCCTGCTGGCTCTTTGGGCGTGGGACCAGTCTCCAGACATATGGCCACTTTTGTGCCTGGCGCGGCGCCAAGTGGGAAAGGGTGGTTTTGAGGCTGAAGGCAGCAGGAAAGCCTGCAGACCCCAGGTCTGTGGGCCTACGCAAGCGGTTCCCAAAGAGCTTTAGAAGAAGGCATAGTTTTCCCTGCTGGCTCTTTGGGCGTGGGACCAATCTCCAGACATATGGCCATTTTTGTGCCTGGCACTGCACCAAGTGGGAAAGGGTGGTTTTGAGGCTGAAGGCAGCAGGAAAGCCTGCAGCCCGCAGGTCTGTGGGGCTACGCAAGCGGTTCCCAAAGAGCTTTAGAACAAGGCATAGTTTTCCCTCCTGGCTCTTTGGGCGTGGGACCAGTCTCCAGACGTATTTAGATTTTGGAGGCTGGCGCGGCGCCAAGTGGGAAAGGGTGGTTTTGAGGCTGAAGGCAGCAGGAAAGCCTGCAGCCCCCAGGTCAGTGGGGCTACGCAAGCGGTTCCCAAAGAGCTTTAGAAGAAGGCATAGTTTTCCCTGCTGGCTCTTTGGGTGTGGCACCAGTCTCCAGACATATTTAGATTTTGGAGGCTGGCGACGCGCCAAGTGGGAAAGGGTGGTTTTGAGGCTGAAGGCAGCAGGAAAGCCTGCAGCCCCCAGGTGTGTGGTGCTACGCAAGCGGTTCCCAAAGAGCTTTAGAACAAGGCATAGTTTTCCCTCCTAGCTCTTTGGGCGTGGGACCAATCTCCAGCCATATGGCCTTTTTTGTGCCTGGCGCGGCGCCAAGTGGGAAAGGGTGGTTTTGAGGCTGAAGGCAGCAGGAAAGCCTGCAGACCCCAGCTCTGTGGGGCTACGCAAGCGGTTCCCAAAGAGCTTTAGAACAAGGCATAGTTTTCCCTGCTGGCTCTTTGGGCGTGGGACCAATCTCCAGACATATGGCCATTTTTGTGCCTGGCGAGGCGCCAAGTGGGAAAGGGTGGTTTTGAGGCTGAAGGCAGCACGAAAGCCTGCAGCCCGCAGGTCTGTGGGGCTACGCAAGTGGTTCCCAAAGAGCTTTAGAACAAGGCATAGTTTTCCCTGCTGGCTCTTTGGGCGTTGGACCAGTCTCCAGACATATGGCCATTTTTGAGCCTGGCGCGGCGCCAAGTGGGAAAGGGTGGTTGTGAGGCTGAAGGCAGCAGGAAAGCCTGCAGCCCGCAGGTGTGTGCGGCTACGCAAGCGGTTCCCAAAGAGCTTTAGAACAAGGCATAATATTCTCTGCTGGCTCTTTGTGCGTGGGACCAGTCTCCAGACATATGGCCTTTTTTGTGCCTGGTGAGGCGCCAAGTGGGAAAGGGTGGTTTTGAGGCTGAAGGCAGCAGGAAAGCCTGCAGCCCCCAGCTCTGTGGGGCTACGCAAGCGGTTCCAAAAGAGCTTTAGAAGAAGGCATAGTTTTCCCTGCTGGCTCTTTGGGCGTGGGACCAGTCTCCAGACATATGGCCTTTTTTGTGCCTGGCGATGCGCCAAGTGGGACAGGGCGGTTTTGAGGCTGAAGGCAGCAGGAAAGCCTGCAGCCCGCAGGTGTGTGGGGCTACGCAAGCGGTTCCCAAAGAGCTTTAGAACAAGGCATAGTTTTCCCTGCTGGCTCTTTGGGCGTGGGACCAGTCTCCAGACATATGGCCATTTTTGTGCCTGGCGAGGCGCCACGTGGGAAAGGGTGGTTTTGAGGCTGAAGGCAGCAGGAAAGCCTGCAGCCCCCAGGTGTGTGGGGCTACGCAAGCGGTTCCCAAAGAGCTTTAGAAGAAGGCATAGTTTTCCCTGCTGGCTCTTTGGGCGTCGGACCAGTCTCCAGACTTATGGACATTTTTGAGCCTGGAGCGATGCCAAGTTGGAAAGGGTGGTTTTGAGGCTGAAGGCAGCACGAAAGCCTGCAGCCTGCAGGTGTGTGGGGCTACGCAAGCGGTTCCCAAAGAGCTTTAGAAGAAGGCATAATATTCCCTGCTGGCTCTTTGGGCGTGGGACCAGTCAACAGACATATGGCCATTTTTGTCCCTGGCGCCACGCCAAGTGGGAAAGGGTGGTTTTGAGGCTGAAGGCAGCAGGAAAGCCTGCAGCCCCCAGGTGTGTGGGCTACGCAAGCGGTTGCCAAAGAGCTTTAGAACAAGGCATAGTTTTCCCTGCTGGCTCTTTGGGCGTGGGACCAGTCTCCAGACATATGGCCATTTTTGTGACTGGCAAGGCGCCAAGTGTGAAAGGGTGGTTTTGAGGCTGAAGGCAGCAGGAAAGCCTGCACCCCCAGGTGTGTGGGGCTACGCAAGTCGTTGTGAAAGAGCTTTAGAACAAGGCATAGTTTTCCCTGCTGGCTCTTTGGGCGTGGGACCAATCTCCAGACATATGGCTATTTTTCTGCATGGCGCGGCGCCAAGTGGGAAAGGGTGGTTTTGAGGCTGAAGGCAGCAGGAAAGCCTGCAGCCCCCAGGTGTGTGGGGCTACACAAGCTGTTCCCAAAGAGCTTTAGAACAAGGCATAGTTTTCCCTCCTGGCTCTTTGGGTGTGGGACCAGTCTCCAGACATATGTAGATTTTGGTGGCTGGCGCGGCGCCAAGTGGGAAAGGGTGGTTTTGAGGCTGAAGGCAGCAGGAAAGCCTGCAGCCCGCAGGTGTGTGGGCCTACACAAGCGGTTCCCAAAGAGCTTTAGAACAAGGCATAGTTTTCCCTGCTGGCTCTTTGGGCGTGGGACCAGTCTCCAGCCATATGGCCATTTTTGTGCGTGGCGCTGCACCAAGTGGGAAAGGGTGGTTTTCAGGCTGAAGGCAGCAGGAAAGCCTGCAGCCCCCAGGTCTGTGGGGCCACAATAGCGGTTCCCAAAGAGCTTTAGAAGAAGGGATAGTTTTCCCTGCTGGCTCTTTGGGCGTCGGACCAGTCTCCAGACTTATGGACATTTTTGAGCCTGGAGCGATGCCAAGTTGGAAAGGGTGGTTTTGAGGCTGAAGGCAGCACGAAAGCCTGCACCCCCAGGTGTGTGGGGCTACGCAAGTCGTTGCGAAAGAGCTTTAGAACAAGGCATAGTTTTCCCTGCTGGCTCTTTGGGCGTGGGACCAATCTCCAGACATATGGCTATTTTTCTGCATGGCGCGGCGCCAAGTGGGAAAGGGTGGTTTTGAGGCTGAAGGCAGCAGGAAAGCCTGCAGCCCCCAGGTGTGTGGGGCTACACAAGCGGTTCCCAAAGAGCTTTAGAACAAGGCATAGTTTTCCCTCCTGGCTCTTTGGGTGTGGGACCAGTCTCCAGACATATGTAGATTTTGATGGCTGGCGCGGCGCCAAGTGGGAAAGGGTGGTTTTGAGGCTGAAGGCAGCAGGAAAGCCTGCAGCCCGCAGGTGTGTGGGCCTACACAAGCGGTTCCCAAAGAGCTTTAGAACAAGGCATAGTTTTCCGTGCTGGCTCTTTGGGCGTGGGACCAGTCTCCAGCCATATGGCCATTTTTGTGCGTGGCGCTGCACCAAGTGGGAAAGGGTGGTTTTCAGGCTGAAGGCAGCAGGAAAGCCTGCAGCCCCCAGGTCTGTGGGGCCACAATAGCGGTTCCCAAAGAGCTTTAGAAGAAGGGATAGTTTTCCCTGCTGGCTCTTTGGGCGTGGGACCAATCTCCAGACATATGGCCATTTTTGTGCCTGGCGCTGCACCAAGTGGGAAAGGGTGGTTTTGAGGCTGAAGGCAGCAGGAAAGCCTGCAGCCCGCAGGTCTGTGGGGCTACGCAAGCGGTTGCCAAAGAGCTTTAGAACAAGGCATAGTTTTCCCTCCTGGCTCTTTGGGCGTGGGACCAGTCTCCAGACGTATTTAGATTTTGGAGGCTGGCGCGGCGCCAAGTGGGAAAGGGTGGTTTTGAGGCTGAAGGCAGCAGGAAAGCCTGCAGCCCCCAGGTCAGTGGGGCTACGCAAGCGGTTCCCAAAGAGCTTTAGAAGAAGGCATAGTTTTCCCTGCTGGCTCTTTGGGTGTGGCACCAGTCTCCAGACATATTTAGATTTTGGAGGCTGGCGACGCGCCAAGTGGGAAAGGGTGGTTTTGAGGCTGAAGGCAGCAGGAAAGCCTGCAGCCCCCAGGTGTGTGGGGCTACGCAAGCGGTTCCCAAAGAGCTTTAGAACAAGGCATAGTTTTCCCTCCTAGCTCTTTGGGCGTGGGACCAATCTCCAGCCATATGGCCTTTTTTGTGCCTGGCGCGGCGCCAAGTGGGAAAGGGTGGTTTTGAGGCTGAAGGCAGCAGGAAAGCCTGCAGACCCCAGCTCTGTGGGGCTACGCAAGCGGTTCCCAAAGAGCTTTAGAACAAGGCATAGTTTTCCCTGCTGGCTCTTTGGGCGTGGGACCAATCTCCAGACATATGGCCATTTTTGTGCCTGGCGAGGCGCCAAGTGGGAAAGGGTGGTTTTGAGGCTGAAGGCAGCACGAAAGCCTGCAGCCCGCAGGTCTGTGGGGCTACGCAAGTGGTTCCCAAAGAGCTTTAGAACAAGGCATAGTTTTCCCTGCTGGCTCTTTGGGCGTTGGACCAGTCTCCAGACATATGGCCTTTTTTGTGCCTGGTGAGGCGCCAAGTGGGAAAGGGTGGTTTTGAGGCTGAAGGCAGCAGGAAAGCTTGCAGCCCCCAGCTCTGTGGGGCTACGCAAGCGGTTCCAAAAGAGCTTTAGAAGAAGGCATAGTTTTCCCTGCTGGCTCTTTGGGCGTGGGACCAGTCTCCAGACATATGGCCTTTTTTGTGCCTGGCGATGCGCCAAGTGGGACAGGGCGGTTTTGAGGCTGAAGGCAGCAGGAAAGCCTGCAGCCCGCAGGTGTGTGGGGCTACGCAAGCGGTTCCCAAAGAGCTTTAGAACAAGGCATAGTTTTCCCTGCTGGCTCTTTGGGCGTGGGACCAATCTCCAGACATATGGCCTTTTTTGTGCCTGGAGCGACGCCAAGTGGGACAGGGCGGTTTTGAGGCTGAAGGCAGCAGGAAAGCCTGCAGACCACATGTCTATGGGGCTACGCAAGCGGTTCCCAAAGAGCTTTAGAACAAGGCATAGTTTTCCCTGCTGGCTCTTTGGGCGTGGGACCAATCTCCAGACATATGGCCATTTTTGAGCCTGGAGCGATGCCAAGTGGGACAGGGCGGTTTTGAGGCTGAAGGCAGCAGGAAAGCCTGCAGCCCCCAGGTCTGTGGGGCTACGCAAGGGGTTCCCAAAGAGCTTTAGAACAGGGCATAATATTCCCTGCTGGCTCTTTGGGCGTGGGACCAATCTCCAGACATATGGCCTTTTTTGTGCCTGGTGAGGCGCCAAGTGGGAAAGGGTGGTTTTGAGGCTGAAGGCAGCAGGAAAGCCTGCAGCCCGCAGGTGTGTGGGGCTACGCAAGCAGTTCCCAAAGAGCTTTAGAACAAGGCATAGTTTTCCCTGCTGGCTCTTTGGGCGTGGGACCAGTCTCCAGACATATGGCCACTTTTGTGCCTGGCGCGGCGCCAAGTGGGAAAGGGTGGTTTTGAGGCTGAAGGCAGCAGGAAAGCCTGCAGCCCCCAGGTCTGTGGGGCTACGCAAGCGGTTGCCAAAGAGCTTTAGAAGAAGGCATAGTTTTCCCTGCTGGCTCTTTGACCGTGGGACCCATCACCAGACATATGGCCATTTTTGTGCCTGGCGCGGCGCCAAGTGGGAAAGGGTGGTTTTGAGGCTGAAGGCAGCAGGAAAGCCTGCAGCCCCCAGGTGTGTGGGGCTACGCAAGCGGTTCCCAAAGAGCTTTAGAACAAGGCATAGTTTTCCGTGCTGGCTCTTTGGGCGTGGAACCAGTCTCCAGACATATGGCCATTTTTGTGCCTGGCGAGGCGCCAAGTGGGAAAGGGTGGTTTTGAGGCTGAAGGCAGCAGGAAAGCCTGCAGCCCCCAGGTGTGTGGGGCTACGCAAGCGGTTCCCAAAGAGCTTTAGAACAAGGCATAGTTTTCCCTGCTGGCTCTTTGGGCGTCGGACCAGTCTCCAGACTTATGGCCATTTTTGTGCCTGGCGCGGCGCCAAGTGGGAAAGGGTGGTTTTGAGGCTGAAGGCAGCAGGAAAGCCTGCAGCCCCCAGGTGTGTGGGGCTACGCAAGCGGTTCCCAAAGAGCTTTAGAACAAGGCATAGTTTTCCCTGCTGGCTCTTTGGGCGTGGGACCAGTCTCCAGACATATGGCCATTTTTGTGCCTGGCGAGGCGCCAAGTGGGAAAGGGTGGTTTTGAGGCTGAAGGCAGCAGGAAAGCCTGCAGCCCCCAGGTGTGTGGGGCTACGCAAGCGGTTCCCAAAGAGCTTTAGAACAAGGCATAGTTTTCCCTGCTGGCTCTTTGGGCGTCGGACCAGTCTCCAGACTTATGGACATTTTTGAGCCTGGAGCGATGCCAAGTTGGAAAGGGTGGTTTTGAGGCTGAAGGCAGCACGAAAGCCTGCAGCCCCCAGGTGTGTGGGGCTACGCAAGCGGTTCCCAAAGAGCTTTAGAAGAAGGCATAATATTCCCTGCTGGCTCTTTGGGCGTGGGACCAGTCAACAGACATATGGCCATTTTTGTGCCTGGCGCCACGCCAAGTGGGAAAGGTTGGTTTTGAGGCTGAAGGCAGCAGGAAAGCCTGCAGCCCCCAGGTGTGTGGGGCTACGCAAGCGGTTCCCAAAGAGCTTTAGAACAAGGCATAGTTTTCCCTGCTGGCTCTTTGGGCGTGGGACCAGTCTCCAGACATATTTAGATTTTAGGAGGCTGGCGCGGCGCCAAGTGGGAAAGGGTGGTTTTGAGGCTGAAGGCAGCAGGAAAGCCTGCAGCCCCCAGGTCTGTGGGGCTACGCAAGCGGTTCCCAAAGAGCTTTAGAACAAGGCATAGTTTTCCCTGCTGGCTCTTTGGGTGTGGGACCAATCTCTGGACATATGGTCACTTTTGTGCCTGGCGCGGCGCCAAGTGGGAAAGGGTGGTTTTGAGGCTGAAGGCAGCAGGAAAGCCTGCAGCCCCCAGGTGTGTGGGGCCACGCAAGCGGTTCCCAAAGAGCTTTAGAACAAGGCATAGTTTTCCCTGTTGGCTCTTTCGGCGTGGAACCAGTCTCCAGACATATGGCCATTTTTGTGCCTGGCGCGACGCCAAGTGGGACAGGGCGGTTTTGAGGCTGAAGGCAGCAGGAAAGCCTGCAGCCCCCAGGTGTCTGGGGCTACGCAAGCGGTTCCCAAAGAGCTTTAGAACAAGGCATAATTTTCCCTGCTGGCTCTTTGGGCGTGGGACCAATCTCCAGACATATGGCCATTCTTGAGCCTGGAGCGATGCCAAGTGGGACAGGGCGGTTTTGAGGCTGAAGGCAGCAGGAAAGCCTGCAGCCCCCAGGTGTGTGGGGCTACGCAAGCGGTTCCCAAAGAGCTTTAGAACAAGGCATAGTTTTCCCTGCTGGCTCTTTGGGTGTGGGACCAGTCTCCAGACATATGGCCATTTTTGTGCCTGGCGAGGCGCCAAGTGGGAAAGGGTGGTTTTGAGGCTGAAGGCAGCAGGAAAGCCTGCAGCCCGCAGGTGTGTGGGGCTACGCAAGCGGTTCCCAAAGAGCTTTAGAACAAGGCATAATATTCCCTGCTGGCTCTTTGGGCGTGGGACCAGTCTCCAGACATATGGCCTTTTTTGTGCCTGGCGCGGCGCCAAGTGTGAAAGGGTGGTTTTGAGGCTGAAGGCAGCAGGAAAGCCTGCAGACCCCAGGTGTGTGGGGCTACGCAAGCGGTTCCCAAAGAGCTTTAGAACAAGGCATAGTTTTCCCTCCTGGCTCTTTGGGCGTGGGACCAATCTCCAGACATATTGCCATTTTTGTGCCTGGCGAGGCGCCAAGTGGGAAAGGGTGGTTTTGAGGCTGAAGGCAGCAGGAAAGCCTGCAGCCCCCAGGTGTGTGGGGCTACGCAAGCGGTTCCCAAAGAGCTTTAGAACAAGGCATAGTTTTCCCTGCTGGCTCTTTGGGCGTGGGACCAATCTCCAGACATATTTAGATTTTGGAGGCTGGCGCGGCGCCAAGTGGGAAAGGGTGGTTTTGAGGCTGAAGGCAGCAGGAAAGCCTGCAGACCCCAGGTCTGTGGGGCTACGCAAGCGGTTCCCAAAGAGCTTTACAACAAGGCATAGTTTTCCCCGCTGGCTCTTTGGGCGTGGGACCAATCTCCAGCCATATGGCCACTTTTGTGCCTGGCGCGGCGCCAAGTGGGAAAGGGTGGTTTTGAGGCTGAAGGCAGCAGGAAAGCCTGCAGCCCGCAGGTCTGTGGGGCTACGCAAGTGGTTGCGAAAGAGCTTTAGAACAAGGCATAGTTTTCCCTGCTGGCTCTTTGGGCGTGGGACCAATCTCCAGACATATGGCCACTTTTGTGCCTGGCGTGGCGCCAAGTGGGAAAGGGTGGTTTTGAGGCTGAAGGCAGCAGGAAAGCCTGCAGCCCCCAGGTGTGTGGGGCTACGCAAGCGGTTGCCAAAGAGCTTTAGAAGAAGGCATACTTTTCCCTGCTGGCTCTTTGGGCGTGGGACCAGTCTCCAGACATATTTAGATTTTGGAGGCTGGCGCGGCGCTAAGTGGGAAAGGGTGGTTTTGAGGCTGAAGGCAGCAGGAAAGCCTGCAGCCCCCAGGTGTGTGGGGCTACGCAAGCAGTTCCCAAAGAGCTTTAGAACAAGGCATAGTTTTCCCTGCTGGCTCTTTGGGTGTGGGACTAATCTCTAGACATATGGCCACTTTTGTGCCTGGCGCGGCACCAAGTGGGAAAGGGTGGTTTTGAGGCTGAAGGCAGCAGGAAAGCCTGCAGCCCCCAGGTCTGTGGGGCTACACAAGCGGTTGCCAAAGAGCTTTAGAAGAAGGCATAGTTTTCCCTGCTGGCTCTTTGGGCGTGGGACAATCTCCAGCCATATGGCCACTTTTGTGCCTGGCGCGGCACCAAGTGGGAAAGGGTGGTTTTGAGGCTGAAGGCAGCAGGAAAGCCTGCAGCCCCCAGGTCTGTGGGGCTACGCAAGCGGTTCCCAAAGAGCTTTACAACAAGGCATAGTTTTCCCTGCTAGCTCTTTGGGTGTGGGACCAGTCCCCAGACATATTTAGATTTTGGAGGCTGGCGCCGCGCCAAGTGGGAAAGGGTGGTTTTGAGGCTGAAGGCAGCAGGAAAGCCTGCAGCCCGCAGGTGTGTGGGGCTACGCAAGCGGTTCCCAAAGAGCTTTAGAACAAGGCATAATTTTCCCTGCTGGCTCTTTGGGCGTGGGACCAATCTCTAGACATATGGCTATTTTGCTGCCTGGCGCGGCGCCAAGTGGGAAAGGGTGGTTTTGAGGCTGAAGGCAGCAGGAAAGCCTGCAGCCCGCAGGTCTGTGGGGCTACGCAAGCGGTTCCCAAAGAGCTTTAGAACAAGGCATAGTTTTCCCTGCTGGCTCTTTGGGTGTGGGACCAGTCTCCAGACATATTTAGATTTTGGAGGCTGGCGCGGCGCCAAGTGGGAAAGGGTGGTTTTGAGGCTGAAGGCAGCAGGAAAGCCTGCAGCCCCCAGGTGTGTGGGGCTACGCAAGCGGTTCCCAAAGAGCTTTAGAACAAGGCATAGTTTTCCCTGCTGGCTCTTTGGGCGTGGGACCAGTCTCCAGACATATGGCCATTTTTGTGACTTGCACGGCGCCAAGTGGGAAAGGGTGGTTTTGAGGCTGAAGGCAGGAGGAAAGCCTGCACCCCCAGGTGTGTGGGGCTACGCAAGCGGTTCCCAAAGAGCTTTAGAACAAGGCATAGTTTTCCCTGCTGGCTCTTTGGGTGTGGGACCAGTCTCCAGACGTATTTAGATTTTGGAGGCTGGCGCGGCGCTAAGTGGGAAAGGGTGGTTTTGAGGCTGAAGGCAGCAGGAAAGCCTGCAGCCCCCAGGTCTGTGGGGCTACGCAAGCGGTTCCCAAAGAGCTTTAGAACAAGGCATAGTTTTCCCTGCTGGCTCTTTGGGTGTGGGACCAATCTCCAGACATATGGCCATTCTTGAGCCTGGAGCGATGCCAAGTGGGACAGGGCGGTTTTGAGGCTGAAGGCAGCAGGAAAGCCTCAGCCCCCAGGTCTGTGGGGCTACGCAAGCGGTTCCCAAAGAGCTTTAGAACAAGGCATAGTTTTCCCTGCTGGCTCTTTGGGTGTGGGACCAGTCTCCAGACATATGGCCATTTTTGTGCCTGGCGAGGCGCCAAGTGGGAAAGGGTGGTTTTGATGCTGAAGGCAGCAGGAAAGCCTGCAGCCCCCAGGTGTGTGGGGCTACGCAAGCGGTTCCCAAAGAGCTTTAGAACAAGGCATAATATTCCCTGCTGGCTCTTTGGGCGTGGGACCAGTCTCCAGACATATGGCCTTTTTTGTGCCTGGCGCGGCGCCAAGTGTGAAAGGGTGGTTTTGAGGCTGAAGGCAGCAGGAAAGCCTGCAGACCCCAGGTGTGTGGGGCTACGCAAGCGGTTCCCAAAGAGCTTTAGAACAAGGCATAGTTTTCCCCGCTGGCTCTTTGGGCGTGGGACCAATCTCCAGCCATATGGCCACTTTTGTGCCTGGCGCGGCGCCAAGTGGGAAAGGGTGGTTTTGAGGCTGAAGGCAGCAGGAAAGCCTGCAGCCCGCAGGTCTGTGGGGCTACGCAAGCGGTTCCCAAAGAGCTTTAGAACAAGGCATAGTTTTCCCTGCTGGCTCTTTGGGTGTGGGACCAGTCTCTAGACATATTTAGATTTTGGCCGCTGGCGCCGTGCCAAGTGGGAAAGGGTGGTTTTGAGGCTGAAGGCAGCAGGAAAGCCTGCAGCCCGCAGGTGTGTGGGGCTACGCAAGCGGTTCCCAAAGAGCTTTAGAACAAGGCATAGTTTTCCCTGCTGGCTCTTTGGGCGTGGGACCAGTCTCCAGACATATGGCCATTCTTGAGCCTGGAGCGATGCCAAGTGGGACAGGGCGGTTTTGAGGCTGAAGGCAGCAGGAAAGCCTGCAGCCCCCAGGTCTGTGGGGCTACGCAAGCGGTTCCCAAAGAGCTTTAGAACAAGGCATAGTTTTCCCTGCTGGCTCTTTGGGTGTGGGACCAGTCTCCAGACATATGGCCATTTTTGTGCCTGGCGAGGCGCCAAGTGGGAAAGGGTGGTTTTGATGCTGAAGGCAGCAGGAAAGCCTGCAGCCCCCAGGTGTGTGGGGCTACGCAAGCGGTTCCCAAAGAGCTTTAGAACAAGGCATAATATTCCCTGCTGGCTCTTTGGGCGTGGGACCAGTCTCCAGACATATGGCCTTTTTTGTGCGTGACGCGGCGCCAAGTGTGAAAGGGTGGTTTTGAGGCTGAAGGCAGCAGGAAAGCCTGCAGCCCCCAGGTGTGTGGGGCTACGCAAGCGGTTCCCAAAGAGCTTTAGAAGAAGGCATAGTTTTCCCTGCTGGCTCTTTGGGTGTGGGACCAATCTCCAGACATATGGCCATTTTTGTGCCTGGCGAGGCGCCAAGTGGGAAAGGGTGGTTTTGAGGCTGAAGGCAGCAGGAAAGCCTGCAGCCCCCAGGTGTGTGGGGCTACGCAAGCGGTTCCCAAAGAGCTTTAGAACAAGGCATAGTTTTCCCCGCTGGCTCTTTGGGCGTGGGACCAATCTCCAGCCATATGGCCACTTTTGTGCCTGGCGCGGCGCCAAGTGGGAAAGGGTGGTTTTGAGGCTGAAGGCAGCAGGAAAGCCTGCAGCCCCCAGGTCTGTGGGGCTACGCAAGCGGTTCCCAAAGAGCTTTAGAACAAGGCATAGTTTTCCCTGCTGGCTCTTTGGGTGTGGGACCAGTCTCTAGACATATTTAGATTTTGGCCGCTGGCGCCGCGCCAAGTGGGAAAGGGTGGTTTTGAGGCTGAAGGCAGCAGGAAAGCCTGCAGCCCGCAGGTGTGTGGGGCTACGCAAGCGGTTCCCAAAGAGCTTTAGAACAAGGCATAGTTTTCCCTGCTGGCTCTTTGGGCGTGGGACCAGTCTCCAGACATATGGCCATTCTTGAGCCTGGAGCGATGCCAAGTGGGACAGGGCGGTTTTGAGGCTGAAGGCAGCAGGAAAGCCTGCAGCCCCCAGGTGTGTGGGGCTACGCAAGCGGTTCCCAAAGAGCTTTAGAACAAGGCATAGTTTTCCCTGCTGGCTCTTTGGGCGTGGGACCAATCTCCAGACATATTTAGATTTTGGAGGCTGGCGCGGCGCCAAGTGGGAAAGGGTGGTTTTGAGGCTGAAGGCAGCAGGAAAGCCTGCAGACCCCAGGTCTGTGGGGCTACGCAAGCGGTTCCCAAAGAGCTTTACAACAAGGCATAGTTTTCCCCGCTGGCTCTTTGGGCGTGGGACCAATCTCCAGCCATATGGCCACTTTTGTGCCTGGCGCGGCGCCAAGTGGGAAAGGGTGGTTTTGAGGCTGAAGGCAGCAGGAAAGCCTGCAGCCCGCAGGTCTGTGGGGCTACGCAAGCGGTTCCCAAAGAGCTTTAGAACAAGGCATAGTTTTCCCTGCTGGCTCTTTGGGTGTGGGACCAGTCTCTAGACATATTTAGATTTTGGCCGCTGGCGCCGCGCCAAGTGGGAAAGGGTGGTTTTGAGGCTGAAGGCAGCAGGAAAGCCTGCAGCCCGCAGGTCTGTGGGGCTACGCAAGTGGTTCCCAAAGAGCTTTAGAACAAGGCATAGTTTTCCCTGCTGGCTCTTTGGGTGTGGGACCAGTCTCCAGACATATGGCCATTTTTGTGACTGGCACGGCGCCAAGTGGGAAAGGGTGGTTTTGAGGCTGAAGGCAGCAGGAAAGCCTGCACCCCCAGGTGTGTGGGGCTACGCAAGTGGTTGCGAAAGAGCTTTAGAACAAGGCATAGTTTTCCCTGCTGGCTCTTTGGACGTGGGACCAATCTCTAGACATATGGCTATTTTTCTGCCTGGCGCGGCGCCAAGTGGGAAAGGGTGGTTTTGAGGCTGAAGGCAGCAGGAAAGCCTGCAGCCCGCAGGTGTGTGGGGCTACACAAGCGGTTCCCAAAGAGCTTTAGAAGAAGGCATAGTTTTCCCTCCTGGCTCTTTGGGTGTGGGACCAGTCTCCAGACATATGTAGATTTTGGTGGCTGGCGCGGCGCCAATTGGGAAAGGGTGGTTTTGAGGCTGAAGGCAGCAGGAAAGCCTGCAGCCCGCAGGTGTGTGGGGCTACACAAGCGGTTCCCAAAGAGCTTTAGAACAAGGCATAGTTTTCCCTGCTGGCTCTTTGGGCGTGGGACCAATCTCCAGACATATGGCCACTTTTGTGCCTGGCGTGGCGCCAAGTGGGAAAGGGTGGTTTTGAGGCTGAAGGCAGCAGGAAAGCCTGCAGCCCCCAGGTCTGTGGGGCTACGCAAGCGGTTCCCAAAGAGCTTTAGAACAAGGCATACTTTTCCCTGCTGGCTCTTTGGGAGTGGGACCAGTCTCCAGACATATTTAGATTTTGGAGGCTGGCGCGGCGCTAAGTGGGAAAGGGTGGTTTTGAGGCTGAAGGCAGCAGGAAAGCCTGCAGCCCCCAGGTGTGTGGGGCTATGCAAGCAGTTCCCAAAGAGCTTTAGAACAAGGCATAGTTTTCCCTGCTGGCTCTTTGGGCGGGGGACTAATCTCTAGACATATGGCCACTCTTGTGCCTGGCGCGGCGCCAAGTGGGAAAGGGTGGTTTTGAGGCTGAAGGCAGCAGGAAAGCCTGCAGCCCCCAGGTCTGTGGGGCTACACAAGCGGTTCCCAAAGAGCTTTAGAAGAAGGCATAGTTTTCCCTGCTAGCTCTTTGGGCGTGGGACAATCTCCAGCCATATGGCCACTTTTGTGCCTGGCGCGGCGCCAAGTGGGAAAGGGTGGTTTTGAGGCTGAAGGCAGCAGGAAAGCCTGCAGCCCCCAGGTCTGTGGGGCTACGCAAGCGGTTCCCAAAGAGCTTTAGAACAAGGCATAGTTTTCCCTGCTAGCTCTTTGGGTGTGGGACCAGTCTCCAGACATATTTAGATTTTGGAGGCTGGCGCCGTGCCAAGTGGGAAAGGGTGGTTTTGAGGCTGAAGGCAGCAGGAAAGCCTGCAGCCCGCAGGTGTGTGGGGCTACGCAAGCGGTTCCCAAAGAGCTTTAGAACAAGGCATAATTTTCCCTGCTGGCTCTTTGGGCGTGGGACCAATCTCTAGACATATGGCTATTTTGCTGCCTAGCGCGGCGCCAAGTGGGAAAGGGTGGTTTTGAGGCTGAAGGCAGCAGGAAAGCCTGCAGCCCGCAGGTCTGTGGGGCTACGCAAGCGGTTCCCAAAGAGCTTTAGAACAAGGCATAGTTTTCCCTGCTAGCTCTTTGGGTGTGGGACCAGTCTCCAGACATATTTAGATTTTGCAGGCTGGCGCGGCGCCATGTGGGAAAGGGTGGTTTTGAGGCTGAAGGCAGCAGGAAAGCCTGCAGCCCCCAGGTGTGTGGGGCTACGCAAGCGGTTCCCAAAGAGCTTTAGAACAAGGCATAGTTTTCCCTGCTGGCTCTTTGGGCGTGGGACCAGTCTCCAGACATATGGCCATTTTTGTGACTGGCACGGCGCCAAGTGGGAAAGGGTGGTTTTGAGGCTGAAGGCAGGAGGAAAGCCTGCACCCCCAGGTGTGTGGGGCTACGCAAGCGGTTCCCAAAGAGCTTTAGAAGAAGGCATAGTTTTCCCTGATGGCTCTTTGGGCGTGGGACCAGTCTCCAGACGTATTTAGATTTTGGAGGTTGGCGCGGCGCTAAGTGGGAAAGGGTGGTTTTGAGGCTGAAGGCAGCAGGAAAGCCTGCAGCCCCCAGGTGTGTGGGGCTACGCAAGCAGTTCCCAAAGAGCTTTAGAACAAGGCATAGTTTTCCCTGCTGGCTCTTTGGGTGTGGGACCAATCTCTAGACATATGGCCACTCTTGTGCCTGGCGCGGCGCCAAGTGGGAAAGGGTGGTTTTGAGGCTGAAGGCAGCAGGAAAGCCTGCAGCCCCTAGGTCTGTGGGGCCACAATAGCGGTTCCCAAAGAGCTTTAGAACAAGGCATAGTTTTCCCTGCTGGCTCTTTGGGCGTGGGACCAGTCTCCAGACGTATTTAGATTTTAGGAGGCTGGCGCGGCGCCAAGTGGGAAAGGGTGGTTTTGAGGCTGAAGGCAGCAGGAAAGCCTGCAGCCCGCAGGTGTGTGGGGCTACGCAAGCGATTACCAAAGAGCTTTAGAACAAGGCATAGTTTTCCCTGCTGGCTCTTTGGGCGTGGGACCAGTCTCCAGACATATGGCCATTTTTGTGACTGGCACGGCGCCAAGTGGGAAAGGGTGGTTTTGAGGCTGAAGGCAGCAGGAAAGCCTGCACCCTCCAGGTGTGTGGGGCTACGCAAGTGGTTGCGAAAGAGCTTTAGAAGAAGGCATAGTTTTCCCTCCTGGCTCTTTGGGTGTGGGACCAGTCTCCAGACATATGTAGATTTTGGAGTCTGGCGCGGCGCCAAGTGGGAAAGGGTGGTTTTGAGGCTGAAGGCAGCAGGAAAGCCTGCAGCCCGCAGGTGTGTGGGGCTACACAAGCGGTTCCCAAAGAGCTTTAGAACGAGGCATAGTTTTCCCTGCTGGCTCTTTGGGCGTGGGACCAATCTCCAGACATATGGCCACTTTTGTGCCTGGCGTGGCGCCAAGTGGGAAAGGGTGGTTTTGAGGCTGAAGGCAGCAGGAAAGCCTGCAGCCCCCAGGTCTGTGGGGCTACGCAAGCGGTTGCCAAAGAGCTTTAGAAGAAGGCATACTTTTCCCTGCTGGCTCTTTGGGCGTGGGACCAGTCTCCAGACATATTTAGATTTTGGAGGCTGGCGCGGCGCTAAGTGGGAAAGGGTGGTTTTGAGGCTGAAGGCAGCAGGAAAGCCTGCAGCCCCCAGGTGTGTGGGGCTACGCAAGCAGTTCCCAAAGAGCTTTAGAACAAGGCATAGTTTTCCCTGCTGGCTCTTTGGGTGTGGGACTAATCTCTAGACATATGGCCACTCTTGTGCCTGGTGAGGCGCCAAGTGGGAAAGGGTGGTTTTGAGGCTGAAGGCAGCAGGAAAGCCTGCAGCCCGCAGGTGTGTGGGGCTACACAAGCGGTTCCCAAAGAGCTTTACAACAAGGCATAGTTTTCCCTGCTAGCTCTTTGGGCGTGGGACAATCTCCAGCCATATGGCCACTTTTGTGCCTGGCGCGGCGCCAAGTGGGAAAGGGTGGTTTTGAGGCTGAAGGCAGCAGGAAAGCCTGCAACCCGCAGGTGTTTGGGGCTACGCAAGCGGTTCCCAAAGAGCTTTAGAACAAGGCATAGTTTTCCCTGCTAGATCTTTGGGTGTGGGACCAGTCTCCAGACATATTTAGATTTTGGAGGCTGGCGCCGCGCCAAGTGGGAAAGGGTGGTTTTGAGGCTGAAGGCAGCAGGAAAGCCTGCAGCCCGCAGGTCTGTGGGGCTACGCAAGCGGTTCCCAAAGAGCTTTAGAACAAGGCATAATTTTCCCTGCTGGCTCTTTGGGCGTGGGACCAATCTCTAGACATATGGCTATTTTGCTGCCTGGCGCGGCGCCAAGTGGGAAAGGGTGGTTTTGAGGCTGAAGGCAGCAGGAAAGCCTGCAGCCCGCAGGTCTGTGGGGCTACGCAAGCGGTTCCCAAAGAGCTTTAGAACAAGGCATAGTTTTCCCTGCTGGCTCTTTGGGTGTGGGACCAGTCTCCAGACATATTTAGATTTTGCAGGCTGGCGCGGCGCCATGTGGGAAAGGGTGGTTTTGAGGCTGAAGGCAGCAGGAAAGCCTGCAGCCCCCAGGTGTGTGGGGCTACGCAAGCGGTTCCCAAAGAGCTTTAGAACAAGGCATAGTTTTCCCTGCTGGCTCTTTGGGCGTGGGACCAGTCTCCAGACATATGGCCATTTTTGTGACTGGCACGGCGCCAAGTGGGAAAGGGTGGTTTTGAGGCTGAAGGCAGCAGGAAAGCCTGCAGCCCCAGGTGTGTGGGGCTACGCAAGTGGTTGCGAAAGAGCTTTAGAACAAGGCATAGTTTTCCCTGCTGGCTCTTTGGGCGTGGGACCAATCTCTAGACATATGGCTATTTTTCTGCCTGGCGCGGCGCCACGTGGGAAAGGGTGGTTTTGAGGCTGAAGGCAGCAGGAAAGCCTGCAGCCCGCAGGTGTGTGGGGCTACGCAAGCGGTTCCCAAAGACCTTTAGAAGAAGGCATAGTTTTCCCTCCTGGCTCTTTGGGCGTGGGACCAGTCTCCAGACATATGTAGATTTTGGTGGCTGGCGCGGCGCCAAGTGGGAAAGGGTGGTTTTGAGGCTGAAGGCAGCAGGAAAGCCTGCAGCCCGCAGGTGTGTGGGGCTACACAAGCGGTTCCCAAAGAGCTTTAGAACAAGGCATAGTTTTCCCTGCTGGCTCTTTGGGCGTGGGACCAATCTCCAGACATATGGCCACTTTTGTGCCTGGCGTGGCGCCAAGTGGGAAAGGGTGGTTTTGAGGCTGAAGGCAGCAGGAAAGCCTGCAGCCCCCAGGTCTGTGGGGCTACGCAAGCGGTTCCCAAAGAGCTTTAGAAGAAGGCATAGTTTTCCCTGCTGGCTCTTTGGGCGTGGGACCAATCTCCAGACATATGTAGATTTTGGAGTCTGGCGCGGCGCCAAGTGGGAAAGGGTGGTTTTGAGGCTGAAGGCAGCAGGAAAGCCTGCAGCCCGCAGGTGTGTGGGGCTACGCAAGCGATTACCAAAGAGCTTTATAAGAAGGCATAGTTTTCCCTGCTGGCTCTTTGGGCGTGGGATCAGTCTCAAGACATATGGCCATATTTGTGCCTGGCGCGGCGCCAAGTGGGAAAGGGTGGTTTTGAGGCTGAAGGCAGCAGGAAAGCCTGCAGACCCCAGGTCTGTGGGGCTACGCAAGCGGTTCCCAAAGAGCTTTACAACAAGGCATAGTTTTCCCCGCTGGCTCTTTGGGCGTGGGACCAATCTCCAGCCATATGGCCACTTTTGTGGCTGGCGCGGCGCCAAGTGGGAAAGGGTGGTTTTGAGGCTGAAGGCAGCAGGAAAGCCTGCAGCCCGCAGGTCTGTGGGGCTACGCAAGCGGTTCCCAAAGAGCTTTAGAACAAGGCATAGTTTTCCCTGCTGGCTCTTTGGGTGTGGGACCAGTCTCCAGACATATTTAGATTTTGCAGGCTGGCGCGGCGCCAAGTGGGAAAGGGTGGTTTTGAGGCTGAAGGCAGCAGGAAAGCCTGCAGCCCCCAGGTGTGTGGGGCTACGCAAGCGGTTCCCAAAGAGCTTTAGAACAAGGCATAGTTTTCCCTGCTGGCTCTTTGGGCGTGGGACCAGTCTCCAGACATATGGCCATTTTTGTGACTGGCACGGCGCCAAGTGGGAAAGGGTGGTTTTGAGGCTGAAGGCAGCAGGAAAGCCTGCACCCCCAGGTGTGTGGGGCTACGCAAGTGGTTGCGAAACAGCTTTAGAACAAGGCATAGTTTTCCCTGCTGGCTCTTTGGGTGTGGGACCAATCTCTGGACATATGGCCACTTTTGTGCCTGGCGCGGCGCCAAGTGGGAAAGGGTGGTTTTGAGGCTGAAGGCAGCAGGAAAGCCTGCAGCCCCCAGGTCTGTGGGGCTACGCAAGCGGTTGCCAAAGAGCTTTAGAACAAGGCATAGTTTTCCCTGCTGGCTCTTTGGGCGTGGGACCAATCTCCAGACATATGTAGATTTTGGAGTCTGGCGCGGCGCCAAGTGGGAAAGGGTGGTTTTGAGGCTGAAGGCAGCAGGAAAGCCTGCAGCCCCCAGGTCTGTGGGGCTACGCAAGTGGTTCCCAAAGAGCTTTAGAAGAAGGCATAGTTTTCCCTGCTGGCTCTTTGGGTGTGGGACCAATCTCTGGACATATGGCCACTTTTGTGCCTGGCGCGGCGCCAAGTGGGAAAGGGTGGTTTTGAGGCTGAAGGCAGCAGGAAAGCCTGCAGCCCCTAGGTCTGTGGGGCCACAATAGCGGTTCCCAAAGAGCTTTAGAACAAGGCATAGTTTTCCCTGCTGGCTCTTTGGGCGTGGGACCAGTCTCCAGACATATGGCCATATTTGTGCGTGGCGCGGCGCCAAGTGCGAAAGGGTGGTTTTGAGGCTGAAGGCAGCAGGAAAGCCTGCAGCCCCCAGGTCTGTGGGGCCACAATAGCGGTTCCCAAAGAGCTTTAGAACAAGGCATAGTTTTCCCTGCTAGCTCTTTGGTTGTGGGACCAGTCTCCAGACATATTTAGATTTTGGAGGCTGGCGCCGCGCCAAGTGGGAAAGGGTGGTTTAGAGGCTGAAGGCAGCAGGAAAGCCTGCAACCCGCAGGTGTTTGGGGCTACGCAAGCGGTTCCCAAAGAGCTTTAGAACAAGGCATAGTTTTCCCTGCTGGCTCTTTGGGCGTGGGACCAATCTCTAGACATATGGCTATTTTTCTGCCTGGCGCGGCACCAAGTGGGAAAGGGTGGTTTTGAGGCTGAAGGCAGCAGGAAAGCCTGCAGCCCGCAGGTGTGTGGGGCTACGCAAGCGGTTCCCAAAGAGCTTTAGAAGAAGGCATAGTTTTCCCTCCTGGCTCTTTGGGCGTGGGACCAGTCTCCAGACATATGTAGGTTTTGGAGGCTGGCGCAGCGCCAAGTGGGAAAGGGTGGTTTTGAGGCTGAAGGCAGCAGGAAAGCCTGCAGCCCGCAGGTCTGTGGGGCTACGCAAGCGGTTCCCAAAGAGCTTTAGAACAAGGCATAGTTTTCCCTGCTGGCTCTTTGGGCGTGGGACCAATCTCCAGACATATGGCCATTTTTGTGCCTGGCGTGGCGCCAAGTGGGAAAGGGTGGTTTTGAGGCTGAAGGCAGCAGGAAAGCCTGCAGCCCCCAGGTCTGTGGGGCTACGCAAGCGGTTCCCAAAGAGCTTTAGAAGAAGGCATAGTTTTCCCTCCTGGCTCTTTGGGCGTGGGACCAGTCTCCTGACGTATTTAGATTTTGGAGGCTGGCGCGGCGCAAGTGGGAAAGGGTGGTTTTGAGGCTGAAGGCAGCAGGAAAGCCTGCAGCCCGCAGGTGTGTGGGCCTACACAAGCGGTTCCCAAAGAGCTTTAGAACAAGGCATAGTTTTCCCTGCTGGCTCTTTGTGTGTGGGACCAATCTCTGGACATATGGCCACTTTTGTGCCTGGCGCGGCGCCAAGTGGGAAAGGGTGGTTTTGAGGCTGAAGGCAGCAGGAAAGCCTGCAGCCCCTAGGTCTGTGGGGCCACAATAGCGGTTCCCAAAGAGCTTTAGAACAAGGCATAGTTTTCCCCGCTGGCTCTTTGGGCGTGGGACCAATCTCCAGACATATGGCCATTTTTGTGCCTGGCGTGGCGCCAAGTGGGAAAGGGTGGTTTTGAGGCTGAAGGCAGCAGGAAAGCCTGCAGCCCGCAGGTCTGTGGGGCTACGCAAGCGGTTGCCAAAGAGCTTTAGAAGAAGGCATAGTTTTCCCTGATGGCTCTTTGGGCGTGGGACCAATCTCCAGACATATGTAGATTTTGGAGTCTGGCACGGCGCCAAGTGGGAAAGGGTGGTTTTGAGGCTGAAGGCAGCAGGAAAGCCTGCAGCCCGCAGGTGTGTGGGGCTACGCAAGCGATTACCAAAGAGCTTTATAAGAAGGCATAGTTTTCCCTGCTGGCTCTTTGGGCGTGGGATCAGTCTCAAGACATATGGCCATATTTGTGCCTGGCGCGGCGCCAAGTGGGAAAGGGTGGTTTTGAGGCTGAAGGCAGCAGGAAAGCCTGCAGACCCCAGGTCTGTAGGGCTACGCAAGCGGTTCCCAAAGAGCTTTAGAACAAGGCATAGTTTTCCCTGCTGGCTCTTTGGGCGTGGGACCAATCTCCAGCCATATGGCCACTTTTGTGCCTGGCGCGGCGCCAAGTGGGAAAGGGTGGTTTTGAGGCTGAAGGCAGCAGGAAAGCCTGCAGCCCGCAGGTCTGTGGGGCTACGCAAGCGGTTCCCAAAGAGCTTTAGAACAAGGCATAGTTTTCCCTGCTGGCTCTTTGGGTGTGGGACCAGTCTCCAGACATATTTAGATTTTGCAGGCTGGCGCGGCGCCATGTGGGAAAGGGTGGTTTTGAGGCTGAAGGCAGCAGGAAAGCCTGCAGCCCCCAGGTCTGTGGGGCTACGCAAGCGGTTCCCAAAGAGCTTTAGAACAAGGCATAGTTTTCCCTGCTGGCTCTTTGGGCGTGGGACCAGTCTCCAGACATATGGCCATTTTTGTGACTGGCACGGCGCCAAGTGGGAAAGGGTGGTTTTGAGGCTGAAGGCAGCAGGAAAGCCTGCACCCCCAGGTGTGTGGGGCTACGCAAGTGCTTGCGAAACAGCTTTAGAAGAAGGCATAGTTTTCCCTGCTGGCTCTTTGGGTGTGAGACCAATCTCTGGACATATGGCCACTTTTGTGCCTGGCGCGGCGCCAAGTGGGAAAGGGTGGTTTTGAGGCTGAAGGCAGCAGGAAAGCCTGCAGCCCGCAGGTCTGTGGGGCCACAATAGCGGTTCCCAAAGAGCTTTAGAACAAGGCATAGTTTTCCCTGCTGGCTCTTTGGGCGTGGGACCACTCTCCAGACATATGTAGATTTTGGAGTCTGGCGCGGCGCCAAGTGGGAAAGGGTGGTTTTGAGGCTGAAGGCAGCAGGAAAGCCTGCAGCCCGCAGGTGTGTGGGGCTACGCAAGCGGTTCCCAAAGAGCTTTAGAACAAGGCATAGTTTTCCCTGCTGGCTCTTTGGGCGTGGGACCAGTCTCCAGACGTATTTAGATTTTGGAGGCTGGCGCGGCGCAAGTGGGAAAGGGTGGTTTTGAGGCTGAAGGCAGCAGGAAAGCCTGCAGCCCCCAGCTGTGTGGGGCTACGCAAGCGGTTCCCAAAGAGCTTTAGAACAAGGCATAGTTTTCCCTGCTGGCTCTTTGTGTGTGGGACCAATCTCTGGACATATGGCCACTTTTGTGCCTGGCGCGGCGCCAAGTGGGAAAGGGTGGTTTTGAGGCTGAAGGCAGCAGGAAAGCCTGCAGCCCCTAGGTCTGTGGGGCCACAATAGCGGTTCCCAAAGAGCTTTAGAACAAGGCATAGTTTTCCCTGCTGGCTCTTTGGGTGTGGGACCAATCTCCAGACATATGTAGATTTTGGAGTCTGGCGCGGCGCCAAGTGGGAAAGCGTGGTTTTGAGGCTGAAGGTAGCAGGAAAGTCTGCAGCCCCCAGGTGTGTGGGGCTACGCAAGCGGTTCCCAAAGAGCTTTAGAAGAAGGCATAGTTTTCCCTGCTGGCTCTTTGGGTGTGGGACCAATCTCCAGACATATGTACATTTTGGAGTCTGGCAAGACGCCAAGTGGGAAAGGGTGGTTTTGAGGCTGAAGGCAGCAGGAAAGCCTGCAGCCCGCAGGTGTGTGGGGCTACGCAAGCGGTTCCCAAAGAGCTTTAGAACAAGGCATAGTTTTCCCTGCTGGCTCTTTGGGCATGGGACCAATCTCCAGACATATGGCCACTTTTATGCCTGGCGCGGCGCCAAGTGGGAAAGGGTGGTTTTGAGGCTGAAGGCAGCAGGAAAGCCTGCAGCCCGCAGGTGTTTGGGGCTACGCAAGCGGTTCCCAAAGAGCTTTAGAACAAGGCATAGTTTTCCCTGCTAGCTCTTTGGTTGTGGGACCAGTCTCCAGACATATTTATATTTTGGAGGCTGGCGCCGCGCCAAGTGGGAAAGGGTGGTTTAGAGGCTGAAGGCAGCAGGAAAGCCTGCAGCCCGCAGGTGTTTGGGGCTACGCAAGCGGTTCCCAAAGAGCTTTAGAACAAGGCATAGTTTTCCCTGCTGGCTCTTTGGGCGTGGGACCAATCTCTAGACATATGGCTATTTTTCTGCCTGGCGCGGCACCAAGTGGGAAAGGGTGGTTTTGAGGCTGAAGGCAGCAGGAAAGCCTGCAGCCCGCAGGTGTGTGGGGCTACGCAAGCGGTTCCCAAAGAGCTTTAGAAGAAGGCATAGTTTTCCCTCCTGGCTCTTTGGGTGTGGGACCAGTCTCCAGACATATGTAGGTTTTGGAGGCTGGCGCAGCGCCAAGTGGGAAAGGGTGGTTTTGAGGCTGAAGGCAGCAGGAAAGCCTGCAGCCCGCAGGTCTGTGGGGCTACGCAAGCGGTTCCCAAAGAGCTTTAGAACAAGGCATAGTTTTCCCTGCTGGCTCTTTGGGCGTGGGACCAATCTCCAGACATATGGCCATTTTTGTGCCTGGCGTGGCGCCAAGTGGGAAAGGGTGGTTTTGAGGCTGAAGGCAGCAGGAAAGCCTGCAGCCCCCAGGTCTGTGGGGCTACGCAAGCGGTTCCCAAAGAGCTTTAGAAGAAGGCATAGTTTTCCCTCCTGGCTCTTTGGGCGTGGGACCAGTCTCCAGACATATTTAGATTTTGGAGGCTGGCGCGGCGCAAGTGGGAAAGGGTGGTTTTGAGGCTGAAGGCAGCAGGAAAGCCTGCAGCCCCCAGGTGTGTGGGGCTACGCAAGCGGTTCCCAAAGAGCTTTAGAACAAGGCATAGTTTTCCCTGCTGGCTCTTTGGGTGTGGGACCAATCTCTGGACATATGGCCACTTTTGTGCCTGGCGCGGCGCCAAGTGGGAAAGGGTGGTTTTGAGGCTGAAGGCAGCAGGAAAGCCTGCAGCCCCTAGGTCTGTGGGGCCACAATAGCGGTTCCCAAAGAGCTTTAGAACAAGCCATAGTTTTCCCTGCTGGCTCTTTGGGCGTGGGACCAATCTCCAGACATATTTAGATTTTGGAGTCTGGCGCGGCGCCAAGTGGGAAAGGGTGGTTTTGAGGCTGAAGGCAGCAGGAAAGTCTGCAGCCCCCAGGTCTGTGGGGCTACGCAAGCGGTTCCCAAAGAGCTTTAGAACAAGGCATAGTTTTCCCTGCTGGCTCTTTGGGTGTGGGACCAATCTCCAGACATATGTACATTTTGGAGTCTGGCAAGACGCCAAGCGGGAAAGGGTGGTTTTGAGGCTGAAGGCAGCAGGAAAGCCTGCAGCCCCCAGGTCTGTGGGGCTACGCAAGCGGTTCCCAAAGAGCTTTAGAACAAGGCATAGTTTTCCCTGCTGGCTCTTTGGGCGTGGGACCAATCTCCAGACATATGGCCACTTTTATGCCTGGCGCGGCGCCAAGTGGGAAAGGGTGGTTTTGAGGCTGAAGGCAGCAGGAAAGCCTGCAGCCCGCAGGTGTGTGGGGCTACGCAAGCGGTTCCCAAAGAGCTTTAGAACAAGGCATAATATTCCCTCCTGGCTCTTTGGGTGTGGGACCAGTCTCAAGACATATGTAGATTTTGGAGGCTGGCGCCGTGCCAAGTGGGAAAGGGTGGTTTTGAGGCTGAAGGCAGCAGGAAAGCCTGCAGCCCCCAGGTCTGTGGGGCCACAATAGCGGTTCCCAAAGAGCTTTAGAAGAAGGCATAGTTTTCCCTGCTGGCTCTTTGGGCGTGGGACCAGTCTCCAGACATATTTAGATTTTGGAGGCTGGCGCGGCGCTAAGTGGGAAAGGGTGGTTTTGAGGCTGAAGGCAGCAGGAAAGCCTGCAGCCCCCAGGTGTGTGGGGCTACGCAAGCGGTTCCCAAAGAGCTTTAGAACAAGGCATAGTTTTCCCTGCTGGCTCTTTGGGCGTGGGACAATCTCCAGACATATGGCCACTTTTGTGCCTGGCGCGGCGCCAAGTGGGAAAGGGTGGTTTTGAGGCTGAAGGCAGCAGGAAAGCCTGCAGCCCGCAGGTGTGTGGGGCTACGCAAGCGGTTCTCAAAGAGCTTTAGAACAAGGCATAGTTTTCCCTGCTGGCTCTTTGGGCGTGGGACCAATCTCTATACACATGGCCATTTTTCTGCCTGGCGCGGCGCCAAGTGGGAAAGGGTGGTTTTGAGGCTGAAGGCAGCAGGAAAGCCTGCAGCCCCCAGGTGTGTGGGGCTACGCAAGCGGTTCCCAAAGAGCTTTAGAACAAGGCATAGTTTTCCCTGCTAGCTCTTTGGGTGTGGGACCAGTCTCCAGACATATTTAGATTTTGGAGGCTGGCGCCGCGCCAAGTGGGAAAGGGTGGTTTAGAGGTTGAAGGCAGCAGGAAAGCCTGCAGCCCCCAGGTCTGTGGGGCTACGCAAGCGGTTGCCAAAGAGCTTTAGAATAAGACATAGTTTTCCCTGCTGGCTCTTTCGGTGTGGGACCAATCTCCAGACATATGTACATTTTGGAGTCCGGCAAGGCGCCAAGTGGGAAAGGGTGGTTTTGAGGCTGAAGGCAGCAGGAAAGCCTGCAGCCCGCAGGTCTGTGGGGCTACGCAAGCGGTTCCCAAAGAGCTTTAGAAGAAGGCATAGTTTTCCCTGCTGGCTCTTTGGGCGTTGGACCAATCTCCAGACATATGGCCATTTTTGTGCCTGGCGTGGCGCCAAGTGGGAAAGGGTGGTTTTGAGGCTGAAGGCAGCAGGAAAGCCTGCAGCCCCCAGGTGTGTGGGGCTACACAAGCGGTTCCCAAAGAGCTTTAGAACAAGGCATGGTTTTCCCTGCTGGCTCTTTGGGCGTTGGACCAATCTCCAGACATATGGCCATTTTCGTGCCTGGCGCGGCGCCAAATGGGAAAGGGTGGTTTTGAGGCTGAAGGCAGCAGGAAAGCCTGCAGCCCCCAGGTCTGTGGGGCTACGCAAGCGTTTCCAAAACAGCTTTAGAACAAGGCATATTTTTCCCTGCTGGCTCTTTGAGTGTGGGACCAATCTCTAGACATATGGCCACTTTTCTGCCTGGCGCGGCGCCAAGTGGGAAAGGGTGGTTTTGAGGCTGAAGGCAGCAGGAAAGCCTGCAGCCCCCAGGTCTGTGGGGCTACGCAAGCGGTTCCCAAAGAGCTTTAGAAGAAGGCATAATTTTCCCTCCTGGCTCTTTGGGCGTGGGACCAGTCTCCAGACATATGTAGATTTTGGAGGCTGGCGACGCGCCAAGTGGGAAAAGGTGGTTTTGAGGCTGAAGGCAGCAGGAAAGCCTGCAGCCCGCAGGTGTGTGGGGCTACGCAAGCGGTTCCCAAAGAGCTTTAGAAGAAGGCATAGTTTTCCCTGCTGGCTCTTTGGGCGTGGGACCAATCTCTAGACATATGGCCACTTTTATGCCTGGCGCTGCACCAAGTGGGAAAGGGTGGTTTTGAGGCTGAAGGCAGCAGGAAAGCCTGCAGCCCCCAGGTGTGTGGGGCTACGCAAGCGGTTCCCAAAGAGCTTTAGAAGAAGGCATAGTTTTCCCTGCTGGCTCTTTGGGCGTGGGACCAGTCTCCAGACATATGGCCACTTTTGTGCCTGGTGCGGCGCCAAGTGGGAAAGGGTGGTTTTGAGGCTGAAGGCAGCAGGAAAGCCTGCAGCCCCCAGGTCTGTGGGGCTACGCAAGCGGTTCCCAAAGAGCTTTAGAACAAGGCATAGTTTTCCCTGCTGGCTCTTTGGGCGTGGGACCAATCTCCAGACATATGTAGATTTTGGAGTCTGGCGCGGCGCCAAGTGGGAAAGGCTGGATTTGAGGCTGAAGGCAGCAGGAAAGCCTGCAGCCCCCTGGTCTGTGGGGCCACAATAGCGGTTCCCAAAGAGCTTTAGAACAAGGCATAGTTTTCCCTGCTGGCTCTTTGGGCGTGGGACCAGTCTCCAGACATATGGCCATTTTTGTGCCTGGCGCTGCACCAAGTGGGAAAGGGTGGTTTTGAGGCTGAAGGCAGCAGGAAAGCCTGCAGCCCCCAGGTGTGTGGGGCTACGCAAGCGGTTCCCAAAGAGCTTTAGAACAAGGCATAGTTTTCCCTGCTGGCTCTTTGGGTGTGGGACCAATCTCTGGACATATGGCCACTTTTGTGCCTGGCGCGGCGCCAAGTGGGAAAGGGTGGTTTTGAGGCTGAAGGCAGCAGGAAAGCCTACAGCCCCTAGGTCTGTGGGGCCACGCAAGCGGTTCCCAAAGAGCTTTAGAACAAGGCATAGTTTTCCCTGCTGGCTCTTTGGGCGTGGGACCAATCTCCAGACATATGTAGATTTTGGAGTCTAGCGCGGCGCCAAGTGGGAAAGGGTGGTTTTGAGGCTGAAGGCAGCAGGAAAGTCTGCAGCCCCCAGGTCTGTGGGGCTACGCAAGCGGTTCCCAAAGAGCTTTAGAAGAAGGCATAGTTTTCCCTGCTGGCTCTTTGGGTGTGGGACCAATCTCCAGACATATGTACATTTTGGAGTCTGGCAAGACGCCAAGTGGGAAAGGGTGGTTTTGAGGCTGAAGGCAGCAGGAAAGCCTGCAGCCCGCAGGTGTGTGGGGCTACGCAAGCGGTTCCCAAAGAGCTTTAGAACAAGGCATAGTTTTCCCTGCTGGCTCTTTGGGCGTGGGACCAATCTCCAGACATATGGCCACTTTTATGCCTGGCGCGGCGCCAAGTGGGAAAGGGTGGTTTTGAGGCTGAAGGCAGCAGGAAAGCCTGCAGCCCGCAGGTGTGTGGGGCTACGCAAGCGGTTCCCAAAGAGCTTTAGAACAAGGCATAATATTCCCTCCTGGCTCTTTGGGTGTGGGACCAGTCTCAAGACATATGTAGATTTTGGAGGCTGGCGCCGTGCCAAGTGGGAAAGGGTGGTTTTGAGGCTGAAGGCAGCAGGAAAGCCTGCAGCCCCCAGGTCTGTGGGGCCACAATAGCGGTTCCCAAAGAGCTTTAGAACAAGGCATAGTTTTCCCTGCTGGCTCTTTGGGCGTGGGACCAATCTCCAGACATATGGCCATTTTTGTGCCTGGCGCTGCACCAAGTGGGAAAGGGTGGTTTTGAGGCTGAAGGCAGCAGGAAAGCCTGCAGCCCCCAGGTCTGTGGGGCTACGCAAGCGGTTCCCAAAGAGCTTTAGAAGAAGGCATAGTTTTCCCTGCTGGCTCTTTGGGCGTGGGACCAGTCTCCAGACATATTTAGATTTTGGAGGCTGGCGCGGCGCTAAGTGGGAAAGGGTGGTTTTGAGGCTGAAGGCAGCAGGAAAGCCTGCAGCCCCTAGGTGTGTGGGGCTACGCAAGCGGTTCCCAAAGAGCTTTAGAACAAGGCATAGTTTTCCCTGCTGGCTCTTTGGGCGTGGGACCAATCTCCAGACATATGGCCATTTTTGTGCCTGGCGTGGCGCCAAGTGGGAAAGGGTGGTTTTGAGGCTGAAGGCAGCAGGAAAGCCTGCAGCCCCCAGGTCTGTGGGGCTACGCAAGCGGTTCCCAAAGAGCTTTAGAAGAAGGCATAGTTTTCCCTCCTGGCTCTTTGGGCGTGGGACCAGTCTCCTGACGTATTTAGATTTTGGAGGCTGGCGCGGCGCCAAGTGGGAAAGGGTGGTTTTGAGGCTGAAGGCAGCAGGAAAGCCTGCAGCCCCCAGCTGTGTGGGGCTACGCAAGCGGTTCCCAAAGAGCTTTAGAACAAGGCATAGTTTTCCCTGCTGGCTCTTTGTGTGTGGGACCAATCTCTGGACATATGGCCACTTTTGTGCCTGGCGCGGCGCCAAGTGGGAAAGGGTGGTTTTGAGGCTGAAGGCAGCAGGAAAGCCTGCAGCCCCCAGGTCTGTGGGGCTACGCAAGCGGTTCCCAAAGAGCTTTAGAAGAAGGCATAGTTTTCCCTGCTGGCTCTTTGGGCGTGGGACCAGTCTCCAGACATATTTAGATTTTGGAGGCTGGCGCGGCGCTAAGTGGGAAAGGGTGGTTTTGAGGCTGAAGGCAGCAGGAAAGCCTGCAGCCCCTAGGTGTGTGGGGCTACGCAAGCGGTTCCCAAAGAGCTTTAGAACAAGGCATAGTTTTCCCTGCTGGCTCTTTGGGCGTGGGACCAATCTCCAGACATATGGCCATTTTTGTGCCTGGCGTGGCGCCAAGTGGGAAAGGGTGGTTTTGAGGCTGAAGGCAGCAGGAAAGCCTGCAGCCCCCAGGTCTGTGGGGCTACGCAAGCGGTTCCCAAAGAGCTTTAGAAGAAGGCATAGTTTTCCCTCCTGGCTCTTTGGGCGTGGGACCAGTCTCCTGACGTATTTAGATTTTGGAGGCTGGCGCGGCGCCAAGTGGGAAAGGGTGGTTTTGAGGCTGAAGGCAGCAGGAAAGCCTGCAGCCCCCAGCTGTGTGGGGCTACGCAAGCGGTTCCCAAAGAGCTTTAGAACAAGGCATAGTTTTCCCTGCTGGCTCTTTGTGTGTGGGACCAATCTCTGGACATATGGCCACTTTTGTGCCTGGCGCGGCGCCAAGTGGGAAAGGGTGGTTTTGAGGCTGAAGGCAGCAGGAAAGCCTGCAGCCCCTAGGTCTGTGGGGCCACAATAGCGGTTCCCAAAGAGCTTTAGAACAAGGCATAATTTTCCCTGCTGGCTCTTTGGGCGTGGGACCAATCTCCAGACATATGTAGATTTTGGAGTCTGGCGCGGCGCCAAGTGGGAAAGGGTGGTTTTGAGGCTGAAGGCAGCAGGAAAGTCTGCAGCCCCCAGGTCTGTGGGGCTACGCAAGCGGTTCCCAAAGAGCTTTAGAAGAAGGCATAGTTTTCCCTGCTGGCTCTTTGGGTGTGGGACCAATCTCCAGACATATGTACATTTTGGAGTCTGGCAAGACCCCAAGTGGGAAAGGGTGGTTTTGAGGCTGAAGGCAGCAGGAAAGCCTGCAGCCCGCAGGTCTGTGGGGCTACGCAAGCGGTTCCCAAAGAGCTTTAGAACAAGGCATAGTTTTCCCTGCTGGCTCTTTGGGCGTGGGACCAATCTCCAGACATATGGCCACTTTTATGCCTGGCGCGGCGCCAAGTGGGAAAGGGTGGTTTTGAGGCTGAAGGCAGCAGGAAAGCCTGCAGCCCGCAGGTGTGTGGGGCTACACAAGCGGTTCCCAAAGAGCTTTAGAACAAGGCATAGTTTTCCCTGCTGGCTCTTTGGGCGTGGGACCAGTCTCCAGACATATTTAGATTTTGGAGGCTGGCGCCGCGCCAAGTGGGAAAGGGTGGTTTAGAGGCTGAAGGCAGCAGGAAAGCCTGCAGCCCGCAGGTGTTTGGGGCTACGCAAGCGGTTCCCAAAGAGCTTTAGAACAAGGCATAGTTTTCCCTGCTGGCTCTTTGGGCGTGGGACCAATCTCTAGACATATGGCTATTATTCTGCCTGGCGCGGCACCAAGTGGGAAAGGGTGGTTTTGAGGCTGAAGGCAGCAGGAAAGCCTGCAGCCCGCAGGTGTGTGGGGCTACGCAAGCGGTTCCCAAAGAGCTTTAGAAGAAGGCATAGTTTTCCCTCCTGGCTCTTTGGGCGTGGGACCAGTCTCCAGACATATGTAGGTTTTGGAGGCTGGCGCAGCGCCAAGTGGGAAAGGGTGGTTTTGAGGCTGAAGGCAGCAGGAAAGCCTGCAGCCCGCAGGTCTGTGGGGCTACGCAAGCGGTTCCCAAAGAGCTTTAGAACAAGGCATAGTTTTCCCTGCTGGCTCTTTGGGCGTGGGACCAGTCTCCAGACATATTTAGATTTTGGAGGCTGGCGCGGCGCTAAGTGGGAAAGGGTGGTTTTGAGGCTGAAGGCAGCAGGAAAGCCTGCAGCCCCTAGGTGTGTGGGGCTACGCAAGCGGTTCCCAAAGAGCTTTAGAACAAGGCATAGTTTTCCCTGCTGGCTCTTTGGGCGTGGGACCAATCTCCAGACATATGGCCATTTTTGTGCCTGGCGTGGCGCCAAGTGGGAAAGGGTGGTTTTGAGGCTGAAGGCAGCAGGAAAGCCTGCAGCCCCCAGGTCTGTGGGGCTACGCAAGCGGTTCCGAAAGAGCTTTAGAAGAAGGCATAGTTTTCCCTCCTGGCTCTTTGGGCGTGGGACCAGTCTCCTGACGTATTTAGATTTTGGAGGCTGGCGCGGCGCAAGTGGGAAAGGGTGGTTTTGAGGCTGAAGGCAGCAGGAAAGCCTGCAGCCCCCAGCTGTGTGGGGCTACGCAAGCGGTTCCCAAAGAGCTTTAGAACAAGGCATAGTTTTCCCTGCTGGCTCTTTGTGTGTGGGACCAATCTCTGGACATATGGCCACTTTTGTGCCTGGCGCGGCGCCAAGTGGGAAAGGGTGGTTTTGAGGCTGAAGGCAGCAGGAAAGCCTGCAGCCCCTAGGTCTGTGGGGCCACAATAGCGGTTCCCAAAGAGCTTTAGAACAAGGCATAGTTTTCCCTGCTGGCTCTTTGGGCGTGGAACCAATCTCCAGACATATGTAGATTTTGGAGTCTGGCGCGGCGCCAAGTGGGAAAGGGTGGTTTTGAGGCTGAAGGCAGCAGGAAAGTCTGCAGCCCCCAGGTGTGTGGGGCTACGCAAGCGGTTCCCAAAGAGCTTTAGAAGAAGGCATAGTTTTCCCTGCTGGCTCTTTGGGTGTGGGACCAATCTCCAGACATATGTACATTTTGGAGTCTGGCAAGACCCCAAGTGGGAAAGGGTGGTTTTGAGGCTGAAGGCAGCAGGAAAGCCTGCAGCCCGCAGGTGTGTGGGGCTACGCAAGCGGTTCCCAAAGAGCTTTAGAACAAGGCATAGTTTTCCCTGCTGGCTCTTTGGGCGTGGGACCAATCTCCAGACATATGGCCACTTTTATGCCTGGCGCGGCGCCAAGTGGGAAAGGGTGGTTTTGAGGCTGAAGGCAGCAGGAAAGCCTGCAGCCCGCAGGTGTGTGGGGCTACACAAGCGGTTCCCAAAGAGCTTTAGAACAAGGCATAGTTTTCCCTGCTGGCTCTTTGGGCGTGGGACCAGTCTCCAGACATATTTAGATTTTGGAGGCTGGCGCCGCGCCAAGTGGGAAAGGGTGGTTTAGAGGCTGAAGGCAGCAGGAAAGCCTGCAGCCCGCAGGTGTTTGGGGCTACGCAAGCGGTTCCCAAAGAGCTTTAGAACAAGGCATAGTTTTCCCTGCTGGCTCTTTGGGCGTGGGACCAATCTCTAGACATATGGCCATTTTTCTGCCTGGCGCGGCGCCAAGTGGGAAAGGGTGGTTTTGAGGCTGAAGGCAGCAGGAAAGCCTGCAGCCCGCAGGTGTGTGGGGCTACGCAAGCGGTTCCCAAAGAGCTTTAGAAGAAGGCATAGTTTTCCCTCCTGGCTCTTTGGGCGTGGGACCAGTCTCCAGACATATGTAGGTTTTGGAGGCTGGCGCAGCGCCAAGTGGGAAAGGGTGGTTTTGAGGCTGAAGGCAGCAGGAAAGCCTGCAGCCCGCAGGTCTGTGGGGCTACGCAAGCGGTTCCCAAAGAGCTTTAGAACAAGGCATAGTTTTCCCTGCTGGCTCTTTGGGCGTGGGACCAATCTCCAGACATATGGCCATTTTTGTGCCTGGCGTGGCGCCAAGTGGGAAAGGGTGGTTTTGAGGCTGAAGGCAGCAGGAAAGCCTGCAGCCCCCAGGTCTGTGGGGCTACGCAAGCGGTTCCCAAAGAGCTTTAGAAGAAGGCATAGTTTTCCCTCCTGGCTCTTTGGGCGTGGGACCAGTCTCCAGACGTATTTAGATTTTAGAGGCTGGCGCGGCGCAAGTGGGAAAGGGTGGTTTTGAGGCTGAAGGCAGCAGGAAAGCCTGCAGCCCCCAGGTGTGTGGGGCTACGCAAGCGGTTCCCAAAGAGCTTTAGAACAAGGCATAGTTTTCCCTGCTGGCTCTTTGTGTGTGGGACCAATCTCTGGACATATGGCCACTTTTGTGCCTGGCGCGGCGCCAAGTGGGAAAGGGTGGTTTTGAGGCTGAAGGCAGCAGGAAAGCCTGCAGCCCCTAGGTCTGTGGGGCCACAATAGCGGTTCCCAAAGAGCTTTAGAACAAGGCATAGTTTTCCCTGCTGGCTCTTTGGGCGTGGGACCAATCTCCAGACATATGTAGATTTTGGAGTCTGGCGCGGCGCCAAGTGGGAAAGGGTGGTTTTGAGGCTGAAGGCAGCAGGAAAGTCTGCAGCCCCCAGGTCTGTGGGGCTACGCAAGCGGTTCCCAAAGAGCTTTAGAACAAGGCATAGTTTTCCCTGCTGGCTCTTTGGGTGTGGGACCAATCTCCAGACATATGTACATTTTGGAGTCTGGCAAGACGCCAAGTGGGAAAGGGTGGTTTTGAGGCTGAAGGCAGCAGGAAAGCCTGCAGCCCCCAGGTGTGTGGGGCTACGCAAGCGGTTCCCAAAGAGCTTTAGAACAAGGCATAGTTTTCCCTGCTGGCTCTTTGGGCGTGGGACCAATCTCCAGACATATGGCCACTTTTATGCCTGGCGCGGCGCCAAGTGGGAAAGGGTGGTTTTGAGGCTGAAGGCAGCAGGAAAGCCTGCAGCCCGCAGGTGTTTGGGGCTACGCAAGCGGTTCCCAAAGAGCTTTAGAACAAGGCATAATATTCCCTCCTGGCTCTTTGGGTGTGGGACCAGTCTCAAGACATATGTAGATTTTGGAGGCTGGCGCCGTGCCAAGTGGGAAAGGGTGGTTTTGAGGCTGAAGGCAGCAGGAAAGCCTGCAGCCCCCAGGTCTGTGGGGCCACAATAGCGGTTCCCAAAGAGCTTTAGAACAAGGCATAGTTTTCCCTGCTGGCTCTTTGGGCGTGGGACCAGTCTCCAGACATATGGCCATTTTTGTGCCTGGCGCGGCGCCAAGTGGGAAAGGGTGGTTTTGAGGCTGAAGGCAGCAGGAAAGCCTGCAGCCCGCAGGTCTGTGGGGCTACGCAAGCGGTTCCCAAAGAGCTTTAGAACAAGGCATAGTTTTCCCTGCTGGCTCTTTGGGCGTGGGACCAGTCTCCAGACATATTTAGATTTTGGAGGCTGGCGCGGCGCTAAGTGGGAAAGGGTGGTTTTGAGGCTGAAGGCAGCAGGAAAGCCTGCAGCCCCCAGGTGTGTGGGGCTACGCAAGCGGTTCCCAAAGAGCTTTAGAACAAGGCATAGTTTTCCCTGCTGGCTCTTTGGGCGTGGGACAATCTCCAGACATATGGCCACTTTTGTGCCTGGCGCGGCGCCAAGTGGGAAAGGGTGGTTTTGAGGCTGAAGGCAGCAGGAAAGCCTGCAGCCCGCAGGTGTGTGGGGCTACGCAAGCGGTTCTCAAAGAGCTTTAGAACAAGGCATAGTTTTCCCTGCTGGCTCTTTGGGCGTGGGACCAATCTCTATACACATGGCCATCTTTCTGCCTGGCGCGGCGCCAAGTGGGAAAGGGTGGTTTTGAGGCTGAAGGCAGCAGGAAAGCCTGCAGCCCCCAGGTGTGTGGGGCTACGCAAGCGGTTCCCAAAGAGCTTTAGAACAAGGCATAGTTTTCCCTCCTGGCTCTTTGGGCGTGGGACCAGTCTCCAGACATATGTAGATTTTGGAGGCTGGCGACGCGCCAAGTGGGAAAGGGTGGTTTTGAGGCTGAAGGCAGCAGGAAAGCCTGCAGCCCGCAGGTCTGTGGGGCTACGCAAGCGGTTCCCAAAGAGCTTTAGAAGAAGGCATAGTTTTCCCTGCTGGCTCTTTGGGCGTGGGACCAATCTCTAGACATATGGCCACTTTTATGCCTGGCGCTGCACCAAGTGGGAAAGGGTGGTTTTGAGGCTGAAGGCAGCAGGAAAGCCTGCAGCCCCCAGGTGTGTGGGGCTACGCAAGCGGTTCCCAAAGAGCTTTAGAACAAGGCATAGTTTTCCCTGCTGGCTCTTTGGGCGTGGGACCAGTCTCCAGACATATGGCCACTTTTGTGCCTGGTGCGGCGCCAAGTGGGAAAGGGTGGTTTTGAGGCTGAAGGCAGCAGGAAAGCCTGCAGCCCCCAGGTGTGTGGGGCTACGCAAGCGGTTCCCAAAGAGCTTTAGAACAAGGCATAGTTTTCCCTGCTGGCTCTTTGGGCGTGGGACCAATCTCCAGACATATGTAGATTTTGGAGTCTGGCGCGGCGCCAAGTGGGAAAGGCTGGATTTGAGGCTGAAGGCAGCAGGAAAGCCTGCAGCCCCCTGGTCTGTGGGGCCACAATAGCGGTTCCCAAAGAGCTTTAGAACAAGGCATAGTTTTCCCTGCTGGCTCTTTGGGCGTGGGACCAGTCTCCAGACATATGGCCATTTTTGTGCCTGGCGCTGCACCAAGTGGGAAAGGGTGGTTTTGAGGCTGAAGGCAGCAGGAAAGCCTGCAGCCCCCAGCTGTGTGGGGCTACGCAAGCGGTTCCCAAAGAGCTTTAGAACAAGGCATAGTTTTCCCTGCTGGCTCTTTGTGTGTGGGACCAATCTCTGGACATATGGCCACTTTTGTGCCTGGCGCGGCGCCAAGTGGGAAAGGGTGGTTTTGAGGCTGAAGGCAGCAGGAAAGCCTGCAGCCCGCAGGTCTGTGGGGCCACGCAAGCGGTTCCCAAAGAGCTTTAGAACAAGGCATAGTTTTCCCTGCTGGCTCTTTGGGCGTGGGACCAATCTCCAGACATATGTAGATTTTGGAGTCTAGCGCGGCGCCAAGTGGGAAAGGGTGGTTTTGAGGCTGAAGGCAGCAGGAAAGTCTGCAGCCCCCAGGTCTGTGGGGCTACGCAAGCGGTTCCCAAAGAGCTTTAGAACAAGGCATAGTTTTCCCTGCTGGCTCTTTGGGTGTGGGACCAATCTCCAGACATATGTACATTTTGGAGTCTGGCAAGACGCCAAGTGGGAAAGGGTGGTTTTGAGGCTGAAGGCAGCAGGAAAGCCTGCAGCCCGCAGGTGTGTGGGGCTACGCAAGCGGTTCCCAAAGAGCTTTAGAACAAGGCATATTTTTCCCTGCTGGCTCTTTGGGCGTGGGACCAATCTCCAGACATATGGCCACTTTTATGCCTGGCGCGGCGCCAAGTGGGAAAGGGTGGTTTTGAGGCTGAAGGCAGCAGGAAAGCCTGCAGCCCGCAGGTCTGTGGGGCTACGCAAGCGGTTCCCAAAGAGCTTTAGAACAAGGCATAATATTCCCTCCTGGCTCTTTGGGTGTGGGACCAGTCTCAAGACATATGTAGATTTTGGAGGCTGGCGCCGTGCCAAGTGGGAAAGGGTGGTTTTGAGGCTGAAGGCAGCAGGAAAGCCTGCAGCCCCTAGGTCTGTGGGGCCACGCAAGCGGTTCCCAAAGAGCTTTAGAACAAGGCATAGTTTTCCCTGCTGGCTCTTTGGGCGTGGGACCAATCTCCAGACATATGTAGATTTTGGAGTCTAGCGCGGCGCCAAGTGGGAAAGGGTGGTTTTGAGGCTGAAGGCAGCAGGAAAGTCTGCAGCCCCCAGGTCTGTGGGGCTACGCAAGCGGTTCCCAAAGAGCTTTAGAAGAAGGCATAGTTTTCCCTGCTGGCTCTTTGGGTGTGGGACCAATCTCCAGACATATGTACATTTTGGAGTCTGGCAAGACGCCAAGTGGGAAAGGGTGGTTTTGAGGCTGAAGGCAGCAGGAAAGCCTGCAGCCCGCAGGTGTGTGGGGCTACGCAAGCGGTTCCCAAAGAGCTTTAGAACAAGGCATAGTTTTCCCTGCTGGCTCTTTGGGCGTGGGACCAATCTCCAGACATATGGCCACTTTTATGCCTGGCGCGGCGCCAAGTGGGAAAGGGTGGTTTTGAGGCTGAAGGCAGCAGGAAAGCCTGCAGCCCGCAGGTGTGTGGGGCTACGCAAGCGGTTCCCAAAGAGCTTTAGAACAAGGCATAATATTCCCTCCTGGCTCTTTGGGTGTGGGACCAGTCTCAAGACATATGTAGATTTTGGAGGCTGGCGCCGTGCCAAGTGGGAAAGGGTGGTTTTGAGGCTGAAGGCAGCAGGAAAGCCTGCAGCCCCCAGGTCTGTGGGGCCACAATAGCGGTTCCCAAAGAGCTTTAGAACAAGGCATAGTTTTCCCTGCTGGCTCTTTGGGCGTGGGACCAGTCTCCAGACATATGGCCATTTTTGTGCCTGGCGCTGCACCAAGTGGGAAAGGGTGGTTTTGAGGCTGAAGGCAGCAGGAAAGCCTGCAGCCCGCAGGTCTGTGGGGCTACGCAAGCGGTTCCCAAAGAGCTTTAGAAGAAGGCATAGTTTTCCCTGCTAGCTCTTTGGGTGTGGGACCAGTCTCCAGACATATTTAGATTTTGGCGGCTGGCGCCGCGCCAAGTGGGAAAGGGTGGTTTAGAGGTTGAAGGCAGCAGGAAAGCCTGCAGCCCCCAGGTCTGTGGGGCTACGCAAGCGGTTGCCAAAGAGCTTTAGAATAAGACATAGTTTTCCCTGCTGGCTCTTTCGGTGTGGGACCAATCTCCAGACATATGTACATTTTGGAGTCCGGCAAGGCGCCAAGTGGGAAAGGGTGGTTTTGAGGCTGAAGGCAGCAGGAAAGCCTGCAGCCCGCAGGTCTGTGGGGCTACGCAAGCGGTTCCCAAAGAGCTTTAGAACAAGGCATAGTTTTCCCTGCTGGCTCTTTGGGCGTTGGACCAATCTCCAGACATATGGCCATTTTTGTGCCTGGCGTGGCGCCAAGTGGGAAAGGGTGGTTTTGAGGCTGAAGGCAGCAGGAAAGCCTGCAGCCCCCAGGTGTGTGGGGCTACACAAGCGGTTCCCAAAGAGCTTTAGAACAAGGCATGGTTTTCCCTGCTGGCTCTTTGGGCGTTGGACCAATCTCCAGACATATGGCCATTTTCGTGCCTGGCGCGGCGCCAAATGGGAAAGGGTGGTTTTGAGGCTGAAGGCAGCAGGAAAGCCTGCAGCCCCCAGGTGTGTGGGGCTACGCAAGCGTTTCCAAAACAGCTTTAGAACAAGGCATATTTTTCCCTGCTGGCTCTTTGAGTGTGGGACCAATCTCTAGACATATGGCCACTTTTATGCCTGGCGCGGCGCCAAGTGGGAAAGGGTGGTTTTGAGGCTGAAGGCAGCAGGAAAGTCTGCAGCCCCCAGGTCTGTGGGGCTACGCAAGCGGTTCCCAAAGAGCTTTAGAAGAAGGCATAGTTTTCCCTGCTGGCTCTTTGGGTGTGGGACCAATCTCCAGACATATGTACATTTTGGAGTCTGGCAAGACGCCAAGTGGGAAAGGGTGGTTTTGAGGCTGAAGGCAGCAGGAAAGCCTGCAGCCCGCAGGTGTGTGGGGCTACGCAAGCGGTTCCCAAAGAGCTTTAGAACAAGGCATAGTTTTCCCTGCTGGCTCTTTGGGCGTGGGACCAATCTCCAGACATATGGCCACTTTTATGCCTGGCGCGGCGCCAAGTGGGAAAGGGTGGTTTTGAGGCTGAAGGCAGCAGGAAAGCCTGCAGCCCGCAGGTCTGTGGGGCTACGCAAGCGGTTCCCAAAGAGCTTTAGAACAAGGCATAATATTCCCTCCTGGCTCTTTGGGTGTGGGACCAGTCTCAAGACATATGTAGATTTTGGAGGCTGGCGCCGTGCCAAGTGGGAAAGGGTGGTTTTGAGGCTGAAGGCAGCAGGAAAGCCTGCAGCCCCTAGGTCTGTGGGGCCACGCAAGCGGTTCCCAAAGAGCTTTAGAACAAGGCATAGTTTTCCCTGCTGGCTCTTTGGGCGTGGGACCAATCTCCAGACATATGTAGATTTTGGAGTCTAGCGCGGCGCCAAGTGGGAAAGGGTGGTTTTGAGGCTGAAGGCAGCAGGAAAGTCTGCAGCCCCCAGGTCTGTGGGGCTACGCAAGCGGTTCCCAAAGAGCTTTAGAAGAAGGCATAGTTTTCCCTGCTGGCTCTTTGGGTGTGGGACCAATCTCCAGACATATGTACATTTTGGAGTCTGGCAAGACGCCAAGTGGGAAAGGGTGGTTTTGAGGCTGAAGGCAGCAGGAAAGCCTGCAGCCCGCAGGTGTGTGGGGCTACGCAAGCGGTTCCCAAAGAGCTTTAGAACAAGGCATAGTTTTCCCTGCTGGCTCTTTGGGCGTGGGACCAATCTCCAGACATATGGCCACTTTTATGCCTGGCGCGGCGCCAAGTGGGAAAGGGTGGTTTTGAGGCTGAAGGCAGCAGGAAAGCCTGCAGCCCGCAGGTGTGTGGGGCTACGCAAGCGGTTCCCAAAGAGCTTTAGAACAAGGCATAATATTCCCTCCTGGCTCTTTGGGTGTGGGACCAGTCTCAAGACATATGTAGATTTTGGAGGCTGGCGCCATGCCAAGTGGGAAAGGGTGGTTTTGAGGCTGAAGGCAGCAGGAAAGCCTGCAGCCCCCAGGTCTGTGGGGCCACAATAGCGTTTCCCAAAGAGCTTTAGAACAAGGCATAGTTTTCCCTGCTGGCTCTTTGGGCGTGGGACCAGTCTCCAGACATATGGCCATTTTTGTGCCTGGCGCTGCACCAAGTGGGAAAGGGTGGTTTTGAGGCTGAAGGCAGCAGGAAAGCCTGCAGCCCGCAGGTCTGTGGGGCTACGCAAGCGGTTCCCAAAGAGCTTTAGAAGAAGGCATAGTTTTCCCTGCTAGCTCTTTGGGTGTGGGACCAGTCTCCAGACATATTTAGATTTTGGCGGCTGGCGCCGCGCCAAGTGGGAAAGGGTGGTTTAGAGGTTGAAGGCAGCAGGAAAGCCTGCAGCCCCCAGGTCTGTGGGGCTACGCAAGCGGTTGCCAAAGAGCTTTAGAATAAGACATAGTTTTCCCTGCTGGCTCTTTCGGTGTGGGACCAATCTCCAGACATATGTACATTTTGGAGTCCGGCAAGGCGCCAAGTGGGAAAGGGTGGTTTTGAGGCTGAAGGCAGCAGGAAAGCCTGCAGCCCGCAGGTCTGTGGGGCTACGCAAGCGGTTCCCAAAGAGCTTTAGAACAAGGCATAGTTTTCCCTGCTGGCTCTTTGGGCGTTGGACCAATCTCCAGACATATGGCCATTTTTGTGCCTGGCGTGGCGCCAAGTGGGAAAGGGTGGTTTTGAGGCTGAAGGCAGCAGGAAAGCCTGCAGCCCCCAGGTGTGTGGGGCTACACAAGCGGTTCCCAAAGAGCTTTAGAACAAGGCATGGTTTTCCCTGCTGGCTCTTTGGGCGTTGGACCAATCTCCAGACATATGGCCATTTTCGTGCCTGGCGCGGCGCCAAATGGGAAAGGGTGGTTTTGAGGCTGAAGGCAGCAGGAAAGCCTGCAGCCCCCAGGTGTGTGGGGCTACGCAAGCGTTTCCAAAACAGCTTTAGAACAAGGCATATTTTTCCCTGCTGGCTCTTTGAGTGTGGGACCAATCTCTAGACATATGGCCACTTTTATGCCTGGCGCGGCGCCAAGTGGGAAAGGGTGGTTTTGAGGCTGAAGGCAGCAGGAAAGCCTGCAGCCCCCAGGTCTGTGGGGCTACGCAAGCGGTTCCCAAAGAGCTTTAGAAGAAGGCATAGTTTTCCCTCCTGGCTCTTTGGGCGTGGGACCAGTCTCCACACATATGTAGATTTTGGAGGCTGGCGACGCGCCAAGTGGGAAAGGGTGGTTTTGAGGCTGAAGGCAGCAGGAAAGCCTGCAGCCCGCAGGTCTGTGGGGCTACGCAAGCGGTTCCCAAAGAGCTTTAGAAGAAGGCATAGTTTTCCCTGCTGGCTCTTTGGGCGTGGGACCAATCTCTAGACATATGGCCACTTTTATGCCTGGCGCTGCACCAAGTGGGAAAGGGTGGTTTTGAGGCTGAAGGCAGCAGGAAAGCCTGCAGCCCCCAGGTGTGTGGGGCTACGCAAGCGGTTCCCAAAGAGCTTTAGAAGAAGGCATAGTTTTCCCTGCTGGCTCTTTGGGCGTGGGACCAGTCTCCAGACATATGGCCACTTTTGTGCCTGGTGCGGCGCCAAGTGGGAAAGGGTGGTTTTGAGGCTGAAGGCAGCAGGAAAGCCTGCAGCCCGCAGGTCTGTGGGGCTACGCAAGCGGTTCCCAAAGAGCTTTAGAAGAAGGCATAGTTTTCCCTGCTAGCTCTTTGGGTGTGGGACCAGTCTCCAGACATATTTAGATTTTGGCGGCTGGCGCCGCGCCAAGTGGGAAAGGGTGGTTTAGAGGTTGAAGGCAGCAGGAAAGCCTGCAGCCCCCAGGTCTGTGGGGCTACGCAAGCGGTTGCCAAAGAGCTTTAGAATAAGACATAGTTTTCCCTGCTGGCTCTTTCGGTGTGGGACCAATCTCCAGACATATGTACATTTTGGAGTCCGGCAAGGCGCCAAGTGGGAAAGGGTGGTTTTGAGGCTGAAGGCAGCAGGAAAGCCTGCAGCCCGCAGGTCTGTGGGGCTACGCAAGCGGTTCCCAAAGAGCTTTAGAACAAGGCATAGTTTTCCCTGCTGGCTCTTTGGGCGTTGGACCAATCTCCAGACATATGGCCATTTTTGTGCCTGGCGTGGCGCCAAGTGGGAAAGGGTGGTTTTGAGGCTGAAGGCAGCAGGAAAGCCTGCAGCCCCCAGGTGTGTGGGGCTACACAAGCGGTTCCCAAAGAGCTTTAGAACAAGGCATGGTTTTCCCTGCTGGCTCTTTGGGCGTTGGACCAATCTCCAGACATATGGCCATTTTCGTGCCTGGCGCGGCGCCAAATGGGAAAGGGTGGTTTTGAGGCTGAAGGCAGCAGGAAAGCCTGCAGCCCCCAGGTGTGTGGGGCTACGCAAGCGTTTCCAAAACAGCTTTAGAACAAGGCATATTTTTCCCTGCTGGCTCTTTGAGTGTGGGACCAATCTCTAGACATATGGCCACTTTTATGCCTGGCGCGGCGCCAAGTGGGAAAGGGTGGTTTTGAGGCTGAAGGCAGCAGGAAAGCCTGCAGCCCCCAGGTCTGTGGGGCTACGCAAGCGGTTCCCAAAGAGCTTTAGAAGAAGGCATAGTTTTCCCTCCTGGCTCTTTGGGCGTGGGACCAGTCTCCACACATATGTAGATTTTGGAGGCTGGCGACGCGCCAAGTGGGAAAGGGTGGTTTTGAGGCTGAAGGCAGCAGGAAAGCCTGCAGCCCGCAGGTCTGTGGGGCTACGCAAGCGGTTCCCAAAGAGCTTTAGAAGAAGGCATAGTTTTCCCTGCTGGCTCTTTGGGCGTGGGACCAATCTCTAGACATATGGCCACTTTTATGCCTGGCGCTGCACCAAGTGGGAAAGGGTGGTTTTGAGGCTGAAGGCAGCAGGAAAGCCTGCAGCCCCCAGGTGTGTGGGGCTACGCAAGCGGTTCCCAAAGAGCTTTAGAAGAAGGCATAGTTTTCCCTGCTGGCTCTTTGGGCGTGGGACCAGTCTCCAGACATATGGCCACTTTTGTGCCTGGTGCGGCGCCAAGTGGGAAAGGGTGGTTTTGAGGCTGAAGGCAGCAGGAAAGCCTGCAGCCCGCAGGTGTGTGGGGCTACGCAAGCGGTTCCCAAAGAGCTTTAGAACAAGGCATAATATTCCCTCCTGGCTCTTTGGGTGTGGGACCAGTCTCAAGACATATGTAGATTTTGGAGGCTGGCGCCATGCCAAGTGGGAAAGGGTGGTTTTGAGGCTGAAGGCAGCAGGAAAGCCTGCAGCCCCCAGGTCTGTGGGGCCACAATAGCGTTTCCCAAAGAGCTTTAGAACAAGGCATAGTTTTCCCTGCTGGCTCTTTGGGCGTGGGACCAGTCTCCAGACATATGGCCATTTTTGTGCCTGGCGCTGCACCAAGTGGGAAAGGGTGGTTTTGAGGCTGAAGGCAGCAGGAAAGCCTGCAGCCCGCAGGTCTGTGGGGCTACGCAAGCGGTTCCCAAAGAGCTTTAGAAGAAGGCATAGTTTTCCCTGCTAGCTCTTTGGGTGTGGGACCAGTCTCCAGACATATTTAGATTTTGGCGGCTGGCGCCGCGCCAAGTGGGAAAGGGTGGTTTAGAGGTTGAAGGCAGCAGGAAAGCCTGCAGCCCCCAGGTCTGTGGGGCTACGCAAGCGGTTGCCAAAGAGCTTTAGAATAAGACATAGTTTTCCCTGCTGGCTCTTTCGGTGTGGGACCAATCTCCAGACATATGTACATTTTGGAGTCCGGCAAGGCGCCAAGTGGGAAAGGGTGGTTTTGAGGCTGAAGGCAGCAGGAAAGCCTGCAGCCCGCAGGTCTGTGGGGCTACGCAAGCGGTTCCCAAAGAGCTTTAGAACAAGGCATAGTTTTCCCTGCTGGCTCTTTGGGCGTTGGACCAATCTCCAGACATATGGCCATTTTTGTGCCTGGCGTGGCGCCAAGTGGGAAAGGGTGGTTTTGAGGCTGAAGGCAGCAGGAAAGCCTGCAGCCCCCAGGTGTGTGGGGCTACACAAGCGGTTCCCAAAGAGCTTTAGAACAAGGCATGGTTTTCCCTGCTGGCTCTTTGGGCGTTGGACCAATCTCCAGACATATGGCCATTTTCGTGCCTGGCGCGGCGCCAAATGGGAAAGGGTGGTTTTGAGGCTGAAGGCAGCAGGAAAGCCTGCAGCCCCCAGGTGTGTGGGGCTACGCAAGCGTTTCCAAAACAGCTTTAGAACAAGGCATATTTTTCCCTGCTGGCTCTTTGAGTGTGGGACCAATCTCTAGACATATGGCCACTTTTATGCCTGGCGCGGCGCCAAGTGGGAAAGGGTGGTTTTGAGGCTGAAGGCAGCAGGAAAGCCTGCAGCCCCCAGGTCTGTGGGGCTACGCAAGCGGTTCCCAAAGAGCTTTAGAAGAAGGCATAGTTTTCCCTCCTGGCTCTTTGGGCGTGGGACCAGTCTCCACACATATGTAGATTTTGGAGGCTGGCGACGCGCCAAGTGGGAAAGGGTGGTTTTGAGGCTGAAGGCAGCAGGAAAGCCTGCAGCCCGCAGGTCTGTGGGGCTACGCAAGCGGTTCCCAAAGAGCTTTAGAAGAAGGCATAGTTTTCCCTGCTGGCTCTTTGGGCGTGGGACCAATCTCTAGACATATGGCCACTTTTATGCCTGGCGCTGCACCAAGTGGGAAAGGGTGGTTTTGAGGCTGAAGGCAGCAGGAAAGCCTGCAGCCCCCAGGTGTGTGGGGCTACGCAAGCGGTTCCCAAAGAGCTTTAGAAGAAGGCATAGTTTTCCCTGCTGGCTCTTTGGGCGTGGGACCAGTCTCCAGACATATGGCCACTTTTGTGCCTGGTGCGGCGCCAAGTGGGAAAGGGTGGTTTTGAGGCTGAAGGCAGCAGGAAAGCCTGCAGCCCGCAGGTCTGTGGGGCTACGCAAGCGGTTCCCAAAGAGCTTTAGAAGAAGGCATAGTTTTCCCTGCTAGCTCTTTGGGTGTGGGACCAGTCTCCAGACATATTTAGATTTTGGCGGCTGGCGCCGCGCCAAGTGGGAAAGGGTGGTTTAGAGGTTGAAGGCAGCAGGAAAGCCTGCAGCCCCCAGGTCTGTGGGGCTACGCAAGCGGTTGCCAAAGAGCTTTAGAATAAGACATAGTTTTCCCTGCTGGCTCTTTCGGTGTGGGACCAATCTCCAGACATATGTACATTTTGGAGTCCGGCAAGGCGCCAAGTGGGAAAGGGTGGTTTTGAGGCTGAAGGCAGCAGGAAAGCCTGCAGCCCGCAGGTCTGTGGGGCTACGCAAGCGGTTCCCAAAGAGCTTTAGAACAAGGCATAGTTTTCCCTGCTGGCTCTTTGGGCGTTGGACCAATCTCCAGACATATGGCCATTTTTGTGCCTGGCGTGGCGCCAAGTGGGAAAGGGTGGTTTTGAGGCTGAAGGCAGCAGGAAAGCCTGCAGCCCCCAGGTGTGTGGGGCTACACAAGCGGTTCCCAAAGAGCTTTAGAACAAGGCATGGTTTTCCCTGCTGGCTCTTTGGGCGTTGGACCAATCTCCAGACATATGGCCATTTTCGTGCCTGGCGCGGCGCCAAATGGGAAAGGGTGGTTTTGAGGCTGAAGGCAGCAGGAAAGCCTGCAGCCCCCAGGTGTGTGGGGCTACGCAAGCGTTTCCAAAACAGCTTTAGAACAAGGCATATTTTTCCCTGCTGGCTCTTTGAGTGTGGGACCAATCTCTAGACATATGGCCACTTTTATGCCTGGCGCGGCGCCAAGTGGGAAAGGGTGGTTTTGAGGCTGAAGGCAGCAGGAAAGCCTGCAGCCCCCAGGTCTGTGGGGCTACGCAAGCGGTTCCCAAAGAGCTTTAGAAGAAGGCATAGTTTTCCCTCCTGGCTCTTTGGGCGTGGGACCAGTCTCCACACATATGTAGATTTTGGAGGCTGGCGACGCGCCAAGTGGGAAAGGGTGGTTTTGAGGCTGAAGGCAGCAGGAAAGCCTGCAGCCCGCAGGTCTGTGGGGCTACGCAAGCGGTTCCCAAAGAGCTTTAGAAGAAGGCATAGTTTTCCCTGCTGGCTCTTTGGGCGTGGGACCAATCTCTAGACATATGGCCACTTTTATGCCTGGCGCTGCACCAAGTGGGAAAGGGTGGTTTTGAGGCTGAAGGCAGCAGGAAAGCCTGCAGCCCCCAGGTGTGTGGGGCTACGCAAGCGGTTCCCAAAGAGCTTTAGAAGAAGGCATAGTTTTCCCTGCTGGCTCTTTGGGCGTGGGACCAGTCTCCAGACATATGGCCACTTTTGTGCCTGGTGCGGCGCCAAGTGGGAAAGGGTGGTTTTGAGGCTGAAGGCAGCAGGAAAGCCTGCAGCCCCCAGGTGTGTGGGGCTACGCAAGCGGTTCCCAAAGAGCTTTAGAACAAGGCATAGTTTTCCCTGCTGGCTCTTTGGGCGTGGGACCAATCTCCAGACATATGTAGATTTTGGAGTCTGGCGCGGCGCCAAGTGGGAAAGGATGGTTTTGAGGCTGAAGGCAGCAGGAAAGCCTGCAGCCCCCTGGTCTGTGGGGCCACAATAGCGGTTCCCAAAGAGCTTTAGAACAAGGCATAGTTTTCCCTGCTGGCTCTTTGGGCGTGGGACCAGTCTCCAGACATATGGCCATTTTTGTGCCTGGCGCTGCACCAAGTGGGAAAGGGTGGTTTTGAGGCTGAAGGCAGCAGGAAAGCCTGCAGCCCCCAGGTCTGTGGGGCCACGCCAGCGGTTCCCAAAGAGCTTTAGAACAAGGCATAGTTTTCCCTGCTGGCTCTTTGGGCGTGGGACCAATCTCCAGACACAATGCGATTTTTGTGCCTGGCGCTGCACCAAGTGGGAAAGGGTGGTTTTGAGGCTGAAGGCAGCAGGAAAGCCTGCAGCCCCCAGGTCTGTGGGGCTATGCAAGCGGTTCCCAAAGAGCTTTAGAACAAGGCATATTTTTCCCTGCTGGCACTTTGGGTGTGGGACCAATCTCTAGACATATGGCCACTTTTGTGCCTGGCGCGGCGCCAAGTGGGAAAGGGTGGTTTTGAGGCTGAAGGCAGCAGGAAAGCCTGCAGCCCCTAGGTCTGTGGGGCCACAATAGCGGTTCCCAAAGAGCTTTAGAACAAGGCATAGTTTTCCCTGCTGGCTCTTTGGGCGTGGGACCAATCTCCAGACATATGTAGATTTTGGTGGCTGGCGCGGCGCCAAGTGGGAAAAGGTGGTTTTGAGGCTGAAGGCAGCAGGAAAGCCTGCAGTCCCCAGGTGTGTGGGGCTACACAAGCAGTTCCCAAAGAGCTTTAGAAGAAGGCACAGTTTTCCCTGCTGGCTCTTTGGGCGTGGGACCAATCTCCAGCCATATGGCCACTTTTGTGCCTGGCGCGGCGCCAAGTGGGAAAGGGTGGTTTTGAGGCTGAAGGCAGCAGGAAAGCCTGCAGCCTCCAGGTCTGTGGGGCCACAATAGCGGTTCCCAAAGAGCTTTAGAAGAAGGCATAGTTTTCCCTGCTGGCTCTTTGTGCGTGGGACCAATCTCTAGACATATGGCCATTTTTGTGCCTGGCGCTGCACCAAGTGGGAAAGAGTGGTTTTGAGGCTGAAGGCAGCAGGAAAGCCTGCAGCCCCCAGGTGTGTGGGGCTACGCAAGCGGTTCCCAAAGAGCTTTAGAAGAAGGCATAGTTTTCCCTGCTGGCTCTTTGGGCGTGGGACCAGTCTCCAGACATATGGCTATTTTTGTGCCTGGCGCGGCGCCAAGTGGGAAAGGGTGGTTTTGAGGCTGAAGGCAGCAGGAAAGCCTGCAGCCCCCAGGTCTGTGGGGCTACGCAAGCGGTTCCCAAAGAGCTTTAGAAGAAGGCATAGTTTCCCCTCCTGGCTCTTTGGGTGTGGGACCAGTCTCCAGACATATTTAGATTTTGGAGGCTGGCGACGCGCCAAGTCGGAAAGGGTGGTTTTGAGGCTGAAGGCAGCAGGAAAGACTGCAGCCCCCAGGTCTGTGGGGCTACGCAAGCGGTTCCCAAAGAGCTTTAGAACAAGGCATAGTTTTCCCTGTTGGCTCTTTGGGTGTGGGACCAATCTCCAGACATATGGCCATTTTTCTGCCTGGCGCGGCGCCAAGTGGGAAAGGGTGGTTTTGAGGCTGAAGGCAGCAGGAAAGCCTGCAGCCCCCAGGTGTGTGGGGCTACGCAAGCGGTTCCCAAAGAGCTTTAGAACAAGGCATAGTTTTCCCTGCTGGCTCTTTGGGCATGGGACCAATCTCTATACACATGGCCATTTTTGTGCCTGGCGCGGTGCCAAGTGGGAAAGGGTGGTTTTGAGGTTGAAGGCAGCAGTTGAAAGCCTGCAGCCCGCAGGTGTGTGGGGCTACGCAAGCGGTTCCCAAAGAGCTTTAGAAGAAGGCATAGTTTTCCCTGCTGGCTCTTTGGGCGTGGGACCAATCTCCAGACATATGGCTATTTTTGTGCCTGGCGCGGCGCCAAGTGGGAAAGGGTGGTTTTGAGGCTGAAGGCAGCAGGAAAGCCTGCAGCCCCCAGGTCTGTGGGGCTACGCAAGCGGTTCCCAAAGAGCTTTAGAACAAGGCATAGTTTCCCCTCCTGGCTCTTTGGGTGTGGGACCAGTCTCCAGACATATTTAGATTTTGGAGGCTGGCGACGCGCCAAGTGGGAAAGGGTGGTTTTGAGGCTGAAGGCAGCAGGAAAGCCTGCAGCCCCCAGGTGTGTGGGGCTACGCAAGCGGTTCCCAAAGAGCTTTAGAACAAGGCATAGTTTTCCCTGTTGGCTCTTTGGGTGTGGGACCAATCTCCAGACATATGGCCATTTTTCTGCCTGGCGCGGCGCCAAGTGGGAAAGGGTGGTTTTGAGGCTGAAGGCAGCAGGAAAGCCTGCAGCCCCCAGGTGTGTGGGGCTACGCAAGCGGTTCCCAAAGAGCTTTAGAACAAGGCATAGTTTTCCCTGCTGGCTCTTTGGGCGTGGGACCAATCTCTATACACATGGCCATTTTTGTGCCTGGCGCGGTGCCAAGTGGGAAAGGGTGGTTTTGAGGTTGAAGGCAGCAGGAAAGCCTGCAGCCCGCAGGTGTGTGGGGCTACGCAAGCGGTTCCCAAAGAGCTTTAGAAGAAGGCATAGTTTTCCCTGCTGGCTCTTTGGGCGTGGGACCAATCTCCAGACATATGGCCATTTTTGTGCCTGGCGCTGCACCAAGTGGGAAAGGGTGGTTTTGAGGCTGAAGGCAGCAGGAAAGCCTACAGCCCCCAGGTCTGTGGGGCCACGCCAGCGGTTCCCAAAGAGCTTTAGAACAAGGTATAGTTTTCCCTGCTGGCTCTTTGGGCGTGGGACCAATCTCAAGACACAATGCGATTTTTGTGCGTGGTGCTGCACCAAGTGGGAAAGGGTGGTTTTGAGGCTGAAGGCAGCAGGAAAGCCTGCAGCCCCCAGGTCTGTGGGGCTATGAAAGCGGTTCCCAAAGAGCTTTAGAACAAGGCATAGTTTTCCCTGCTGGCTCTTTGGGCGTGGGACCAGTCTCCAGATATATGGCCACTTTTGTGCCTGGCGCCGCGCCAAGTGGGAAAGGGCGGTTTTGAGGCTGAAGGCAGCAGGAAGGCCTGCAGCACCCAGGTCTGTGGGGCTACGCAAGCGGTTCCCAAAGAGCTTTAGAACAAGGCATAGTTTTCCCTGCTGGCTCTTTGGGCGTGGGACCAATCTCCAGACATATGTAGATTTTGGAGTCTGGCGCGGCGCCAAGTGGGAAAGGGTGGTTTTGAGGCTGAAGGCAGCAGGAAAGCCTGCAGCCCCCAGGTCTGTGGGGCCACAATAGCGGTTCCCAAAGAGCTTTACAACAAGGCATAGTTTTCCCTGCTGGCTCTTTGGGCGTGGGATCAGTCTCAAGACATATGGCCATTTTTGTGCCTGGCGCTGCACCAAGTGGGAAAGGGTGGTTTTGAGGCTGAAGGCAGCAGGAAAGCCTGCACCCCCAGGTCTGTGGGGCTACGCAAGCGGTTGCGAAAGAGCTTTAGAAGAAGGCATAGTTTTCCCTGCTGGCTCTTTGGGCGTGGGACCAGTCTCCAGACATATGTAGATTTTGGTGGCTGGCGCGGCGCCAAGTGGGAAAGGGTGGTTTTGAGGCTGAAGGCAGCAGGAAAGCCTGCAGCCCCCAGGTCTGTGGGGCTACACAAGCGGTTCCCAAAGAGCTTTAGAGGAAGGCACAGTTTTCCCTGCTGGCTCTTTGGGCGTGGGACCAATCTCCAGCCATATGGCCACTTTTGTGCCTGGCGCGGCGCCAAGTGGGAAAGGGTGGTTTTGAGGCTGAAGGCAGCAGGAAAGCCTGCAGCCTCCAGGCCTGTGGGGCCACAATAGCGGTTCCCAAAGAGCTTTAGAAGAAGGCATAATTTTCCCTGCTGGCTCTTTGGGCGTGGGACCAATCTCCAGACATATGGCCATTTTTGTGCCTGGCGCTGCACCAAGTGGGAAAGGGTGGTTATGAGGCTGAAGGCAGCAGGAAAGCCTGCAGCCCCCAGGTCTGTGGGGCTACGCAAGCGGTTGCAAAAGAGCTTTAGAATAAGGCATAGTTTTCCCTGCTGGCTCTTTGGGTGTGGGACCAATCTCCAGACATATGTACATTTCGGAGTCCGGCAAGGCGCCAAGTGGGAAAGGGTGGTTTTGAGGTTGAAGGCAGCAGGAAAGCCTGCAGCCCCCAGGTCTGTGGGGCTACGCAAGCGGTTCCAAAAGAGCTTTAGAACAAGGCATAGTTTTCCGTGTTGGCTCTTTGGGTGTGGGACCAATCTCCAGACATATGGCCATTTTTCTGCCTGGCGCGGCGCCAAGTGGGAAAGGGTGGTTTTGAGGCTGAAGGCAGCAGGAAAGCCTGCAGCCCCCAGGTGTGTGGGGCTACGCAAGCGGTTGCCAAAGAGCTTTAGAACAAGGCATAGTTTTCCCTGCTGGCTCTTTGGGCGTGGGACCAATCTCTATACACATGGCCATTTTTGTGCCTGGCGCGGTGCCAAGTGGGAAAGGGTGGTTTTGAGGTTGAAGGCAGCAGGAAAGCCTGCAGCCCGCAGGTGTGTGGGGCTACGCAAGCGGTTCCCAAAGAGCTTTAGAAGAAGGCATAGTTTTCCCTGCTGGCTCTTTGGGCGTGGGACCAGTCTCCAGACATATGGCCATTTTTGTGCCTGGCGCTGCACCAAGTGGGAAAGGGTGGTTTTGAGGCTGAAGGCAGCAGGAAAGCCTACAGCCCCCAGGTCTGTGGGGCCACGCCAGCGGTTCCCAAAGAGCTTTAGAACAAGGTATAGTTTTCCCTGCTGACTCTTTGGGCGTGGGACCAATCTCCAGACACAATGCGATTTTTGTGCGTGGCGCTGCACCAAGTGGGAAAGGGTGGTTTTGAGGCTGAAGGCAGCAGGAAAGCCTGCAGCCCGCAGGTCTGTGGGGCTATGCAAGCGGTTCCCAAAGAGCTTTAGAAGAAGGCATAGTTTTCCCTGCTGGCTCTTTGGGCGTGGGACCAGTCTCCAGATATATGGCCACTTTTGTGCCTGGCGCCGCGCCAATTGGGAAAGGGCGGTTTTGAGGCTGAAGGCAGCAGGAAGGCCTGCAGCACCAGGTCTGTGGGGCTACGCAAGCGGTTCCCAAAGAGCTTTAGAACAAGGCATAGTTTTCCCTGCTGGCTCTTTGGGCGTGGGACCAATCTCCAGACATATGGCCATTTTTGTACCTGGCGCGGCGCCAAGTGTGAAAGGGTGGTTTTGAGGCTGAAGGCAGCAGGAAAGCCTTCAGCCCGCAGGTCTGTGGGGCCACACCAGCGGTTCCCAAAGAGCTTTAGAACAAGGCATAGTTTTCCCTGCTGGCTCTTTGGGTGTGGGACCAATCTCTAGACACATGGCCATTTTTGTGCCTGGCGTGGCGCCAAGTGGGAAAGGGTGGTTTTGAGGCTGAAGGCAGCAGGAAAGCCTGCAGCCCCCAGGTCTGTGGGGCTACGCAAGCGGTTCCCAAAGAGCTTTAGAACAAGGCATAGTTTTCCCTGCTGGCACTTTGGGTGTGGGACCAATCTCTAGACATATGGCCACTTTTGTGCCTGGCGCGGCGCCAAGTGGGAAAGGGTGGTTTTGAGGCTGAAGGCAGCAGGAAAGCCTGCAGCCCCTAGGTCTGTGGGGCCGCAATAGCGGTTCCCAAAGAGCTTTAGAACAAGGCATAGTTTTCCCTGCTGGCTCTTTGGGCGTGGGACCAATCTCCAGACATATGTAAATTTTGGAGTCTGGCGCGGCGCCAAGTGGGAAAGGGTGGTTTTGAGGCTGAAGGCAGCAGGAAAGCCTGCAGCCCCCAGGTCTTTGGGGCCACAATAGCGGTTCCCAAAGAGCTTTACAACAAGGCATAGTTTTCCCTGCTGGCTCTTTGGGTGTGGGACCAATCTCCAGACATATGGCCATTTTTGTGCCTGGCGCTGCACCAAGTGGGAAAGGGTGGTTTTGAGGCTGAAGGCAGCAGGAAAGCCTGCAGCATCCAGGCCTGTGGGGCCACAATAGCGGTTCCCAAAGAGCTTTAGAATAAGGCATAGTTTTCCCTGCTGGCTCTTTGGGCGTGGGACCAATCTCTAGACATATGGCTATTTTTCTGCCTGGCGCGGCGCCAAGTGGGAAAGGGTGGTTTTGAGGCTGAAGGCAGCAGGAAAGCCTGCAGCCCCCAGGTGTGTGGGGCTACGCAAGCGGTTCCCAAAGAGCTTTAGAAGAAGGCATAGTTTTCCCTGCTGGCTCTTTGGGTGTGGGACCAGTCTCCAGACATATGTAGATTTTGGTGGCTGGCGCAGCGCCAAGTGGGAAAGGGTGGTTTTGAGGCTGAAGGCAGCAGGAAAGCCTGCAGCCCCCAGGTGTGTGGGGCTACACAAGCGGTTCCCAAAGAGCTTTAGAACAAGGCACAGTTTTCCCTGCTGGCTCTTTGGGCGTGGGACCAATCTCCAGCCATATGGCCACTTTTGTGCCTGGCGCGGCGCCAAGTGGGAAAGGGTGGTTTTGAGGCTGAAGGCAGCAGGAAAGCCTGCAGCCTCCAGGCCTGTGGGGCCACAATAGCGGTTCCCAAAGAGCTTTAGAAGAAGGCATAGTTTTCCCTGCTGGCTCTTTGGGCGTGGGACCAGTCTCCAGACATATGGCCATTTTTGTGCCTGGCGCTGCACCAAGTGGGAAAGGGTGGTTTTGAGGCTGAAGGCAGCAGGAAAGCCTACAGCCCCCAGGTCTGTGGGGCCACGCCAGCGGTTCCCAAAGAGCTTTAGAACAAGGTATAGTTTTCCCTGCTGGCTCTTTGGGCGTGGGAACAATCTCCAGACACAATGCGATTTTTGTGCCTGGCGCTGCACCAAGTGGGAAAGGGTGGTTTTGAGGCTGAAGGCAGCAGGAAAGCCTGCAGCCCGCAGTTCTGTGGGGCTATGCAAGCGGTTCCCAAAGAGCTTTAGAACAAGGCATAGTTTTCCCTGCTGGCTCTTTGGGCGTGGGACCAGTCTCCAGATATATGGCCACTTTTGTGCCTGGCGCCGCGCCAAGTGGGAAAGGGCGGTTTTGAGGCTGAAGGCAGCAGGAAGGCCTGCAGCACCCAGGTCTGTGGGGCTACGCAAGCGGTTCCCAAAGAGGTTTAGAACAAGGCATAGTTTTCCCTGCTGGCTCTTTGGGCGTGGGACCAATCTCCAGACATATGTAGATTTTGGAGTCTGGCGCGGCGCCAAGTGGGAAAGGGTGGTTTTGAGGTTGAAGGCAGCAGGAAAGCCTGCAGCCCCCAGGTCTGTGGGGCCACAATAGCGGTTCCCAAAGAGCTTTACAACAAGGCATAGTTTTCCCTGCTGGCTCTTTGGGCGTGGGATCAGTCTCAAGACATATGGCCATTTTTGTGCCTGGCGCTGCACCAAGTGGGAAAGGGTGGTTTTGAGGCTGAAGGCAGCAGGAAAGCCTGCACCCCCAGGTCTGTGGGGCTACGCAAGTGGTTGCGAAAGAGCTTTAGAAGAAGGCATAGTTTTCCCTGCTGGCTCTTTGGGCGTGGGACCAATCTCTAGACATATGGCTATTTTTCTGCCTGGCACGGCGCCAAGTGGGAAAGGGTGGTTTTGAGGCTGAAGGCAGCAGGAAAGCCTGCAGCCCCCAGGTCTGTGGGGCTACGCAAGCGGTTCCCAAAGAGCTTTAGAACAAGGCATAGTTTTCCCTGCTGGCTCTTTGGGTGTGGGACCAGTCTCCAGACATATGTAGATTTTGGTGGCTGGCGCGGCGCCAAGTGGGAAAGGGTGGTTTTGAGGCTGAAGGCAGCAGGAAAGCCTGCAGCCCCCAGGTGTGTGGGGCTACACAAGCGGTTCCCAAAGAGCTTTAGAAGAAGGCACAGTTTTCCCTGCTGGCTCTTTGGGCGTGGGACCAATCTCCAGCCATATGGCCACTTTTGTGCCTGGCGCGGCGCCAAGTGGGAAAGGGTGGTTTTGAGGCTGAAGGCAGCAGGAAAGCCTGCAGCCTCCAGGCCTGTGGGGCTACGCAAGCGGTTGCCAAAGAGCTTTAGAACAAGGCATAGTTTTCCCTGCTGGCTCTTTGGGCGTGGGACCAATCTCTATACACATGGCCATTTTTGTGCCTGGCGCGGTGCCAAGTGGGAAAGGGTGGTTTTGAGGTTGAAGGCAGCAGGAAAGCCTGCAGCCCGCAGGTGTGTGGGGCTACGCAAGCGGTTCCCAAAGAGCTTTAGAAGAAGGCATAGTTTTCCCTGCTGGCTCTTTGGGCGTGGGACCAGTCTCCAGACATATGGCCATTTTTGTGCCTGGCGCTGCACCAAGTGGGAAAGGGTGGTTTTGAGGCTGAAGGCAGCAGGAAAGCCTTCAGCCCGCAGGTCTGTGGGGCCACACCAGCGGTTCCCAAAGAGCTTTAGAACAAGGCATAGTTTTCCCTGCTGGCTCTTTGGGTGTGGGACCCATCTCTAGACACATGGCCACTTTTGTGCCTGGCGCGGCGCCAAGTGGGAAAGGGTGGTTTTGAGGCTGAAGGCAGCAGGAAAGCCTGCAGCCCCTAGGTCTGTGGGGCCACAATAGCGGTTCCGAAAGAGCTTTAGAACAAGGCATAGTTTTCCCTGCTGGCTCTTTGGGCGTGGGACCAATCTCCAGACATATGTAGATTTTGGAGTCTGGCGCGGCGCCAAGTGGGAAAGGGTGGTTTTGAGGCTGAAGGCAGCAGGAAAGCCTGCAGCCCCCAGGTCTGTGGGGCCACAATAGCGGTTCCCAAAGAGCTTTACAACAAGGCATAGTTTTCCCTGCTGGTTCTTTGGGCGTGGGATCAGTCTCAAGACATATGGCCATTTTTGTGCCTGGCGCTGCACCAAGTGGGAAAGGGTGGTTTTGAGGCTGAAGGCAGCAGGAAAGCCTGCACCCCCAGGTCTGTGGGGCTACGCAAGTGGTTGCGAAAGAGCTTTAGAAGAAGGCATAGTTTTCCCTGCTGGCTCTTTGGGCGTGGGACCAATCTCTAGACATATGGCTATTTTTATGCCTGGCACGGCGCCAAGTGGGAAAGGGTGGTTTTGAGGCTGAAGGCAGCAGGAAAGCCTGCAGCCCCCAGGTGTGTGGGGCTACGCAAGCGGTTCCCAAAGAGCTTTAGAAGAAGGCATAGTTTTCCCTGCTGGCTCTTTGGGTGTGGGACCAGTCTCCAGACATATGTAGATTTTGGTGGCTGGCGCGGCGCCAAGTGGGAAAGGGTGGTTTTGAGGCTGAAGGCAGCAGGAAAGCCTGCAGCCCCCAGGTGTGTGGGGCTACGCAAGCGGTTCCCAAAGAGCTTTAGAAGAAGGCACAGTTTTCCCTGCTGGCTCTTTGGGCGTGGGACCAATCTCCAGCCATATGGCCACTTTTGTGCCTGGCGCGGCGCCAAGTGGGAAAGGGTGGTTTTGAGGCTGAAGGCAGCAGGAAAGCCTGCAGCCTCCAGGTCTGTGGGGCCACAATAGCGGTTCCCAAAGAGCTTTAGAAGAAGGCATAGTTTTCCCTGCTGGCTCTTTGGGCGTGGGACCAATCTCCAGACATATGTAGATTTTGGAGTCTGGCGCGGCGCCAAGTGGGAAAGGGTGGTTTTGAGGCTGAAGGCAGCAGGAAAGCCTGCAGCCCCCAGGTCTGTGGGGCCACAATAGCGGTTCCCAAAGAGCTTTACAACAAGGCATAGTTTTCCCTGCTGGTTCTTTGGGCGTGGGATCAGTCTCAAGACATATGGCCATTTTTGTGCCTGGCGCTGCACCAAGTGGGAAAGGGTGGTTTTGAGGCTGAAGGCAGCAGGAAAGCCTGCACCCCCAGGTCTGTGGGGCTACGCAAGTGGTTGCGAAAGAGCTTTAGAAGAAGGCATAGTTTTCCCTGCTGGCTCTTTGGGCGTGGGACCAATCTCTAGACATATGGCTATTTTTCTGCCTGGCACGGCGCCAAGTGGGAAAGGGTGGTTTTGAGGCTGAAGGCAGCAGGAAAGCCTGCAGCCCGCAGGTGTGTGGGGCTACGCAAGCGGTTCCCAAAGAGCTTTAGAAGAAGGCATAGTTTTCCCTGCTGGCTCTTTGGGTGTGGGACCAGTCTCCAGACATATGTAGATTTTGGTGGCTGGCGCGGCGCCAAGTGGGAAAGGGTGGTTTTGAGGCTGAAGGCAGCAGGAAAGCCTGCAGCCCCCAGGTGTGTGGGGCTACACAAGCGGTTCCCAAAGAGCTTTAGAAGAAGGCACAGTTTTCCCTGCTGGCTCTTTGGGCGTGGGACCAATCTCCAGCCATATGGCCACTTTTGTGCCTGGCGCGGCGCCAAGTGGGAAAGGGTGGTTTTGAGGCTGAAGGCAGCAGGAAAGCCTGCAGCCTCCAGGCCTGTGGGGCTACGCAAGCGGTTGCCAAAGAGCTTTAGAACAAGGCATAGTTTTCCCTGCTGGCTCTTTGGGCGTGGGACCAATCTCTATACACATGGCCATTTTTGTGCCTGGCGCGGTGCCAAGTGGGAAAGGGTGGTTTTGAGGTTGAAGGCAGCAGGAAAGCCTGCAGCCCGCAGGTGTGTGGGGCTACGCAAGCGGTTCCCAAAGAGCTTTAGAAGAAGGCATAGTTTTCCCTGCTGGCTCTTTGGGCGTGGGACCAGTCTCCAGACATATGGCCATTTTTGTGCCTGGCGCTGCACCAAGTGGGAAAGGGTGGTTTTGAGGCTGAAGGCAGCAGGAAAGCCTTCAGCCCGCAGGTCTGTGGGGCCACACCAGCGGTTCCCAAAGAGCTTTAGAACAAGGCATAGTTTTCCCTGCTGGCTCTTTGGGTGTGGGACCCATCTCTAGACACATGGCCATTTTTGTGCCTGGCGTGGCGCCAAGTGGGAAAGGGTGGTTTTGAGGCTGAAGGCAGCAGGAAAGCCTGCAGCCCCCAGGTCTGTGGGGCTACGCAAGCGGTTCCCAAAGAGCTTTAGAACAAGGCATAGTTTTCCATGCTGGCACTTTGGGTGTGGGACCAATCTCTAGACATATGGCCACTTTTGTGCCTGGCGCGGCGCCAAGTGGGAAAGGGTGGTTTTGAGGCTGAAGGCAGCAGGAAAGCCTGCAGCCCCTAGGTCTGTGGGGCCACAATAGCGGTTCCGAAAGAGCTTTAGAACAAGGCATAGTTTTCCCTGCTGGCTCTTTGGGCGTGGGACCAATCTCCAGACATATGTAGATTTTGGAGTCTGGCGCGGCGCCAAGTGGGAAAGGGTGGTTTTGAGGCTGAAGGCAGCAGGAAAGCCTGCAGCCCCCAGGTCTGTGGGGCCACAATAGCGGTTCCCAAAGAGCTTTACAACAAGGCATAGTTTTCCCTGCTGGTTCTTTGGGCGTGGGATCAGTCTCAAGACATATGGCCATTTTTGTGCCTGGCGCTGCACCAAGTGGGAAAGGGTGGTTTTGAGGCTGAAGGCAGCAGGAAAGCCTGCACCCCCAGGTCTGTGGGGCTACGCAAGTGGTTGCGAAAGAGCTTTAGAAGAAGGCATAGTTTTCCCTGCTGGCTCTTTGGGCGTGGGACCAATCTCTAGACATATGGCTATTTTTATGCCTGGCACGGCGCCAAGTGGGAAAGGGTGGTTTTGAGGCTGAAGGCAGCAGGAAAGCCTGCAGCCCCCAGGTGTGTGGGGCTACGCAAGCGGTTCCCAAAGAGCTTTAGAAGAAGGCATAGTTTTCCCTGCTGGCTCTTTGGGTGTGGGACCAGTCTCCAGACATATGTAGATTTTGGTGGCTGGCGCGGCGCCAAGTGGGAAAGGGTGGTTTTGAGGCTGAAGGCAGCAGGAAAGCCTGCAGCCCCCAGGTGTGTGGGGCTACGCAAGCGGTTCCCAAAGAGCTTTAGAAGAAGGCACAGTTTTCCCTGCTGGCTCTTTGGGCGTGGGACCAATCTCCAGCCATATGGCCACTTTTGTGCCTGGCGCGGCGCCAAGTGGGAAAGGGTGGTTTTGAGGCTGAAGGCAGCAGGAAAGCCTGCAGCCTCCAGGTCTGTGGGGCCACAATAGCGGTTCCCAAAGAGCTTTAGAAGAAGGCATAGTTTTCCCTGCTGGCTCTTTGGGCGTGGGACCAATCTCCAGACATATGTAGATTTTGGAGTCTGGCGCGGCGCCAAGTGGGAAAGGGTGGTTTTGAGGCTGAAGGCAGCAGGAAAGCCTGCAGCCCCCAGGTCTGTGGGGCCACAATAGCGGTTCCCAAAGAGCTTTACAACAAGGCATAGTTTTCCCTGCTGGTTCTTTGGGCGTGGGATCAGTCTCAAGACATATGGCCATTTTTGTGCCTGGCGCTGCACCAAGTGGGAAAGGGTGGTTTTGAGGCTGAAGGCAGCAGGAAAGCCTGCACCCCCAGGTCTGTGGGGCTACGCAAGTGGTTGCGAAAGAGCTTTAGAAGAAGGCATAGTTTTCCCTGCTGGCTCTTTGGGCGTGGGACCAATCTCTAGACATATGGCTATTTTTCTGCCTGGCACGGCGCCAAGTGGGAAAGGGTGGTTTTGAGGCTGAAGGCAGCAGGAAAGCCTGCAGCCCGCAGGTGTGTGGGGCTACGCAAGCGGTTCCCAAAGAGCTTTAGAAGAAGGCATAGTTTTCCCTGCTGGCTCTTTGGGTGTGGGACCAGTCTCCAGACATATGTAGATTTTGGTGGCTGGCGCGGCGCCAAGTGGGAAAGGGTGGTTTTGAGGCTGAAGGCAGCAGGAAAGCCTGCAGCCCCCAGGTGTGTGGGGCTACACAAGCGGTTCCCAAAGAGCTTTAGAAGAAGGCACAGTTTTCCCTGCTGGCTCTTTGGGCGTGGGACCAATCTCCAGCCATATGGCCACTTTTGTGCCTGGCGCGGCGCCAAGTGGGAAAGGGTGGTTTTGAGGCTGAAGGCAGCAGGAAAGCCTGCAGCCTCCAGGTCTGTGGGGCCACAATAGCGGTTCCCAAAGAGCTTTAGAAGAAGGCATAGTTTTCCCTGCTGGCTCTTTGGGCGTGGGACCAATCTCCAGACATATGGCCATTTTTGTGCCTGGCGCTGCACCAAGTGGGAAAGGGTGGTTATGAGGCTGAAGGCAGCAGGAAAGCCTGCAGCCCCCAGGTGTGTGGGGCTACGCAAGCGGTTGCAAAAGAGCTTTAGAAGAAGGCATAGTTTTCCCTGCTGGCTCTTTGGGTGTGGGACCAATCTCCAGACATATGTACATTTCGGAGTCCGGCAAGGCGCCAAGTGGGAAAGGGTGGTTTTGAGGTTGAAGGCAGCAGGAAAGCCTGCAGCCGCCAGGTGTGTGGGGCTACGCAAGCGGTTCCCAAAGAGCTTTACAACAAGGCATAGTTTTCCCTGCTGGCTCTTTGGGCGTGGGACCAATCTCCAGACATATGGCCACTTTTGTGCCTGGCGCGGCGCCAAGTGGGAAAGGGTGGTTTTGAGGCTGAAGGCAGCAGGAAAGCCTGCAGCCCCCAGGTGTGTGGGGCTACGCAAGCGGTTCCCAAAGAGCTTTAGAACAAGGCATAGTTTTCCCTGCTGGCTCTTTGGGCGTGGGACCAATCTCCAGACACAATGCGATTTTTGTGCCTGGCGCTGCACCAAGTGGGAAAGGGTGGTTTTGAGGCTGAAGGCAGCAGGAAAGCCTGCAGCCCCCAAGTCTGTGGGGCTACGCAAGCGGTTCCCACAGAGCTTTAGAACAAGGCATAGTTTTCCCTGCTGGCTCTTTGGGCATGGGACCAATCTCCAGACATATGGCCACTTTAGTGCCTGGCGCTGCACCAAGTGGGAAAGGGTGGTTTTGAGGCTGAAGGCAGCAGGAAAGCCTGCAGCCCCCAGGTCTGTGGGGCCACACCAGCGGTTCCCAAAGAGCTTTAGAACAAGGCATAGTTATCCCTGCTGGCTCTTTGGGCGTGGGACCAATCTCCAGACATATGGCCATTTTTGTGCCTGACGCGGCGCCAAGTGGGAAAGGGTGGTTTTGAGGCTGAAGGCAGCAGGAATGCCTGCAGCCCCCAGGTCTGTGGGGCTACGCAAGAGGTTCCAAAAGAGCTTTAGAACAAGGCATAGTTTTCCCTGCTGGCTCTTTGGGTGTGGGACCAATCTCTAGACATATGGCCACTTTTGTGCCTGGCGCGGCGCCAAGTGGGAAAGGGTGGTTTTGAGGCTGAAGGCAGCAGGAAAGCCGGCAGCCCCCAGGTGTGTGGGGCTACGCAAGCGGTTCCCAAAGAGCGTTACAAAAAGGCATAGTTTTCCCTGGTGCCTCTTTGGGCGTGGGACCACTCTCCAGACATATGGCCATTTTTGTGCCTGGCGCTGCACGAAGTGGGAAAGGGTGGTTATGAGGCTGAAGGCAGCAGGAAAGCCTGCAGCCCCCAGGTCTGTGGGGCTACGCAAGCGGTTCCCAAAGAGCTTTAGAAGAAGGCATAGTTTTCCCTGCTGGCTCTTTGGGTGTGGGACCAGTCTCCAGACATATTTAGATTTTGGCGGCTGGCGACGCGCCAAGTGGGAAAGGGTGGTTTTGAGGCTGAAGGCAGCAGGAAAGCCTGCAGCCCCCAGGTGTGTGGGGCTACGCAAGCGGTTCCCAAAGAGCTTTAGAAGAAGGCATAGTTTTCCCTGCTGGCTCTTTGGGCGTGGCACCAATCTCAAGACATATGGCTATTTTTCTGCCTGGCACGGCGCCAAGTGGGAAAGGGTGGTTTTGAGGCTGAAGGCAGCAGGAAAGCCTGCAGCCCCCAGGTGTGTGGGGCTACGCAAGCGGTTCCCAAAGAGCTTTAGAAGAAGGCATAGTTTTCCCTGCTGGCTCTTTGGGTGTGGGACCAGTCTCCAGACATATGTAGATTTTGGTGGCTGGCGCGGCGCCAAGTGGGAAAGGGTGGTTTTGAGGCTGAAGGCAGCAGGAAAGCCGGCAGCCCCCAGGTGTGTGGGGCTACACAAGCGGTTCCCAAAGAGCTTTAGAAGAAGGCACAGTTTTCCCTGCTGGCTCTTTGGGCGTGGGACCAATCTCCAGCCATATGGCCACTTTTGTGCCTGGCGCGGCGCCAAGTGGGAAAGGGTGGTTTTGAGGCTGAAGGCAGCAGGAAAGCCTGCAGCCTCCAGGCCTGTGGGGCCACAATAGCGGTTCCCAAAGAGCTTTAGAAGAAGGCATAGTTTTCCCTGCTGGCTCTTTGGGCGTGGGACCAATCTCCAGACATATGGCCATTTTTGTGCCTGGCGCTGCACCAAGTGGGAAAGGGTGGTTTTGAGGCTGAAGGCAGCAGGAAAGCCTGCAGCCCGCAGGTCTGTGGGGCTACGCAAGCGGTTCCCAAAGAGCTTTAGAACAAGGCATAGTTTTCCCTGCTGGCTCTTTGGGCGTGGGACCAGTCTCCAGATATATGGCCACTTTTGTGCCTGGCGCCGCGCCAAGTGGGAAAGGGCGGTTTTGAGGCTGAAGGCAGCAGGAAAGCCTTCAGCCCGCAGGTCTGTGGGGCCACACCAGCGGTTCCCAAAGAGCTTTAGAAGAAGGCACAGTTTTCCCTGCTGGCTCTTTGGGCGTGGGACCAATCTCCAGCCATATGGCCACTTTTGTGCCTGGCGCGGCGCCAAGTGGGAAAGGGTGGTTTTGAGGCTGAAGGCAGCAGGAAAGCCTGCAGCCTCCAGGCCTGTGGGGCCACAATAGCGGTTCCCAAAGAGCTTTAGAAGAAGGCATAGTTTTCCCTGCTGGCTCTTTGGGCGTGGGACCAATCTCCAGACACAATGCGATTTTTGTGCCTGGCGCTGCACCAAGTGGGAAAGGGTGGTTTTGAGGCTGAAGGCAGCAGGAAAGCCTGCAGCCCGCAGGTCTGTGGGGCTATGCAAGTGGTTCCCAAAGAGCTTTAGAACAAGGCATAGTTTTCCCTGCTGGCTCTTTGGGCGTGGGACCAGTCTCCAGATATATGGCCACTTTTGTGCCTGGCGCCGCGCCAAGTGGGAAAGGGCGGTTTTGAGGCTGAAGGCAGCAGGAAAGCCTTCAGCCCGCAGGTCTGTGGGGCCACACCAGCGGATCCCAAAGAGCTTTAGAACAAGGCATAGTTTTCCCTGCTGGCACTTTGGGCGTGGGACCAATCTCTAGACACATGGCCATTTTTGTGCCTGGCGTGGCGCCAAGTGGGAAAGGGTGGTTTTGAGGCTGAAGGCAGCAGGAAAGCCTGCAGCCCCCAGGTCTGTGGGGCTACGCAAGCGGTTCCCAAAGAGCTTTAGAACAAGGCATAGTTTTCCCTGCTGGCTCTTTGGACATCGGACCAATCTCCAGACATATGGCCATTTTTGTGCCTGGCGTGGTGCCAAGTGGGAAAGGGTGGTTTTGAGGCTGAAGGCAGCAGGAAAGCCTGCAGCCCCCAAGTCTGTGGGGCTACGCAAGCGGTTGCCAAAGAGCTTTACAACAAGGCATAGTTTTCCCTGCTGGCTCTTTGGGCATGGGACCAATCTCCAGACATATGGCCACTTTAGTGCCTGGCGCTGCACCAAGTGGGAAAGGGTGGTTTTGAGGCTGAAGGCAGCAGGAAAGCCTGCAGCCCCCAGGTCTGTGGGGCCACACCAGCGGTTCCCAAAGAGCTTTAGAACAAGGCATAGTTATCCCTGCTGGCTCTTTGGGCGTGGGACCAATCTCCAGACATATGGCCATTTTTGTGCCTGACGCGGCGCCAAGTGGGAAAGGGTGGTTTTGAGGCTGAAGGCAGCAGGAATGCCTGCAGCCCCCAGGTCTGTGGGGCTACGCAAGAGGTTCCAAAAGAGCTTTAGAACAAGGCATAGTTTTCCCTGCTGGCTCTTTGGGTGTGGGACCAATCTCTAGACATATGGCCACTTTTGTGCCTGGCGCGGCGCCAAGTGGGAAAGGGTGGTTTTGAGGCTGAAGGCAGCAGGAAAGCCGGCAGCCCCCAGGTGTGTGGGGCTACGCAAGCGGTTCCCAAAGAGCGTTACAACAAGGCATAGTTTTCCCTGGTGCCTCTTTGGGCGTGGGACCACTCTCCAGACATATGGCCATTTTTGTGCCTGGCGCTGCACGAAGTGGGAAAGGGTGGTTTTGAGGCTGAAGGCAGCAGGAAAGCCTGCAGCCCCCAGGTGTGTGGGGCTACGCAAGCGGTTCCCAAAGAGCTTTAGAACAAGGCATAGTTTTCCCTGCTGGCTCTTTGGGTGTGGGACCAGTCTCCAGACATATTTAGATTTTGGAGGCTGGCGCCGCGCCAAGTGGGAAAGGGCGGTTTTGAGGCTGAAGGCAGCAGGAAAGCCTTCAGCCCGCAGGTCTGTGGGGCCACACCAGCGGTTCCCAAAGAGCTTTAGAAGAAGGCACAGTTTTCCCTGCTGGCTCTTTGGGCGTGGGACCAATCTCCAGCCATATGGCCACTTTTGTGCCTGGCGCGGCGCCAAGAGGGAAAGGGTGGTTTTGAGGCTGAAGGCAGCAGGAAAGCCTGCAGCCTCCAGGCCTGTGGGGCCACAATAGCGGTTCCCAAAGAGCTTTAGAAGAAGGCATAGTTTTCCCTGCTGGCTCTTTGGGCGTGGGACCAATCTCCAGACACAATGCGATTTTTGTGCCTGGCGCTGCACCAAATGGGAAAGGGTGGTTTTGAGGCTGAAGGCAGCAGGAAAGCCTGCAGCCCGCAGGTCTGTGGGGCTATGCAAGCGGTTCCCAAAGAGCTTTAGAACAAGGCATAGTTTTCCCTGCTGGCTCTTTGGGCGTGGGACCAGTCTCCAGATATATGGCCACTTTTGTGCCTGGCGCGGCGCCAAGTGGGAAAGGGCGGTTTTGAGGCTGAAGGCAGCAGGAAAGCCTTCAGCCCGCAGGTCTGTGGGGCCACACCAGCGGTTCCCAAAGAGCTTTAGAACAAGGCATAGTTTTCCCTGCTGGCACTTTGGGCGTGGGACCAATCTCTAGACACATGGCCATTTTTGTGCCTGGCGTGGCGCCAAGTGGGAAAGGGTGGTTTTGAGGCTGAAGGCAGCAGGAAAGCCTGCAGCCCCCAGGTCTGTGGGGCTACGCAAGCGGTTCCCAAAGAGCTTTAGAACAAGGCATAGTTTTCCCTGCTGGCTCTTTGGACATCGGACCAATCTCCAGACATATGGCCATTTTTGTGCCTGGCACTGCACCAAGTGGGAAAGGGTGGTTTTGAGGCTGAAGGCAGCAGGAAAGCCTGCAGCCCCCAAGTCTGTGGGGCTACGCAAGCGGTTGCCAAAGAGCTTTACAACAAGGCATAGTTTTCCCTGCTGGCTCTTTGGGCGTGGGACCAATCTCCAGACATATGGCCACTTTAGTGCCTGGCGCTGCACCAAGTGGGAAAGGGTGGTTTTGAGGCTGAAGGCAGCAGGAAAGCCTGCAGCCCCCAGGTCTGTGGGGCCACACCAGCGGTTCCCAAAGAGCTTTAGAACAAGGCATAGTTATCCCTGCTGGCTCTTTGGGCGTGGGACCAATCTCCAGACATATGGCCATTTTTGTGCCTGACGCGGCGCCAAGTGGGAAAGGGTGGTTTTGAGGCTGAAGGCAGCAGGAATGCCTGCAGCCCCCAGGTCTGTGGGGCTACGCAAGAGGTTCCAAAAGAGCTTTAGAACAAGGCATAGTTTTCCCTGCTGGCTCTTTGGGTGTGGGACCAATCTCTAGACATATGGCCACTTTTGTGCCTGGCGCGGCGCCAAGTGGGAAAGGGTGGTTTTGAGGCTGAAGGCAGCAGGAAAGCCGGCAGCCCCCAGGTGTGTGGGGCTACGCAAGCGGTTCCCAAAGAGCGTTACAACAAGGCATAGTTTTCCCTGGTGCCTCTTTGGGCGTGGGACCACTCTCCAGACATATGGCCATTTTTGTGCCTGGCGCTGCACGAAGTGGGAAAGGGTGGTTTTGAGGCTGAAGGCAGCAGGAAAGCCTGCAGCCCCCAGGTCTGTGGGGCCACACCAGCGGTTCCCAAAGAGCGTTACAACAAGGCATAGTTTTCCCTGGTGCCTCTTTGGGCGTGGGACCACTCTCCAGACATATGGCCATTTTTGTGCCTGGCGCTGCACCAAGTGGGAAAGGGTGGTTTTGAGGCTGAAGGCAGCAGGAAAGCCTGCAGCCCCCAGGTCTGTGGGGCCACACCAGCGGTTCCCAAAGAGCTTTAGAACAAGGCATAGTTTTCCCTGGTGCCTCTTTGGGCGTGGGACCAATCTCCAGACATATGGCCATTTTTGTGCCTGGCGCTGCACGAAGTGGGAAAGGGTGGTTTTGAGGCTGAAGGCAGCAGGAAAGCCTGCAGCCCCCAGGTCTGTGGGGCTACACAAGCGGTTCCCAAAGAGCTTTAGAAGAAGGCATAGTTTTCCCTGCTGGCTCTTTGGGTGTGGGACCAGTCTCCAGACATATTAAGATTTTGGCGGCTGGCGACGCGCCAAGTGGGAAAGGGTGGTTTTGAGGCTGAAGGCAGCAGGAAAGCCTGCAGCCCCCAGGTGTGTGGGGCTACGCAAGCGGTTCCCAAAGAGCTTTAGAACAAGGCATAGTTTTCCCTGCTGGCTCTTTGGGTGTGGGACCAGTCTCCAGACATATTTAGATTTTGGAGGCTGGCGCCGCGCCAAGTGGGAAAGGGCGGTTTTGAGGCTGAAGGCAGCAGGAAAGCCTTCAGCCCGCAGGTCTGTGGGGCCACACCAGCGGTTCCCAAAGAGCTTTAGAAGAAGGCACAGTTTTCCCTGCTGGCTCTTTGGGCGTGGGACCAATCTCCAGCCATATGGCCACTTTTGTGCCTGGCGCGGCGCCAAGAGGGAAAGGGTGGTTTTGAGGCTGAAGGCAGCAGGAAAGCCTGCAGCCTCCAGGCCTGTGGGGCCACAATAGCGGTTCCCAAAGAGCTTTAGAAGAAGGCATAGTTTTCCCTGCTGGCTCTTTGGGCGTGGGACCAATCTCCAGACACAATGCGATTTTTGTGCCTGGCGCTGCACCAAGTGGGAAAGGGTGGTTTTGAGGCTGAAGGCAGCAGGAAAGCCTGCAGCCCGCAGGTCTGTGGGGCTATGCAAGCGGTTCCCAAAGAGCTTTAGAACAAGGCATAGTTTTCCCTGCTGGCTCTTTGGGCGTGGGACCAGTCTCCAGATATATGGCCACTTTTGTGCCTGGCGCCGCGCCAAGTGGGAAAGGGCGGTTTTGAGGCTGAAGGCAGCAGGAAAGCCTTCAGCCCGCAGGTCTGTGGGGCCACACCAGCGGTTCCCAAAGAGCTTTAGAACAAGGCATAGTTTTCCCTGCTGGCACTTTGGGCGTGGGACCAATCTCTAGACACATGGCCATTTTTGTGCCTGGCGTGGCGCCAAGTGGGAAAGGGTGGTTTTGAGGCTGAAGGCAGCAGGAAAGCCTGCAGCCCCCAGGTCTGTGGGGCTACGCAAGCGGTTCCCAAAGAGCTTTAGAACAAGGCATAGTTTTCCCTGCTGGCTCTTTGGACATCGGACCAATCTCCAGACATATGGCCATTTTTGTGCCTGGCACTGCACCAAGTGGGAAAGGGTGGTTTTGAGGCTGAAGGCAGCAGGAAAGCCTGCAGCCCCCAAGTCTGTGGGGCTACGCAAGCGGTTGCCAAAGAGCTTTACAACAAGGCATAGTTTTCCCTGCTGGCTCTTTGGGCGTGGGACCAATCTCCAGACATATGGCCACTTTAGTGCCTGGCGCTGCACCAAGTGGGAAAGGGTGGTTTTGAGGCTGAAGGCAGCAGGAAAGCCTGCAGCCCCCAGGTCTGTGGGGCCACACCAGCGGTTCCCAAAGAGCTTTAGAACAAGGCATAGTTATCCCTGCTGGCTCTTTGGGCGTGGGACCAATCTCCAGACATATGGCCATTTTTGTGCCTGACGCGGCGCCAAGTGGGAAAGGGTGGTTTTGAGGCTGAAGGCAGCAGGAATGCCTGCAGCCCCCAGGTCTGTGGGGCTACGCAAGAGGTTCCAAAAGAGCTTTAGAACAAGGCATAGTTTTCCCTGCTGGCTCTTTGGGTGTGGGACCAATCTCTAGACATATGGCCACTTTTGTGCCTGGCGCGGCGCCAAGTGGGAAAGGGTGGTTTTGAGGCTGAAGGCAGCAGGAAAGCCGGCAGCCCCCAGGTGTGTGGGGCTACGCAAGCGGTTCCCAAAGAGCGTTACAACAAGGCATAGTTTTCCCTGGTGCCTCTTTGGGCGTGGGACCACTCTCCAGACATATGGCCATTTTTGTGCCTGGCGCTGCACGAAGTGGGAAAGGGTGGTTTTGAGGCTGAAGGCAGCAGGAAAGCCTGCAGCCCCCAGGTCTGTGGGGCTATGCAAGCGGTTCCCAAAGAGCGTTACAACAAGGCATAGTTTTCCCTGGTGCCTCTTTGGGCGTGGGACCACTCTCCAGACATATGGCCATTTTTGTGCCTGGCGCTGCACCAAGTGGGAAAGGGTGGTTTTGAGGCTGAAGGCAGCAGGAAAGCCTGCAGCCCCCAGGTCTGTGGGGCCACACCAGCGGTTCCCAAAGAGCTTTAGAACAAGGCATAGTTATCCCTGCTGGCTCTTTGGGCATGGGACCAATCTCCAGACATATGGCCATTTTTGTGCCTGACGCGGCGCCAAGTGGGAAAGGGTGGTTTTGAGGCTGAAGGCAGCAGGAATGCCTGCAGCCCCCAGGTCTGTGGGGCTACGCAAGAGGTTCCAAAAGAGCTTTAGAACAAGGCATAGTTTTCCCTGCTGGCTCTTTGGGCATGGGACCAATCTCTAGACATATGGCCACTTTTGTGCCTGGCGCGGCGCCAAGTGGGAAAGGGTGGTTTTGAGGCTGAAGGCAGCAGGAAAGCCGGCAGCCCCCAGGTGTGTGGGGCTACGCAAGCGGTTCCCAAAGAGCGTTACAACAAGGCATAGTTTTCCCTGGTGCCTCTTTGGGCGTGGGACCACTCTCCAGACATATGGCCATTTTTGTGCCTGGCGCTGCACGAAGTGGGAAAGGGTGGTTTTGAGGCTGAAGGCAGCAGGAAAGCCTGCAGCCCCCAGGTCTGTGGGGCTACACAAGCGGTTCCCAAAGAGCTTTAGAACAAGGCATAGTTTTCCCTGCTGGCTCTTTGGGTGTGGGACCAGTCTCCAGACATATTAAGATTTTGGCGGCTGGCGACGCGCTAAGTGGGAAAGGGTGGTTTTGAGGCTGAAGGCAGCAGGAAAGCCTGCAGCCCCCAGGTGTGTGGGGCTACGCAAGCGGTTCCCAAAGAGCTTTAGAACAAGGCATAGTTTTCCCTGCTGGCTCTTTGGGTGTGGGACCAGTCTCCAGACATATTTAGATTTTGGAGGCTGGCGCCGCGCCAAGTGGGAAAGGGTGGTTTTGAGGCTGAAGGCAGCAGGAAAGCCTGCAGCCCCCAGGTGTGTGGGGCTACGCAAGCGGTACCCAAAGAGCTTTACAACAAGGCATAGTTTTCCCTGCTGGCTCTTTGGGTGTGGGACCAATCTCTAGACATATGGCCACTTTTGTGCCTGGCGCGGCGCCAAGTGGGAAAGGGTGGTTTTGAGGCTGAAGGCAGCAGGAAAGCCTGCAGACCCCAGGTCTGTGGGGTCACAATAGCGGTTCCCAAAGAGCTTTAGAACAAGGCATAGTTTTCCCTGCTGGCTCTTTGGGCGTGGGACCAATCTCTAGACATATGGCCATTTTTGTGACTGGCGCTGCACCAAGTGGGAAAGGGTGGTTTTGAGGCTGAAGGCAGCAGGAAAGCCTGCAGCCCCCAGGTCTGTGGGGCTACGCAAGCAGCTGCCAAAGAGCTTTAGAACATGGCATAGTTTTCCCTGCTGGCTCTTTGGGCGTGGGACCAATCTCCAGACATATGGCCATTTTTGTGCCTGGCGCGGCGCCAAGTGGGAAAGGGTGGTTTTGAGGCTGAAGGCAGCAGGAAAGCCTGCAGCCCCCAGGTGTGTGGGGCTACGCAAGCGGTTCCCAAAGAGCTTTAGAACAAGGCATAGTTTTCCCTGCTGGCTCTTTGGGCGTGGGACCAGTCTCCAGACATATGGCCACTTTTGTGCCTGGCGCCGCGCCGAGTGGGAAAGGGTGGTTTTTAGGCTGAAGGCAGCAGGAAGGCCTGCAGCCCATAGGTGTTTGGGGCTACGCAAGCGGTTCCCAAAGAGCTTTAGAACAAGGCATAGTTTTCACTGCTGGCTCTTTGGTCATCGGACCAATCTCTAGACATATGGCCATATTTGTGCCTGGCGCTGCACCAAATGGGAAAGGGTGGTTTTGAGGCTGAAGGCAGCAGCAAGGCCTGCAGCCCCCAGGTCTGTGGGGCTATGCAAGCGGTTCCCAAAGAGGTTTAGAACAAGGCATAGTTTTCCCTGCTGGCTCTTTGGGCGTGGGACCACTCTCCACCCGTATGGCCACTTTTGTGCCTGGCGCTGCACCAAGTGGGAAAGGGTGGTTTTGAGGCTGAAGGCAGCAGGAAAGCCTGCAGCCCGCAGGTCTGTGGGGCTACGCAAGCGGTTGCCAAAGAGCTTTACAACAAGGCATAGTTTTCCCTGCTGGCTCTTTGGGCGTCGGACCAATCTCTAGACATATGGCCATTTTTCTGCCTGGCGCGGCGCCAAGTGGGAAAGGGTGGTTTTGAGGTTGAAGGCAGCAGGAAAGCCTGCAGCCCCCAGGTCTGTGGGGCTACGCAAGCGGTTCCCAAAGAGGTTTAGAACAAGGCATAGTTTTCCCTGCTGGCTCTTTGGGTGTGGGACCAATCTCCAGACATATGGCCACTTTTCTGTCTGGCACTGCACCAAATGGGAAAGGGTGGTTTTGAGGCTGAAGGCAGCAGCAAGGCCTGCAGCCCCCAGGTCTGTGGGGCTACGCAAGCGGTTCCCAAAGAGCTTTAGAACAAGGCATAGTTTTCCCTGCTGGCTCTTTGGGCATGGGACCAATCTCCAGACATATGGCCACTTTAGTGCCTGGCGCTGCACCAAGTGGGAAAGGGTGGTTTTGAGGCTGAAGGCAGCAGGAAAGCCTGCAGCCCCCAGGTCTGTGGGGCCACACCAGCGGTTCCCAAAGAGCTTTAGAACAAGGCATAGTTATCCCTGCTGGCTCTTTGGGCGTGGGACCAATCTCCAGACATATGGCCATTTTTGTGCCTGACGCGGTGCCAAGTGGGAAAGGGTGGTTTTGAGGCTGAAGGCAGCAGGAATGCCTGCAGCCCCCAGGTCTGTGGGGCTACGCAAGAGGTTCCAAAAGAGCTTTAGAACAAGGCATAGTTTTCCCTGCTGGCTCTTTGGGTGTGGGACCAATCTCTAGATATATGGCCACTTTTGTGCCTGGCGCGGCGCCAAGTGGGAAAGGGTGGTTTTGAGGCTGAAGGCAGCCGGAAAGCCGGCAGCCCCCAGGTGTGTGGGGCTACGCAAGCGGTTCCCAAAGAGCTTTAGAAGAAGGCATAGTTTTCCCTGCTGGCTCTTTGGGCGTGGGACCACTCTCCAGACATATGGCCATTTTTGTGCCTGGCGCTGCACGAAGTGGGAAAGGGTGGTTTTGAGGCTGAAGGCAGCAGGAAAGCCTGCAGCCCCCAGGTCTGTGGGGCTACACAAGCGGTTCCCAAAGAGCTTTAGAAGAAGGCATAGTTTTCCCTCCTGGCTCTTTGGGTGTGGGACCAGTCTCCAGACATATTTAGATTTTGGCGGCTGGCGACGCGCCAAGTGGGAAAGGGTGGTTTTGAGGCTGAAGGCAGCAGGAAAGCCTGCAGCCCCCAGGTGTGTGGGGCTACGCAAGCGGTACCCAAAGAGCTTTACAACAAGGCATAGTTTTCCCTGCTGGCTCTTTGGGTGTGGGACCAATCTCTAGACATATGGCCACTTTTGTGCCTGGCGCGGCGCCAAGTGGGAAAGGGTGGTTTTGAGGCTGAAGGCAGCAGGAAAGCCTGCAGACCCCAGGTCTGTGGGGTCACAATAGCGGTTCCCAAAGAGCTTTAGAACAAGGCATAGTTTTCCCTGCTGGCTCTTTGGGCGTGGGACCAATCTCTAGACATATGGCCATTTTTGTGACTGGCGCTGCACCAAGTGGGAAAGGGTGGTTTTGAGGCTGAAGGCAGCAGGAAAGCCTGCAGCCCCCAGGTCTGTGGGGCTACGCAAGCAGCTGCCAAAGAGCTTTAGAACATGGCATAGTTTTCCCTGCTGGCTCTTTGGGCGTGGGACCAATCTCCAGACATATGGCCATTTTTGTGCCTGGCGCGGCGCCAAGTGGGAAAGGGTGGTTTTGAGGCTGAAGGCAGCAGGAAAGCCTGCAGCCCCCAGGTGTGTGGGGCTACGCAAGCGGTTCCCAAAGAGCTTTAGAACAAGGCATAGTTTTCCCTGCTGGCTCTTTGGGCGTGGGACCAGTCTCCAGACATATGGCCACTTTTGTGCCTGGCGCCGCGCCGAGTGGGAAAGGGTGGTTTTTAGGCTGAAGGCAGCAGGAAGGCCTGCAGCCCATAGGTGTTTGGGGCTACGCAAGCGGTTCCCAAAGAGCTTTAGAACAAGGCATAGTTTTCCCTGCTGGCTCTTTGGTCATCGGACCAATCTCTAGACATATGGCCATATTTGTGCCTGGCGCTGCACCAAATGGGAAAGGGTGGTTTTGAGGCTGAAGGCAGCAGCAAGGCCTGCAGCCCCCAGGTCTGTGGGGCTATGCAAGCGGTTCCCAAAGAGGTTTAGAACAAGGCATAGTTTTCCCTGCTGGCTCTTTGGGCGTGGGACCACTCTCCACCCGTATGGCCACTTTTGTGCCTGGCGCTGCACCAAGTGGGAAAGGGTGGTTTTGAGGCTGAAGGCAGCAGGAAAGCCTGCAGCCCGCAGGTCTGTGGGGCTACGCAAGCGGTTGCCAAAGAGCTTTACAACAAGGCATAGTTTTCCCTGCTGGCTCTTTGGGCGTCGGACCAATCTCTAGACATATGGCCATTTTTCTGCCTGGCGCGGCGCCAAGTGGGAAAGGGTGGTTTTGAGGTTGAAGGCAGCAGGAAAGCCTGCAGCCCCCAGGTCTGTGGGGCTACGCAAGCGGTTCCCAAAGAGGTTTAGAACAAGGCATAGTTTTCCCTGCTGGCTCTTTGGGTGTGGGACCAATCTCTAGACATATGGCCACTTTTCTGACTGGCACTGCACCAAATGGGAAAGGGTGGTTTTGAGGCTGAAGGCAGCAGCAAGACCTGCAGCCCCCAGGTCTGTGGGGCTACGCAAGCGGTTCCCAAAGAGCTTTAGAACAAGGCACAGTTTTCCCTGCTGGCTCTTTGGGCATGGGACCAATCTCCAGACATATGGCCACTTTAGTGCCTGGCGCTGCACCAAGTGGGAAAGGGTGGTTTTGAGGCTGAAGGCAGCAGGAAAGCCTGCAGCCCCCAGGTCTGTGGGGCCACACCAGCGGTTCCCAAAGAGCTTTAGAACAAGGCATAGTTATCCCTGCTGGCTCTTTGGGCGTGGGACCAATCTCCAGACATATGGCCATTTTTGTGCCTGACGCGGCGCCAAGTGGGAAAGGGTGGTTTTGAGGCTGAAGGCAGCAGGAATGCCTGCAGCCCCCAGGTCTGTGGGGCTACGCAAGCGGTTCCCAAAGAGCTTTAGAACAAGGCATAGTTTTCCCTGCTGGCTCTTTGGGTGTGGGACCAATCTCTAGACATATGGCCACTTTTGTGCCTGGCGCGGCGCCAAGTGGGAAAGGGTGGTTTTGAGGCTGAAGGCAGCAGGAAAGCCGGCAGCCCCCAGGTGTGTGGGGCTACGCAAGCGGTTCCCAAAGAGCTTTACAACAAGGCATAGTTTTCCCTGGTGCCTCTTTGGGCGTGGGACCACTCTCCAGACATATGGCCACTTTTGTGCCTGGCGCTGCACGAAGTTGGAAAGGGTGGTTTTGAGGCTGAAGGCAGCAGGAAAGCCTGCAGCCCCCAGGTCTGTGGGGCTACACAAGCGGTTCCCAAAGAGCTTTAGAAGAAGGCATAGTTTTCCCTCCTGGCTCTTTGGGTGTGGGACCAGTCTCCAGACATATTTAGATTTTGGCGGCTGGCGACGCGCCAAGTGGGAAAGGGTGGTTTTGAGGCTGAAGGCAGCAGGAAAGCCTGCAGCCCGCAGGTGTGTGGGGCTACGCAAGCGGTTCCCAAAGAGCTTTACAACAAGGCATAGTTTTCCCCGCTGGCTCTTTGGGCGTCGGACCAATCTCCAGACATATGGCCATTTTTGTGCCTGGCGCGGCGCCAAGTGGGAAAGGGTGGTTTTGAGGCTGAAGGCAGCAGGAAAGCCTGCAGCCCCCAGGTCTGTGGGGCTACGCAAGCGGTTCTCAAACAGCTTTAGAACAAGGCATAGTTTTCCCTGCTGGCTCTTTGGGTGTGAGACCAATCTCTAGACATATGGCCACTTTTGTGCCTGGCGCAGCACGAAGTGGGAAAGGGTGGTTTTGAGGCTGAAGGCAGCAGGAAAGCCTGCAGCCCGCAGGTTTGTGGGGCTACGCAAGCAGTTGCCAAAGAGCTTTAGAACAAGGCATAGTTTTCCCTGCTGGCTCTTTGGGTGTGGGACCAGTCTCCAGACATATTTAGATTTTGGAGGCTGGCGCTGCGCCAAGTGGGAAAGGGTGGTTTTGAGGCTGAAGGCAGCAGGAAGGCCTGCAGCCCCCAGGTGTGTGGGGCTACGCAAGCGGTTCCCAAAGAGCTTTAGAACAAGGCATAGTTTTCCCTGCTGGCTCTTTGGGCATCGGACCAATCTCTAGACATATGGCCACTTTTCTGCCTGGCGCGGCGCCAAGTGGGAAAGGGTGGTTTTGAGGCTGAAGGCAGCAGGAAAGCCTGCAGCCCGCAGGTCTGTGGGGCTACGCAAGCGGTTCCCAAAGAGCTTTAGAACAAGGCATAGTTTTCCCTGCTGGCTCTTTGGGCGTGGGACCAATCTCCAGACATATGGCCATTTTTGTGCCTGGCGCTGCACCAAGTGGGAAAGGGTGGTTTTGAGGCTGAAGGCAGCAGGAAAGCCTGCAGCCCGCAGGTCTGTGGGGCTACGCAAGCGGTTCCCAAAGAGCTTTAGAACAAGGCATAGTTTTCCCTGCTGGCTCTTTGGGCGTGGGACCAATCTCCAGACATATGGCCATTTCTGTGCCTGGCGCGGCGCCAAGTGGGAAAGGGTGGTTTTGAGGCTGAAGGCAGCAGGAAAGCCTGCAGCCCGCAGGTGTGTGGGGCTACGCAAGCGTTTCCCAAAGAGCTTTAGAACAAGGCATAGTTTTCCCTGCTGGCTCTTGGGCGTGGGACCAATCTCCAGACATATGGCCACTTTTGTGCCTGGCGCGGCGCCAAGTGGGAAAGGGTGGTTTTGAGGCTGAAGGCAGCAGGAAAGCCTGCAGCCCCCAGGTGTGTGGGGCTACGCAAAAGGTTCCCAAAGAGCTTTAGAACAAGGCATAGTTTTCCCTGCTGGCTCTTTGGGCATGGGACCAATCTCCAGACATATGGCCATTTTTGTGCCTGGCGCTGCACCAAGTGGGAAAGGGTGGTTTTGAGGCTGAAGGCAGTAGGAAAGCCTGCAGCCCGCAGGTCTGTGGGGCTACGCAAGCGGTTCCCAAAGAGCTTTAGAACAAGGCATAGTTTTCCCTGCTGGGTCTTTGGGTGTGGGACCAGTCTCCAGACATATGTAGATTTTGGAGGCTGGCGCCGCGCCAAGTGGGAAAGGGTGGTTTTGAGGCTGAAGGCAGCAGGAAAGCCTTCAGCCCCCAGGTGTGTGGGGCTACGCAAGCGGTTCTCAAAGAGCTTTAGAACAAGGCATAGTTTTCCCTGCTGGCTCTTTGGGCGTGGGACCAATCTCCAGACATATGGCCATTGTTTTGCCTGGCACTGCACCAAGTGGGAAAGGGTGGTTTTGAGGCTGAAGGCAGCAGGAAAGCCTGCAGCCCCCAGGTCTGTGGGGCTACGCAAGAGGTTCCAAAAGAGCTTTAGAACAAGGCATAGTTTTCCCTGCTGGCTCTTTGGGCGTGGGACCAGTCTCCAGACATATGTAGATTTTGGAGGCTGGCGCGGCGCCAAGTGGGAAAGGGTGGTTTTGAGGCTGAAGGCAGCAGGAAGGCCTTCACAGGCCTTCACAGCCTTTGAAGGCTGTGAAGGCAGCAGGAAGGCCTTCACAGCAGGAAGGATATCAAGTGCAAATACTTCTTGTGGGGTGATTAAGCGAGTTAAGCGTTTCATCATAATCCAAAGTCTAACATACAAAACAATTGTCAAAGCAAAGCACAATACAGTGAGTACTAGTAGAACAACAACAGGATCGAGCATCTTGTTAAAAAGTCCTGTAGCTGTTGGTGACCATCCAAAGAGGGTGTCCCACCATTCATGTCCTCCGTCTCTCTTGACCCTTTCCAGTACATGGTGTATTTCTTCAACATCATGATGGACAGTAATCAGAGTTCTTTGTCCATTTTCTTGGGCCTCTTTCAACAATCGCTTCAATTCATCGTGTTGTAGCAACTTCTTCACTAGTGAGAGATTTATTCTGATGGGGGTAGGCAGCAAATCTCGAATCAATGTGTAATTAGATTGTAGCAATTGAAAAGACGTAACAGGAGCTGAATAACTGAAGTCACATCCAATGATGTTAGTAAAGTTACAAACACAAAGATTTGAGTTATTACTTATATCTACTGCTATGTCATCTACGAATACAAGAGTACAGGGAGACCTCATGCAAACACACCCTTTCCCAATATATACAAGCACAGTTTCTGGGGTTTCATCAGGTTGTATCTCAAAATGACAAACATTCTGGTTGGTGTCAAGACAAATGTCTTGTGCCTTGAGAGTATTACTCTCACAAATGAATCCTTGTTGATCTCGTGAAATGCATGCTTCAACATCAACAGTTTGCCATTTATTCTCGTTTTGTTGTGCCCACACTCTATGCTCTACCGGATGGAGTATAGCTCCATGGTGATTCAACCCCAGTGCGATGATTGGGTATATGGTGTATACTGAGGCATTGCGTATCGTTAAGACAAAAGCTGTGGCTTTGCTCTCAGTGGGATCATAGGTGAAATTAACCAGATACCACCAGGATTGAAATTTTCTCTCAAACTCAATTGCATTATCCCATATTACTTTTCGAATTTCAGTGGGCAAGGTGCCTTCTTCACCTTCCCTTATAATTGCGGCTGTCATAGATTGCATCCACAGTTGGGCTTGGATACAACTAAGGGCCAAGGAAACATTGTTTTGGGTTGTACCAAGTGCATTTGTGATCAGCTGATGGTCTTTTTCACCTGTTTCCTCCCACTGAGGCAATATATTCGATAAAAGCCATTGGTGATTTCCCAATGCTGATAGAGAGGATTGTAGAGGATGTTTTAATTTGTCTAGATCACTAGTAGTTGTGACTAGTTTGTTTGCAAGTATCTCGGCATCTATACTATTTAAGACTCCCAGTCCTGTTCCTAAGATACCAGTCACCTCTCTCTTCAGTCGTTGTGAGGTGGCAACAGTTCGCCGGCCTAACCATGCTGACCATCCTGCATAAGATGTACTCAGGAATGGTGAGCAGGTGGGTTTGATCGCAGAGATATTAATCTGCATTGACAATTCTACTCGTTTGAGGGAATATGTTGGGTTAAACCGTATTTGTTGTTGACCTGTGTGTTTAATGGCATAAGGGCCAATGTTAAAGGTGTAAGGAGTTAGACTAATGGAGGGCTGAGTAGCTACACCCTTGAAAGTTTGTGGGGGTGTAGGTTTTGGGTTCATTTCAACAGGTTCAGATGTATTTGAGTCAATCATAAATTCAAATAACAATTCCGTGCCCCTGTAGCCCCAAATACAATATACTACGATAGGTTTGATAAAGGTGAAGTTGTGCCAGCAATCTGAGTTTGGCTCTATAATTTTGTAACAATCAGTGTTATATTTGTCCGGTTTAGTAGAGTCTACATGGATGGTTTCAATTACAGTTGGTCTATGGTGAGCAGACCCATTGATTACTCGGCAGCTAATTTGTATTTTCTTTCCTGGGACGGCTTCAAGCTTAGCCATTTGGAGTGAGTCTTTCCAACTCCATTTATCTCTGGAATATACTTCACTTCCTTGTATAACCAGAGTGGAGAGATTTAAATCCCTCATGTTTTCTAGTGTCTCAGTGCTTGCAGTGTATCGTGACAGTGCATTATCCCAAAGCTCATCATCAAGGGGCAGATTCTTAAGTCCGCTCAATAAGGTGTCATTATCGGGGGTTTCAGATAGTGGCAGTGGAACCAGACTAGTCTGTGGAGTTGAGTCAGGTTCGACTATATCTATGCTTTGATCTATCTCATGTTTTGAAAACACCTCATTTTCATGTAGGACTACAGTGGCCAGGCTCAATTTTCCTTTTCCTGTTCCTGCCATCGCATTGTGTTTTACATAAGCTTGAGACCACGGCCATTCTGGGTCTCTTTGACTACAAACAACAGGGAGTAAAAAGATAAAACTGAATAGCATCAATTCCATCTGCCAATTCGTCATTCTAAAATTTAGGCCTCCAGATGGCCATACATAACAAAAATAATATTATTGCCAGGATCAATGTCAGGATTCCCTGGAGACACTCGAGGTTAGCGTAGGCCAATGCGTCTGTCCAGTACAGTTCTTCCAAGGTTCCTGTAAGACACAAAGGAAAAGAAAATCTGCTCGGTCTCACTTGACCGACGGGGTTAAAAAGACAGCGAGGTTCACCAGGAATAGTTGTTAAAAACACTCCTGGTCCCCAAGAATCTCCTGCTTCTTCCTCACTCAGCATAATTCTGTCCCCCCCTTCAGAAGAAACTCGCCACACGTACTCAACAGCTGACTCTTCTGGTCGCCTCGAATATTTCTCCCTTATTTTTGTTAACTCGGTTGGTGTCCATGGAACGGTACGCACAGTGGTGTGAATTTCATCATCGTCATCAACCGCAGTTTCAGTTTTAACCAGAGGACGTAAAGGAAAAACTTGGGATTTCAAAGTAAAAGTCCTTTCCTCCTCATCTTCTTCGTCATCCTCACTATTAGACAAAAAATCTCCGGTCTGGGTTCCGGAATTTGGATAACACATTAACTTACAAATCTGTTGGACCTGGGTCGAGGGCTGCATTTTATCTAAGAGCCCAGTCACCCTTTCTAATAATATTTTAAGTTGAGCATTCTGGTTTCCTAAATATTCATTCTCACTCCCAAGCTTATCAACTTGAGTTCTTAATTTTTCTCCTGTCTCCTTTTGCAAGGCTAATGATGACTTCAGCACTTCATTCTCCGATTTCAGGGTTGCATATTCTACAGCTGAAATCAGATTAGGAGCAGGGGTTTCTCTAGCTTCTTGTTGTGCACAAGATAAACAGGCGCCTAACACAGCACAAATCACACCCTTGCCTTTCCCCGCTCTGAGCTTCTGTGAAACCCGACACTCTTCAATACGTTCCACCACTTTCTCTTCATCCTTCCAAAATTTTTGGGCCCACTCCTTCCCAGCCTGGGAAGGGGCACAATCATATTTTTGCAGCAGTTTATCCATGGCAATCCCGCCGGACTACGCCAAATTCTGTTGCGTGAAACGGGGCCAAGCAGTTTTGGCAGAAGATAAACCCCCTTGCGTTCTAACACTCCTCACCGAGGTGGGAGGCTAGGTGCGGCTAGGTTTAAATTCTGAGTGATGCCCAATTCAGCACTATCAGTCCAATCGCATTTAATATATATTAAACTATTACGATTTGGATACACTAATAGTGGACTGCACCTTCAGTCTAGTCGTGCTCCTGAACTAGCACGGCCTCTCTCAAGTTTTGGTCGCGTTCAGTGAGAAAGCGAAACGGCTAGCTACTTAAACAGTGCAGTTTATTTAAACAACAGATATACAGGTTCTTTAGGATTGCCGGTGATAAATACACTGTCTGCAAAGCACGTGCAAATAAAGATATTGCTAAGTATACAAACGCGCGACAAAATTATAAACGATACAGCCTGGCTATAAATGTAGGGTAGAGATTCTCTAGAGAAATTTCTAAGTCCCCGAGAAAGCGCTCGGTGTAATCGAAGTCTTACCCAAAGGCGTCCCTATGGGGGGGAAGAGAGGCTCAGCCCGTCGACTGATCCCGGAAATCAGCGGTGGAATCCTTCGCGATGGTGTCTTCCCTGACATCCCCTCTCTCTTGGGCTATTTTTATATTATTTTTTTATCTTCAAAGTGGAGTTTGAGTGACTTTAGTCATACCTACTTTTATTATGATTAATGTATTCAAGGAGGAGTGTTCACACCTCGGGGGCGGATAGCCTCCGGGATGGAGGTGTGTTTTGGTACATTGTGGTGAGCAAAGTTCGCACAAAAGGACAGCATTTCATCAACATTAGACGAAATGTTGGCTCGGGTAGCGTGTAGGCCGCTTATCAGTTCCGTAGTACCATCTCGTCCCCATATCTGCTATTCGTCACAAGGGAAGGCCACGGAACAAGCGTGTTCCGTTCCATCCCTCGTGTAGTTTCGCAAACAACCTTGTACAGGGAATCACAGATGTTGCATTCTTCGTGTGCTAGCTGCGGCTGTATTCTACCTCAGAAGCCTCTTGATTTTATGACTTTCCTTAATGTGTGAACAATGCTGTATTTTTGTATTCTTGGCCAATTTAGTAATTATTCCACATAATATTTCCACAACATTTTTCCACAACATATTTCCACAATATTTCCACATAATATTTCCACATCTGTTCCACAACAGATCCTGCCGACTACGCCAAATTCTGTTGCGTGAAACGGGGCCAAGCGGTTTTGGCAGAAGATAAACCCCCTTGCGTTCTAACACTCCTCACCGAGGTGGGAGGCTAGGTGCGGCTAGGTTTAAATTCTGAGTGATGCCCAATTCAGCACTATCAGTCCAATCGCATTTAATATGTATTAAACTACTACGATTTGGATACACTAATAGTGGACTGCACCTTCAGTCTAGTCATGCTCCTGAACTAGCACGGCCTCTCTCAAGTTTTGGTCGCGTTCAGTGAGAAAGCGAAACGGCTAGCTACTTAAACAGTGCAGTTTATTTAAACAACAGATATACAGGTTCTTTAGGATTGCCGGTGATAAATACACTGTCTGCAAAGCACGTGCAAATAAAGATATTGCTAAGTATACAAACGCGCGACAAAATTATAAACGATACAGCCTGGCTATAAATGTAGGGTAGAGATTCTCTAGAGAAATTTCTAAGTCCCCGAGAAAGCGCTCGGTGTAATCGAAGTCTTACCCAAAGGCGTCCCTATGGGGGGGAAGAGAGGCTCAGCCCGTCGACTGATCCCGGAAATCAGCGGTGGAATTCTTCGCGATGGTGTCTTCCCTGACATCCCCTCTCTCTTGGGCTATTTTTATATTATTTTTTTATCTTCAAAGTGGAGTTTGAGTGACTTTAGTCATACCTACTTTTATTATGATTAATGTATTCAAGGAGGAGTGTTCACACCTCGGGGGCGGATAGCCTCCGGGATGGAGGTGTGTTTTGGTACATTGTGGTGAGCAAAGTTCGCACAAAAGGACAGCATTTCATCAACATTAGACGAAATGTTGGCTCGGGTAGCGTGTAGGCTGCTTATCAGTTCCGTAGTACCATCTCGTCCCCATATCTGCTACTCGTCACAAGGGAAGGCCACGGAACAAGCGTGTTCTGTTCCATCCCTCGTGTAGTTTCGCAAACAACCTTGTACAGGGAATCACAGATGTTGCATTCTTCGTGTGCTAGCTGCGGCTGTATTCTACGTCAGAAGCCTCTTGATTCTATGACTTTCTTTAATGTGCGAACAATGCTGTACTTTTGTATTCTTAGCCAATTTAGTAATTATTCCACAGGCTGAAGGCAGCAGGAAGGCCTGCAGCCCGCAGGTGTGTGTGGCTACGCAAGCGGTTCCCAAAGAGCTTTAGAAGAAGGCATAGTTTTCCCTGCTGGCTCTTTGGGCGTGGGACCAATCTCCAGACATATGGCCACTTTTGTGCCTGGCGCGGCGCCAAGTGGGAAAGGGTGGTTTTGAGGCTGAAGGCAGCAGGAAAGCCTGCAGCCCCCAGGTCTGTGGGGCTACGCAAGCGGTTCCCAAAGAGCTTTAGAAGAAGGCATAGTTTTCCCTGCTGGCTCTTTGGGCGTGGGACCAATCTCCAGACATATGGCCACTTTTGTGCCTGGCGCGGCGCCAAGTGGGAAAGGGTGGTTTTGAGGCTGAAGGCAGCAGGAAAGCCTGCAGCCCCCAGGTCTGTGGGGCTACGCAAGCGGTTCCCAAAGAGCTTTAGAAGAAGGCATAGTTTTCCCTGCTGGCTCTTTGGGCGTGGGACCAGTCTCCAGACATATGGCCATTTTTGTGCCTGGCGCTGCACCAAGTGGGAAAGGGTGGTTTTGAGGCTGAAGGCAGCAGGAAAGCCTGCAGCCCCCAGGTCTGTGGGGCTACGCAAGCGGTTCCCAAAGAGCTTTAGAACAAGGCATAGTTTTCCCTGCTGGCTCTTTGGGCGTGGGACCAATCTCCAGACATATGGCCATTTTTGTGCCTGGCGCTGCACCAAGTGGGAAAGGGTGGTTTTGAGGCTGAAGGCAGCAGGAAAGACTGCAGCCCCCAGGTCTGTGGGGCTACACAAGCGGTTCCCAAAGAGCTTTACAACAAGGCATAGTTTTCCCTGCTGGCTCTTTGGGCATGGGACCAATCTCCAGCCATATGGCCATTTTTGTGCCTGGCACTGCACCAAGTGGGAAAGGGTGGTTTTGAGGCTGAAGGCAGCAGGAAAGCCTGCAGCCCCCAGGTGTGTGGGGCTACGCAAGCGGTTCCCAACGAGCTTTAGAACAAGGCATAGTTTTCCCTGCTGGCTCTTTGGGCGTCGGACCAATCTCTAGACATATGGCCATTTTTCTGCCTGGCGCGGCGCCAAGTGGGAAAGGGTGGTTTTGAGGCTGAAGGCAGCAGGAAAGCCTGCAGCCCGCAGGTCAGTGGGGCTACGCAAGTGGTTCCCAAAGAGCTTTAGAACAAGGCATAGTTTTCCCTGCTGGCTCTTTGGGTGTGGGACCAGTCTCCAGACATATTTAGATTTTGGCGGCTGGCGCCGCGCCAATTGGGAAAGGGTGGTTTTGAGGCTGAAGGCAGCAGGAAAGCCTGCAGCCCGCAGGTCTGTGGGCCTACACAAGCGGTTCCCAAAGAGCTTTAGAACAAGGCATAGTTTTCCCTGCTGGCTCTTTGGGCGTGGGACCAATCTCCAGATATATGGCCATTTTTGTGCCTGGCGCTGCACCAAGTGGGAAAGGGTGGTTTTGAGGCTGAAGGCAGCAGGAAAGCCTGCAGCCCCCAGGTCTGTGGGGCCACAATAGCGGTTCCCAAAGAGCTTTAGAACAAGGCATAGTTTTCCTGCTGGCTCTTTGGGCGTCGGACCAATCTCTAGACATATGGCCATTTTTCTGCCTGGCGCGGCGCCAAGTGGGAAAGGGTGGTTTTGAGGCTGAAGGCAGCAGGAAAGCCTGCAGCCCGCAGGTCTGTGGGGCTACGCAAGTGGTTCCCAACGAGCTTTAGAACAAGGCATAGTTTTCCCTGCTGGCTCTTTGGGTGTGGGACCAGTCTCCAGACATATTTATATTTTGGAGGCTGGCGCTGCACCAAGTGGGAAAGGGTGGTTTTGAGGCTGAAGGCAGCAGGAAAGCCTGCAGCCCGCAGGTCAGCGGGGCTACGCAAGCGGTTCCCAAAGAGCTTTAGAACAAGGCATAGTTTTCCCTGCTGGCTCTTTGGGCGTGGGACCCATCTCCAGACATATGGCCACTTTTGTGCCTGGCGCGGCGCCAAGTGGGAAAGGGCGGTTTTGAGGCTGAAGGCAGCAGGAAGGCCTTCAGCCCCCAGGTGTGTGGGGCTACGCAAGCGGTTCTCAAAGAGCTTTAGAACAAGGCATAATTTTCCCTGCTGGCTCTTTGGGCATGGGACCAATCTCCAGCCATATGGCCATTTTTGTGCCTGGCACTGCACCAAGTGGGAAAGGGTGGTTTTGAGGCTGAAGGCAGCAGGAAAGCCTGCAGCCCCCAGGTCTGTGGGGCCACAATAGCAGTTCCCAAAGAGCTTTAGAACAAGGCATAGTTTTCCCTGCTGGCTCTTTGGGCGTGGGACCAATCTCCAGACATATGGCCATTTTTGTGCCTGGCGCTGCACCAAGTGGGAAAGGGTGGTTATGAGGCTGAAGGCAGCAGGAAAGCCTGCAGCCCCCAGGTCTGTGGGGCCACACCAGCGGTTCCCAAAGAGCTTTAGAACAAGGCATAGTTTTCCCTGCTGGCTCTTTGGGCGTGGGACCAATCTCCAGACATATGGCCATTTTTGTGCCTGGCACTGCACCAAGTGGGAAAGGGTGGTTTTGAGGCTGAAGGCAGCAGGAAAGCCTGCAGCCCCCAGGTGTGTGGGGCTACGCAAGCGGTTCCCAAAGAGCTTTAGAACAAGGCATAGTTTTCCCTGCTGGCTCTTTGGGCGTGGGACCACTCTCCAGCCATATGGCCATTTTTGTGCCTGGCGCTGCACCAAGTGGGAAAGGGTGGTTTTGAGGCTGAAGGCAGCAGGAAAGACTGCAGCCCCCAGGCCTGTGGGGCCACACCAGCGGTTCCCAAAGAGCTTTACAACAAGGCATAGTTTTCCCTGCTGGCTCTTTGGGCGTGGGACCAGTCTCCAGACATATTTAGATTTTAGAGGCTGGCGCGGCGCCAAGTGGGAAAGGGTGGTTTTGAGGCTGAAGGCAGCAGGAAGGCCTGCAGCCCCCAGGTCTGTGGGGCTACGCAAGCGGTTTCCAAAGAGGTTTAGAACAAGGCATAGTTTTCCCTGCTGGCTCTTTGGGCATGGGACCAATCTCTAGACGTATGGCCACTTTTGTGCCTGGCGCGGCGCCAAGTGGGAAAGGGTGGTTTTGAGGCTGAAGGCAGCAGGAAAGCCTGCAGCCCCCAGGTCTGTGGGGCTACGCAAGCGGTTCTCAAACAGCTTTAGAACAAGGCATAGTTTTCCCTGCTGGATATTTGGGTGTGGGACCAATCTCTAGACATATGGCCATTTTCGTGCCTGACGCGGCGCCAAGTGGGAAAGGGTGGTTTTGAGGCTGAAGGCAGCAGGAAAGCCTGCAGCCCCCAGGTCTGTGGGGCCACAATAGCGGTTCCCAAAGAGCTTTAGAACAAGGCATAGTTTTCCCTGCTGGCTCTTTGGGTGTGGGACCAGTCTCCAGACATATTTATATTTTGGAGGCTGGCGCCGCGCCAATTGGGAAGGGTGGTTTTGAAGCTGAAGGCATCAGGAAAGCCTGCAGCCCGCAGGTGTGTGGGGCTACGCAAGCGGTTCCTAAAGAGCTTTAGAACAAGGCATAGTTTTCCCTGCTGGCTCTTTGGGCGTGGGACCCATCTCCAGACATATGGCCACTTTTATGCCTGGCGCGGCGCCAAGTGGGAAAGGGCGGTTTTGAGGCTGAAGGCAGCAGGAAGGCCTTCAGCCCCCAGGTGTGTGGGGCTACGCAAGCGGTTCCCAAAGAGCTTTAGAACAAGGCATAGTTTTCCCTGCTGGCTCTTTGGGCGTGGGACCAATCTCCAGACATATGGCCATTTTTGTGCCTGGCACTGCACCAAGTGGGAAAGGGTGGTTTTGAGGCTGAAGGCAGCAGGAAAGCCTGCAGCCCCCAGGTGTGTGGGGCTACGCAAGCGGTTCCCAAAGAGCTTTAGAACAAGGCATAGTTTTCCCTGCTGGCTCTTTGGGCGTGGGACCACTCTCCAGCCATATGGCCATTTTTGTGCCTGGCGCTGCACCAAGTGGGAAAGGGTGGTTTTGAGGCTGAAGGCAGCAGGAAAGACTGCAGCCCCCAGGCCTGTGGGGCCACACCAGCGGTTCCCAAAGAGCTTTACAACAAGGCATAGTTTTCCCTGCTGGCTCTTTGGGCGTGGGACCAGTCTCCAGACATATTTAGATTTTAGAGGCTGGCGCGGCGCCAAGTGGGAAAGGGTGGTTTTGAGGCTGAAGGCAGCAGGAAGGCCTGCAGCCCCCAGGTCTGTGGGGCTACGCAAGCGGTTTCCAAAGAGGTTTAGAACAAGGCATAGTTTTCCCTGCTGGCTCTTTGGGCATGGGACCAATCTCTAGACGTATGGCCACTTTTGTGCCTGGCGCGGCGCCAAGTGGGAAAGGGTGGTTTTGAGGCTGAAGGCAGCAGGAAAGCCTGCAGCCCCCAGGTCTGTGGGGCTACGCAAGCGGTTCTCAAACAGCTTTAGAACAAGGCATAGTTTTCCCTGCTGGATATTTGGGTGTGGGACCAATCTCTAGACATATGGCCATTTTCGTGCCTGACGCGGCGCCAAGTGGGAAAGGGTGGTTTTGAGGCTGAAGGCAGCAGGAAAGCCTGCAGCCCCCAGGTCTGTGGGGCCACAATAGCGGTTCCCAAAGAGCTTTAGAACAAGGCATAGTTTTCCCTGCTGGCTCTTTGGGTGTGGGACCAGTCTCCAGACATATTTATATTTTGGAGGCTGGCGCCGCGCCAATTGGGAAGGGTGGTTTTGAAGCTGAAGGCATCAGGAAAGCCTGCAGCCCGCAGGTGTGTGGGGCTACGCAAGCGGTTCCTAAAGAGCTTTAGAACAAGGCATAGTTTTCCCTGCTGGCTCTTTGGGCGTGGGACCCATCTCCAGACATATGGCCACTTTTATGCCTGGCGCGGCGCCAAGTGGGAAAGGGCGGTTTTGAGGCTGAAGGCAGCAGGAAGGCCTTCAGCCCCCAGGTGTGTGGGGCTACGCAAGCGGTTCCCAAAGAGCTTTAGAACAAGGCATAGTTTTCCCTGCTGGCTCTTTGGGCGTGGGACCAATCTCCAGACATATGGCCATTTTTGTGCCTGGCACTGCACCAAGTGGGAAAGGGTGGTTTTGAGGCTGAAGGCAGCAGGAAAGCCTGCAGCCCCCAGGTGTGTGGGGCTACGCAAGCGGTTCCCAAAGAGCTTTAGAACAAGGCATAGTTTTCCCTGCTGGCTCTTTGGGCGTGGGACCACTCTCCAGCCATATGGCCATTTTTGTGCCTGGCGCTGCACCAAGTGGGAAAGGGTGGTTTTGAGGCTGAAGGCAGCAGGAAAGACTGCAGCCCCCAGGCCTGTGGGGCCACACCAGCGGTTCCCAAAGAGCTTTACAACAAGGCATAGTTTTCCCTGCTGGCTCTTTGGGCGTGGGACCAGTCTCCAGACATATTTAGATTTTAGAGGCTGGCGCGGCGCCAAGTGGGAAAGGGTGGTTTTGAGGCTGAAGGCAGCAGGAAGGCCTGCAGCCCCCAGGTCTGTGGGGCTACGCAAGCGGTTTCCAAAGAGGTTTAGAACAAGGCATAGTTTTCCCTGCTGGCTCTTTGGGCGTCGGACCAATCTCTAGACATATGGCCACTTTTGTGCCTGGCGCGGCGCCAAGTGGGAAAGGGTGGTTTTGAGGCTGAAGGCAGCAGGAAAGCCTGCAGCCCCCAGGTCTGTGGGGCTACGCAAGCGGTTATCAAACAGCTTTAGAACAAGGCATAGTTTTCCCTGCTGGATATTTGGGTGTGGGACCAATCTCTAGACATATGGCCATTTTTGTGCCTGACGCGGCGCCAAGTGGGAAAGGGTGGTTTTGAGGCTGAAGGCAGCAGGAAAGCCTGCAGCCCCCAGGTCTGTGGGGCCACAATAGCGGTTCCCAAAGAGCTTTAGAACAAGGCATAGTTTTCCCTGCTGGCTCTTTGGGTGTGGGACCAGTCTCCAGACATATTTATATTTTGGAGGCTGGCGCCGCGCCAATTGGGAAGGGTGGTTTTGAAGCTGAAGGCATCAGGAAAGCCTGCAGCCCGCAGGTGTGTGGGGCTACGCAAGCGGTTCCTAAAGAGCTTTAGAACAAGGCATAGTTTTCCCTGCTGGCTCTTTGGGCGTGGGACCCATCTCCAGACATATGGCCACTTTTATGCCTGGCGCGGCGCCAAGTGGGAAAGGGCGGTTTTGAGGCTGAAGGCAGCAGGAAGGCCTTCAGCCCCCAGGTGTGTGGGGATACGCAAGCGGTTCCCAAAGAGCATTAGAACAAGGCATAGTTTTCCCTGCTGGCTCTTTGGCCATGGGACCAATCTCTGGACATATGGCCATTTTTGTGCCTGGCACTGCACCAAGTGGGAAAGGGTGGTTTTGAGGCTGAAGGCAGCAGGAAAGCCTGCAGCCCGCAGGTCTGTGGGACTACGCAAGCGGTTGCCAAAGAGCTTTAGAAGAAGGCATAGTTTTCCCTGCTGGCTCTTTGGGCGTCGGACCAATCTCCAGACATATGGCCATTTTTCTGCCTGGCGCGGCGCCAAGTGGGAAAGGGTGGTTTTGAGGCTGAAGGCAGCAGGAAAGCCTGCAGCCCCCAGGTCAGTGCGGCCACGTAAGTGGTTCCCAAAGAGCTTTAGAAGAAGGCATAGTTTTACCTGCTGGCTCTTTGGGTGTGGGACCAGTCTCCAGACATATTTAGATTTTGGAGGCTGGCGCCGCGCCAGTTGGGAAAGGGTGGTTTTGAGGCTGAAGGCAGCAGGAAAGCCTGCAGCCCCCAGGTCTGTGGGGCTACGCAAGCGGTTCCCAAAGAGCTTTAGAACAAGGCATAGTTTTCCCTGCTGGCTCTTTGGGTGTGGGACCAATCTCCAGCCATATGGCCACTTTTGTGCCTGGCGCGGCACCAAGTGGGAAAGGGTGGTTTTGAGGCTGAAGGCAGCAGGAAAGACTGCAGCCCCCAGGTCTGTGGGGCTACGCAAGCGGTTCCCAAAGAGCTTTAGAAGAAGGCATAGTTTTCCCTGCTGGCTCTTTGGGCGTGGGACCAGTCTCCAGACATATTTATATTTTGGAGGCTGGCGCCGCGCCAAGTGGGAAGGGTGGTTTTGAAGCTGAAGGCAGCAGGAAAGCCTGCAGCCTGCAGGTCTGTGGGGCTACGCAAGCGGTTCCTAAAGAGCTTTAGAACAAGGCATAGTTTTCCCTGCTGGCTCTTTGGGCGTGGGACCCATCTCCAGACATATGGCCACTTTTGTGCCTGGCGCGGCGCCAAGTGGGAAAGGGCGGTTTTGAGGCTGAAGGCAGCAGGAAGGCCTTCAGCCCCCAGGTGTGTGGGGCTACGCAAGCGGTTCCCAAAGAGCTTTAGAACAAGGCATAATTTTCCCTGCTGGCTCTTTGGGCATGGGACCAATCTCCAGCCATATGGCCACTCTTGTGCCTGGCGCTGCACCAAGTGGGAAAGGGTGGTTTTGAGGCTGAAGGCATCAGGAAAGCCTGCAGCCCCCAGGTCTGTGGGGCTACGCAAGCGGTTGCCAAAGAGCTTTACAACAAGGCATAGTTTTCCCTGCTGGCTCTTTGGGCGTCGGACCAATCTCTAGACATATGGCCATTTTTCTGCCTGGCGCGGCGCCAAGTGGGAAAGGGTGGTTTTGAGGCTGAAGGCAGCAGGAAAGCCTGCAGCCCGCAGGTCAGTGGGGCTACGCAAGTGGTTCCCAAAGAGCTTTAGAACAAGGCATAGTTTTCCCTGCTGGCTCTTTGGGTGTGGGACCAGTCTCCAGACATATTTAGATTTTGGCGGCTGGCGCCGCGCCAATTGGGAAAGGGTGGTTTTGAGGCTGAAGGCAGCAGGAAAGCCTGCAGCCCGCAGGTCTGTGGGGCTACGCAAGCGGTTGCCAAAGAGCTTTACAACAAGGCATAGTATTCCCTGCTGGCTCTTTGGGTGTGGGACCAATCTCTAGACATATGGCCACTTTTGTGCCTGGCGCGGCACCAAGTGGGAAAGGGTGGTTTTGAGGCTGAAGGCAGCAGGAAAGCCTGCAGCCCCCAGGTGTGTGGGGCTACGCAAGCGGTTCCCAAAGAGCTTTAGAACAAGGCATAGTTTTCCCTGCTGGCTCTTTGGGCATGGGACCAGTCTCCAGACATATTTATATTTTGGAGGCTGGCGCCGCGCCAAGTGGGAAAGGGCGGTTTTGAGGCTGAAGGCAGCAGGAAGGCCTTCAGCCCCCAGGTGTGTGGGGCTACGCAAGCGGTTGCCAAAGAGCTTTAGAAGAAGGCATAATTTTCCCTGCTGGCTCTTTGGGCATGGGACCAATCTCCAGCCATATGGCCATTTTTGTGCCTGGCACTGCACCTAGAGGCAAAGGGTGGTTTTGAGGCTGAAGGCAGCAGGAAAGCCTGCAGCCCCCAGGTCCGTGGGGCTACGCAAAAGGTTCCCAAAGAGCTTTAGAACAAGGCATAGTTTTCCCTGCTGGCTCTTTGGGCGTGGGACCAATCTCCAGCCATATGGCCATTTTTGTGCCTGGCGCTGCACCAAGTGGGAAAGGGTGGTTTTGAGGCTGAAGGCAGCAGGAAAGCCTGCAGCCCCCAGGTCTGTGAGGCCACACCAGCGGTTCCCAAAGAGCTTTAGAACAAGGCATAGTTTTCCCTGCTGGCTCTTTGGGCGTGGGACCAATCTCCAGACATATGGCCATTTTTGTGCCTGGCGCGGCGCCAAGTGGGAAAGGGTGGTTTTAAGGCTGAAGGCAGCAGGAAGGCCTGCAGCCCCCAGGTCTGTGGGGCTACGCAAGCGGTCCCCAAAGAGCTTTAGAACAAGACATATTTTTCCCTGCTGGCTCTTTGGGCGTGGGACCCATCTCCAGACATATGGCCACTTTTGTGCCTGGCGCGGCGCCAAGTGGGAAAGGGCGGTTTTGAGGCTGAAGGCAGCAGGAAGGCCTGCAGCCCCCAGGTGTGTGGGGCTATGCAAGCGGTTGCCAAAGAGCTTTAGAACAAGGCATAGTTTTCCCTGCTGGCTTTTTGGGCGTGGGACCAGTCTCCAGACATATGGCCACTTTTGTGCCTGGCGCGGCGCCAAGTGGGAAAGGGCGGTTTTGAGGCTGAAGGCAGCAGGAAGGCCTGCAGCCCCCAGGTGTGTGGGGCTATGCAAGCGGTTGCCAAAGAGCTTTAGAACAAGGCATAGTTTTCCCTGCTGGCTCTTTGGGCGTGGTACCAATCTCCAGACATATGGCCATTTTTGTGCCTGGCGCGGCGCCAAGTGGGAAAGGGTGGTTTTGAGGCTGAAGGCAGCAGGAAAGCCTGCAGCCCCCAGGTGTGTGGGGCTACGCAAGCGGTTCCCAAAGAGCTTTAGAACAAGGCATAGTTTTCCCTGCTGGCTCTTTGGGTGTGTGACCAGTCTCCAGACATATGTAGATTTTGGAGGCTGGCGCCGCGCCAAGTGGGAAAGGGTGGTTTTGAGGCTGAATGCAGCAGGAAGGTCTGCAGCCCCCAGGTGTGTGGGGCTACGCAAGCGGTTCCCAAAGGGGTTTAGAACAAGGCATAGTTTTCCCTGCTGGCTTTTTGGGCGTGGGACCACTCTCAAGACATATGGCCATTTTTGTGCCTGGCGCTGCACCAAGTGGGAAAGGGTGGTTTTGAGGCTGAAGGCAGCAGGAAAGCCTGCAGCCCCCAGGTCTGTGGGACCACACCAGCGGTTCCCAAAAAGCTTTAGAACAAGGCATAGTTTTCCCTGCTGGCTCTTTGGGTGTGGGACCAATCTCTAGACATATGGCCATTTTTCTGCCTGACGCGGCGCCAAGTGGGAAAGGGTGGTTTTGAGGCTGAAGGCAGCAGGAAAGCCTGCAGCCCCCAGGTGTGTGGGGCCACACCAGCGGTTGCCAAAGAGCTTTAGAACAAGGCATAGTTTTCCCTGCTGGCTCTTTGGGCGTGGGACCAATCTCCAGACATATGGCCATTTTTGTGCCTGTCACTGCACCAAGTGGGAAAGGGTGGTTTTGAGGCTGAAGGCAGCAGGAAAGCCTGCAGCTCCCAGGTCTGTGGGGCCACAATAGCGGTTCCCAAAGAGCTTTAGAACAAGGCATAGTTTTCCCTGCTGGCTCTTTGGGCATGGGACCAATCTCCAGACATATGGCCATTTTTGTGCCTGGCGCGGCACCAAGTGGGAAAGGGTGGTTTTGAGGCTGAAGGCAGCAGGAAAGCCTGCAGCCCCCAGGTGTGTGGGGCTACGCAAGCGGTTCCCAAAGAGCTTTAGAACAAGGCATAGTTTTCCCTGCTGGCTCTTTGGGTGTGGGACCAGTCTCTAGACATATGTAGATTTTGGAGGCTGGCGCCGCGCCAAGTGGGAAAGGGTGGTTTTGAGGCTGAAGGCAGCAGGAAATTCTGCAGCCCGCAGGTGTGTGGGGCTACGCAAGCGGTTCCCAAAGGGGTTTAGAACAAGGCATAGTTTTCCCTGCTGGCTCTTTTCGTGTGGGACCAATCTCCAGACATATGGCCATTTTTGTGCCTGGCGCGGCGCCAAGTGGGAAAGGGTGGTTTTGAGGCTGAAGGCAGCAGGAAAGACTGCAGCCCCCAGGTCTGTGGAGCCACACCAGCGGTTCCCAAAGAGCTTTAGAACAAGGCATAGTTTTCCCTGCTGGCTCTTTGGGTGTGGGACCAGTCTCCAGACATATGTAGATTTTGGAGGCTGGCGCCGCGCCAAGTGGGAAAGGGTGGTTTTGAGGCTGAAGGCAGGAGGAAGGCCTGCAGACCCCAGGTGTGTGGGGCTACGCAAGCGATTGCCAAAGAGCTTTAGAACAAGGCATAGTTTTCCCTGCTGGCTCTTTGGGCGTGGTACCAATCTCCAGACATATGGCCATTTTTGTGCCTGGCGCGGCGCCAAGTGGGAAAGGGTGGTTTTGAGGCTGAAGGCAGCAGGAAAGCCTGCAGCCCCCAGGTCTGTGAGGCCACACCAGCGGTTCCCAAAGAGCTTTAGAACAAGGCATAGTTTTCCCTGCTGGCTCTTTGGGCGTGGGACCAATCTCCAGACATATGGCCATTTTTGTGCCTGGCGCGGCGCCAAGTGGGAAAGGGTGGTTTTGAGGCTGAAGGCAGCAGGAAGGCCTTCAGCCCCCAGGTCTGTGGGGCTACGCAAGCGGTCCCCAAAGAGCTTTAGAACAAGGCATAATTTTCCCTGCTGGCTCTTTGGGCGTGGGACTAATCTCCAGACATATGGCCATTTTTGTGCCTGGCGCGGCGCCAAGTGGGAAAGGGTGGTTTTGAGGCTGAAGGCAGCAGGAAAGCCTGCAGCCCCCAGGTCTGTAGGGCTACGCAATCGGTTCCCAAAGAGCTTTAGAACAAGGCATAGTTTTCCCTGCTGGCTCTTTGGGCGTGGGACCCATCTCCAGACATATGGCCATTTTTCTGCCTGGCGCGGCGCCAAGTGGGAAAGGGCGGTTTTGAGGCTGAAGGCAGCAGGAAGGCCTGCAGCACCCAGGTCTGTGGGGCTACGCAAGCGGTTCCCAAAGAGCTTTAGAACAAGGCATAATTTTCCCTGCTCGCTCTTTGGGTGTGGGACCAATCTCCAGCCATATGGCCATTTTTGTGCCTGGCACTGCACCAAGTGGGAAAGGGTGGTTTTGAGGCTGAAGGCAGCAGGAAAGCCTGCAGCCCGCAGGTGTGTGGGGCTACGCAAGCGGTTCCCAAAGACCTTTAGAACAAGGCATAGTTTTCCCTGCTGGCTCTTTGGGTGTGTGACCAGTCTACAGACATATGTAGATTTTGGAGGCTGGCGCCGCGCCAAGTGGGAAAGGGTGGTTTTGAGGCTGAAGGCAGCAGGAAGGCCTGCAGCCCCCAGGTGTGTGGGGCTACGCAAGCGGTTCCCAAAGAGCTTTAGAACAAGGCATAGTTTTCCCTGCTGGCTCTTTGGGCGTGGGACCAATCTCCAGACATATGGCCATTTTTGTGCCTGGCGCGGCGCCAAGTGGGAAAGGGTGGTTTTGAGGCTGAAGGCAGCAGGAAAGCCTGCAGCCCCCAGGTCTGTGGGACTACGCAAGCGGTCCCCAAAGAGCTTTAGAACAAGACATATTTTTCCCTGCTGGCTCTTTGGGCATGGGAGCAATCTCCAGATATATGGCCATTTTTGTGCCTGGCGCTGCACCAAGTGGGAAAGGGTGGTTTTGAGGCTGAAGGCAGCAGGAAAGCCTGCAGCCCCCAGGTGTGTGGGGCTACGCAATCGGTTGCCAAAGAGCTTTAGAACAAGGCATAGTTTTCCCTGCTGGCTCTTTGGGCGTGGGACCCATCTCCAGACATATGGCCACTTTTGTGCCTGGCGCGGCGCCAAGTGGGAAAGGGCGGTTTTGAGGCTGAAGGCAGCAGGAAAGCCTGCAGCCCCCAGGTCTGTGGGACTACGCAAGCGGTTCCCAAAGAGCTTTAGAACAAGACATATTTTTCCCTGCTGGCTCTTTGGGCATGGGACCAATCTCCAGCCATATGGCCATTTTTGTGCCTGGCACTGCACCAAGTGGGAAAGGGTGGTTTTGAGGCTGAAGGCAGCAGGAAAGCCTGCAGCCCGCAGGTCTGTGGGGCTACGCAAGCGGTTCCTAAAGAGCTTTAGAACAAGGCATAGTTTTCCCTGCTGGCTCTTTGGGTGTGTGACCAGTCTACAGACATATGTAGATTTTGGAGGCTGGCGCTGCGCCAAGTGGGAAAGGGTGGTTTTGAGGCTGAAGGCAGCAGGAAGGTCTGCAGCCCCCAGGTCTGTGGGGCTACGCAAGCGGTTCCCAAAGAGCTTTAGAACAAGGCATAGTTTTCCCTGCTGGCTCTTTGGGTGTGGGACCAATCTCTAGACATATGGCCATTTTTCTGCCTGACGCGGCGCCAAGTGGGAAAGGGTGGTTTTGAGGCTGAAGGCAGCAGGAAAGCCTGCAGCCCCCAGGTGTGTGGGGCCACACCAGCGGTTGCCAAAGAGCTTTAGAACAAGGCATAGTTTTCCCTGCTGGCTCTTTGGGCGTGGGACCAATCTCCAGACATATGGCCATTTTTGTGCCTGTCACTGCACCAAGTGGGAAAGGGTGGTTTTGAGGCTGAAGGCAGCAGGAAAGCCTGCAGCTCCCAGGTCTGTGGGGCCACAATAGCGGTTCCCAAAGAGCTTTAGAACAAGGCATAGTTTTCCCTGCTGGCTCTTTGGGCATGGGACCAATCTCCAGACATATGGCCATTTTTGTGCCTGGCGCGGCACCAAGTGGGAAAGGGTGGTTTTGAGGCTGAAGGCAGCAGGAAAGCCTGCAGCCCCCAGGTCTGTGGGGCTACGCAAGCGGTTCCCAAAGAGCTTTAGAACAAGGCATAGTTTTCCCTGCTGGCTCTTTGGGTGTGGGACCAGTCTCTAGACATATGTAGATTTTGGAGGCTGGCGCCGCGCCAAGTGGGAAAGGGTGGTTTTGAGGCTGAAGGCAGCAGAAAATTCTGCAGCCCGCAGGTGTGTGGGGCTACGCAAGCGGTTCCCAAAGGGGTTTAGAACAAGGCATAGTTTTCCCTGCTGGCTCTTTGGGTGTGGGACCAATCTCCAGACATATGGCCATTTTTGTGCCTGGCGCGGCGCCAAGTGGGAAAGGGTGGTTTTGAGGCTGAAGGCAGCAGGAAAGACTGCAGCCCCCAGGTCTGTGGAGCCACACCAGCGGTTCCCAAAGAGCTTTAGAACAAGGCATAGTTTTCCCTGCTGGCTCTTTGGGTGTGGGACCAGTCTCCAGACATATGTAGATTTTGGAGGCTGGCGCCGCGCCAAGTGGGAAAGGGTGGTTTTGAGGCTGAAGGCAGGAGGAAGGCCTGCAGACCCCAGGTGTGTGGGGCTACGCAAGCGGTTGCCAAAGAGCTTTAGAACAAGGCATAGTTTTCCCTGCTGGCTCTTTGGGCGTGGTACCAATCTCCAGACATATGGCCATTTTTGTGCCTGGCGCTGCGCCAAGTGGGAAAGGGTGGTTTTGAGGCTGAAGGCAGCAGGAAAGCCTGCAGCCCCCAGGTCTGTGAGGCCACACCAGCGGTTCCCAAAGAGCTTTAGAACAAGGCATAGTTTTCCCTGCTGGCTCTTTGGGCGTGGGACCAATCTCCAGACATATGGCCATTTTTGTGCCTGGCGCGGCGCCAAGTGGGAAAGGGTGGTTTTGAGGCTGAAGGCAGCAGGAAGGCCTTCAGCCCCCAGGTCTGTGGGGCTACGCAAGCGGTCCCCAAAGAGCTTTAGAACAAGACATATTTTTCCCTGCTGGCTCTTTGGGCATTGGAGCAATCTCCAGATATATGGCCATTTTTGTGCCTGGCGCTGCACCAAGTGGGAACGGGTGGTTTTGAGGCTGAAGGCAGCAGGAAAGCCTGCAGCCCCCAGGTGTGTGGGGCTACGCAAGCGGTTCCCAAAGAGCTTTAGAACAAGGCATAGTTTTCCCTGCTGGCTCTTTGGGCGTGGGACCCATCTCCAGACATATGGCCACTTTTGTGCCTGGCGCGGCGCCAAGTGGGAAAGGGCGGTTTTGAGGCTGAAGGCAGCAGGAAGGCCTGCAGCCCCCAGGTGTGTGGGGCTACGCAAGCGGTTGCCAAAGAGCTTTAGAACAAGGCATAGTTTTCCCTGCTGGCTCTTTGGGCGTGGGACTAATCTCTAGACATATGGCCATTTTTGTGCCTGGCGCGGCGCCAAGTGGGAAAGGGTGGTTTTGAGGCTGAAGGCAGCAGGAAAGCCTGCAGCCCCCAGGTCTGTAGGGCTACGCAATCGGTTCCCAAAGAGCTTTAGAACAAGGCATAGTTTTCCCTGCTGGCTCTTTGGGCGTGGGACCCATCTCCAGACATATGGCCACTTTTGTGCCTGGCGCGGCGCCAAGTGGGAAAGGGCGGTTTTGAGGCTGAAGGCAGCAGGAAGGCCTGCAGCACCCAGGTCTGTGGGGCTACGCAAGCGGTTCCCAAAGAGCTTTAGAACAAGGCATAATTTTCCCTGCTGGCTCTTTGGGTGTGGGACCAATCTCCAGCCATATGGCCATTTTTGTGCCTGGCACTGCACCAAGTGGGAAAGGGTGGTTTTGAGGCTGAAGGCAGCAGGAAAGCCTGCAGCCCGCAGGTGTGTGGGGCTACGCAAGCGGTTCCCAAAGACCTTTAGAACAAGGCATAGTTTTCCCTGCTGGCTCTTTGGGTGTGTGACCAGTCTACAGACATATGTAGATTTTGGAGGCTGGCGCCGCGCCAAGTGGGAAAGGGTGGTTTTGAGGCTGAAGGCAGCAGGAAGGCCTGCAGCCCCCAGGTGTGTGGGGCTACGCAAGCGGTTCCCAAAGAGCTTTAGAACAAGGCATAGTTTTCCCTGCTGGCTCTTTGGGCGTGGGACCAATCTCCAGACATATGGCCATTTTTGTGCCTGGCGCGGCGCCAAGTGGGAAAGGGTGGTTTTGAGGCTGAAGGCAGCAGGAAAGCCTGCAGCCCCCAGGTCTGTGGGACTACGCAAGCGGTCCCCAAAGAGCTTTAGAACAAGACATATTTTTCCCTGCTGGCTCTTTGGGCATGGGAGCAATCTCCAGATATATGGCCATTTTTGTGCCTGGCGCTGCACCAAGTGGGAAAGGGTGGTTTTGAGGCTGAAGGCAGCAGGAAAGCCTGCAGCCCCCAGGTGTGTGGGGCTACGCAATCGGTTGCCAAAGAGCTTTAGAACAAGGCATAGTTTTCCCTGCTGGCTCTTTGGGCGTGGGACCCATCTCCAGACATATGGCCACTTTTGTGCCTGGCGCGGCGCCAAGTGGGAAAGGGCGGTTTTGAGGCTGAAGGCAGCAGGAAAGCCTGCAGCCCCCAGGTCTGTGGGACTACGCAAGCGGTCCCCAAAGAGCTTTAGAACAAGACATATTTTTCCCTGCTGGCTCTTTGGGCATGGGACCAATCTCCAGCCATATGGCCATTTTTGTGCCTGGCACTGCACCAAGTGGGAAAGGGTGGTTTTGAGGCTGAAGGCAGCAGGAAAGCCTGCAGCCCGCAGGTCTGTGGGGCTACGCAAGCGGTTCCTAAAGAGCTTTAGAACAAGGCATAGTTTTCCCTGCTGGCTCTTTGGGTGTGTGACCAGTCTACAGACATATGTAGATTTTGGAGGCTGGCGCTGCGCCAAGTGGGAAAGGGTGGTTTTGAGGCTGAAGGCAGCAGGAAGGTCTGCAGCCCCCAGGTCTGTGGGGCTACGCAAGCGGTTCCCAAAGGGGTTTAGAACAAGGCATAGTTTTCCGTGCTGGCTCTTTGGGCGTGGGACCAATCTCCAGACATATGGCCATTTTTGTGCCTGGCGCTGCACCAAGTGGGAAAGGGTGGTTTTGAGGCTGAAGGCAGCAGGAAAGCCTTCAGCCCCCAGGTCTGTGGGGCTACGCAAGCGGTTCCCAAAGAGCTTTAGAACAAGGCATAGTTTTCCCTGCTGGCTCTTTGGGTGTGGGACCAATCTCCAGACATACGGCCATTTTTGTGCCTGGCGCGGCGCCAAGTGGGAAAGGGTGGTTTTGAGGCTGAAGGCAGCAGGAAAGCCTGCAGCCCCCAGGTCTGTGGGGCCACAATAGCGATTCCCAAAGAGCTTTAGAACAAGGCATAGTTTTCCCTGCTGGCTCTTTGGGCGTGGGACCAATCTCCAGACATATGGCCATTTTTGTGCCTGGCGCTGCACCAAGTGGGAAAGGGTGGTTTTGAGGCTGAAGGCAGCAGGAAAGCCTGCAGCCCCCAGGTCTGTGAGGCCCCAATAGCGGTTCCCAAAGAGCTTTAGAACAAGGCATAGTTTTCCCTGGTGGCTCTTTGGGCATGGGACCAATCTCCAGACATATGGCCATTTTTGTGCCTGGCGCTGCACCAAGTGGGAAAGGGTGGTTTTGAGGCTGAAGGCAGCAGGAAAGACTGCAGCCCCCAGGTCTGTGGGGCTACGCAAGGGGTTCCCAAAGAGCTTTAGAACAAGGCATAGTTTTCCCTGCTGGCTGTTTGGGTGTGGGACCAGTCTCCAGACATATGTAGATTTTGGAGGCTGGCGCGGCGCCAAGTGGGAAAGGGTGGTTTTGAGGCTGAAGGCAGCAGGAAGGCCTGCAGCCCCCAGGTGTGTGGGGCTACGCAAGCGGTTGCCAAAGAGCTTTAGAACAAGGCATAGTTTTCCCTGCTGGCTCTTTGGGCGTGGGACCCATCTCCAGACATATGGCCACTTTTGTGCCTGGCGCGGCGCCAAGTGGGAAAGAGTGGTTTTGAGGCTGAAGGCAGCAGGAAGGCCTGCAGCACCCAGGTCTGTGGGGCTACGCAAGCGGTTCCCAAAGAGCTTTAGAACAAGGCATAGTTTTCCCTGCTGGCTCTTTGGGTGTGTGACCAGTCTACAGACATATGTAGATTTTGGAGGCTGGCGCCGCGCCAAGTGGGAAAGGGTGGTTTTGAGGCTGAAGGCAGCAGGAAGGTCTGCAGCCCCCAGGTGTGTGGGGCTACGCAAGCGGTTCCCAAAGGGGTTTAGAACAAGGCAAAGTTTTCCCTGCTGGCTCTTTGGGCGTGGGACCACTCTCAAGACATATGGCCATTTTTGTGCCTGGCGCTGCACCAATTGGGAAAGGGTGGTTTTGAGGCTGAAGGCAGCAGGAAAGACTGCAGCCCCCAGGTCTGTGGGGCCACAATAGCGATTCCCAAAGAGCTTTAGAACAAGGCATAGTTTTCCCTGCTGGCTCTTTGGGTGTGGGACCAATATCCAGACATATGGACATTTTTGTGCCTGGCGCTGCACCAAGTGGGAAAGGGTGGTTTTGAGGCTGAAGGCAGCAGGAAAGCCTGCAGCCCCCAGGTCTGTGGGGCCACAATAGGTGTTCCCAAAGAGCTTTAGAACAAGGCATATTTTTCCCTGCTGGCTCTTTGGGCATGGGACCAATCTCCAGACATATGGCCATTTTTGTGCCTGGCGCTGCACCAAGTGGGAAAGGGCGGTTTTGAGGCTGAAGGCAGCAGGAAAGCCTGCAGCCCGCAGGTCTGTGGGGCTATGCAAGCGGTTCCCAAAGAGCTTTAGAACAAGGCATAGTTTTCCCTGCTGGCTCTTTGGGTGTGTGACCAGTCTCCAGACATATGTAGATTTTGGAGGCTGGCGCGGCGCCAAGTGGGAAAGGGTGGTTTTGAGGCTGAAGGCAGCAGAAAAGCCTGCAGCCCCCAGGTCTGTGGGGCCACACCAGCGGTTCCCAAAGAGCTTTAGAACAAGGCATAGTTTTCCCTGCTGGCTCTTTGGGCGTGGGACCAGTCTCCAGACATATGTAGATTTTGGAGGCTGGCGCCGCGCCAAGTGGGAAAGGGTGGTTTTGAGGCTGAAGGCAGCAGAAAATTCTGCAGCCCCCAGGTGTGTGGGGCTACGCAAGCGGTTCCCAAAGAGCTTTAGAAGAAGGCATAGTTTTCCCTGCTGGCTCTTTGGGCGTGGGACCACTCTCCAGACATATGGCCATTTTTGTGCCTGGCGCGGCGCCAAGTGGGAAAGGGTGGTTTTGAGGCTGAAGGCAGCAGGAAAGCCTGCAGCCCGCAGGTCAGTGTGGCTACTCAAGCGTTTCCCAAACAGCTTTAGAAGAAGGCATAGTTTTCCCTGCTGGCTCTTTGGGCGTGGGACCCATCTCCAGACATATGGCCATTTTTGTGCCTGGCGCGGCGCCAAGTGGGAAAGGGCGGTTTTGAGGCTGAAGGCAGCAGGAAAGCCTGCAGCCCCCAGGTCTGTGGGGCTACGCAAGCGGTTGCCAAAGAGCTTTACAACAAGGCATAGTTTTCCCTGCTGGCTCTTTGGGCATGGGACCAATCTCCAGACATATGGCCATTTTTGTGCCTGGCACTGCACCAAGTGGGAAAGGGCGGTTTTGAGGCTGAAGGCAGCAGGAAAGCCTGCAGCCCCCAGGTGTGTGGGGCTACGCAAGCGGTTCCCAAAGAGCTTTAGAAGAAGGCATAATTTTCCCTGCTGTCTCTTTGGGTGTGGGACCAATCTCTAGGCATATGGCCATTTTTCTGCCTGGCGCGGCGCCAAGTGGGAAAGGGTGGATTTGAGGCTGAAGGCCGCAGGAAAGCCTGCAGCCCCCAGGTCAGTGGGGCTACGCAAGCGGTTCCCAAAGAGCTTTAGAACAAGGCATAGTTTTCCCTGCTGGCTCTTTGGGTGTGTGACCAGTCTCCAGACATATGTAGATTTTGGAGGCTGGCGCGGCGCGAAGTGGGAAAGGGTGGTTTTGAGGCTGAAGGCAGCAGGAAAGCCTGCAGCCCCCAGGTCTGTGAGGCCACACCAGCGGTTCCCAAAGAGCTTTAGAACAAGGCATAGTTTTCCCTACTGGCTCTTTGGGTGTGGGACCAATCTCCAGACATATGGCCATTTTTGTGCCTGGCGCGGCGCCAAGTGGGAAAGGGTGGTTTTGAGGCTGAAGGCAGCAGGAAAGCCTGCAGCCCCCAGGTCTGTGAGGCCACACCAGCGGTTCCCAAAGAGCTTTAGAACAAGGCATAGTTTTCCCTGCTGGCTCTTTGGGCGTGGGACCAATCTCCAGACATATGGCCATTTTTGTGCCTGGCGCGGCGCCAAGTGGGAAAGGGTGGTTTTGAGGCTGAAGGCAGCAGGAATGCCTGCAGCCCCCAGGTCTGTGGGGCTACGCAAGCGGTTCCCAAAGAGCTTTAGAACAAGACATATTTTTCCCTGCTGGCTCTTTGGGCATGGGAGCAATCTCCAGATATATGGCCATTTTTGTGCCTGGCACTGCACCAAGTGGGAAAGGGTGGTTTTGAGGCTGAAGGCAGCAGGAAAGCCTGCAGCCCCCAGGTGTGTGGGGCTACGCAAGCGGTTCCCAAAGAGCTTTAGAACAAGGCATAGTTTTCCCTGCTGGCTCTTTGGGCGTGGGACCCATCTCCAGACATATGGCCACTTTTGTGCCTGGCGCGGCGCCAAGTGGGAAAGGGCGGTTTTGAGGCTGAAGGCAGCAGGAAAGCCTGCAGCCCGCAGGTCTGTGGGGCTACGCAAGCGGTTCCCAAAGAGCTTTAGAACAAGGCATAGTTTTCCCTGCTGGCTCTTTGGGCGTGGGACCAATCTCCAGACATATGGCCATTTTTGTGCCTGGCACTGCACCAAGTGGGAAAGGGTGGTTTTGAGGCTGAAGGCAGCAGGAAAGCCTGCAGCCCCCAGGTCTGTGGGGCTACGCAAGCGGTTCCCAAAGAGCTTTAGAAGAAGGCATAATTTTCCCTGCTGTCTCTTTGGGTGTGGGACCAATCTCTAGACATATGGCCATTTTTCTGCCTGGCGCGGCGCCAAGTGGGAAAGGGTGGTTTTGAGGCTGAAGGCAGCAGGAAAGCCTGCAGCCCCCAGGTCTGTGGGGCCACAATAGCGGTTCCCAAAGAGCTTTAGAACAAGGCATAGTTTTCCCTGCTGGCTCTTTGGGCGTGGGACCAATCTCCAGACATATGGCCACTTTTGTGCCTGGCGCGGCGCCAAGTGGGAAAGGGTGGTTTTGAGGCTGAAGGCCGCAGGAAAGCCTGCAGCCCGCAGGTGTGTGGGGCTACGCAAGCGGTTCCCAAAGAGCTTTAGAACAAGGCATAGTTTTCCCTGCTGGCTCTTTGGGTGTGTGACCAGTCTCCAGACATATGTAGATTTTGGAGGCTGGCGCGGCGCGAAGTGGGAAAGGGTGGTTTTGAGGCTGAAGGCAGCAGGAAAGCCTGCAGCTGCCAGGTGTGTGGGGCTACGCAAGCGGTTCCCAAAGAGCTTTAGAACAAGGCATAGTTTTCCCTGCTGGCTCTTTGGGTGTGGGACCAATCTCTAGACATATGGCCACTTTTGTGCCTGGCGCGGCGCCAAGTGGGAAAGGGTGGTTTTGAGGCTGAAGGCAGCAGGAAGGCCTGCAGCCCCCAGGTCTGTGGGACTACGCAAGAAGCTGCCAAAGAGGTTTAGAACAAGGCATAGTTTTCCCTGCTGGCTCTTTGGGTGTGGGACCAATCTCTAGACATATGGCCATTTTTGTGCCTGGCGCGGCGCCAAGTGGGAAAGGGTGGTTTTGAGGCTGAAGGCAGCAGGAAAGCCTGCAGCCCCCAGGTCTGTGGAGCTACGCAAGCGGTTCCCAAAGAGCTTTAGAACAAGGCATAGTTTTCCCTGCTGGCTCTTTGGGTGTGGGACCCATCTCCAGACATATGGCCATTTTTCTGCCTGGCGCGGCGCCAAGTGGGAAAGGGTGGTTTTGAGGCTGAAAGCAGCAGGAAAGCCTGCAGCCCCCAGGTCTGTGGGGCCACACCAGCGGTTCCCAAAGAGCTTTACAACAAGGCATAGTTTTCCCTGCTGGCTCTTTGGGCGTGGGACCAATCTCCAGACATATGGCCATTTTTGTGCCTGGCGCTGCACCAATGGGAAAGGGTGGTTTTGAGGCTGAAGGCAGCAGGAAAACCTGCAGCCCCCAGGTCTGTGGGGCCACAATAGCGGTTCCCAAAGAGCTTTAGAACAAGGCATAGTATTCCCTGCTGGCTCTTTGGGCATGGGACCAATCTCCAGACATATGGCCATTTTTCTGCCTGGCGCGGCACCAAGTGGGAAAGGGTGGTTTTGAGGCTGAAGGCAGCAGGAAAGCCTGCAGCCCGCAGGTCTGTGGGGCTACGCAAGCGGTTCCCAAAGAGCTTTAGAACAAGGCATAGTTTTCCCTGCTGGCTCTTTGGGTGTGGGACCAGTCTCCAGACATATAAAGATTTTGGAGGCTGGCGCCGCGCCAAGTGGGTAAGGGTGGTTTTGAGGCTGAAGGCAGCAGGAAAATTCTGCAGCCCCCAGGTCTGTGGGGCTACGCAAGTGGTTCCCAAAGGGGTTTAGAACAAGGCATAGTTTTCCCTGCTGGCTCTTTGGGCGTGGGACCAATCTCCAGACATATGGCCATTTTTGTGCCTGGCGCTGCACAAGTGGGAAAGGGTGGTTTTGAGGCTGAAGGCAGCAGGAAAGCCTTCAGCCCCCAGGTGTGTGGGGCTACGCAAGCGGTTCCCAAAGAGCTTTAGAACAAGGCATAGTTTTCCCTGCTGGCTCTTTGGGCGTGGGACCCATCTCCAGACATATGGCCACTTTTGTGCCTGGCGCGGCGCCAAGTGGGAAAGGGCGGTTTTGAGGCTGAAGGCAGCAGGAAAGCCTGCAGCCCGCAGGTCTGTGGGGCTACGCAAGCGGTTCCCAAAGAGCTTTAGAACAAGGCATAGTTTTCCCTGCTGGCTCTTTGGGCGTGGGACCAATCTCCAGACATATGGCCATTTTTGTGCCTGGCACTGCACCAAGTGGGAAAGGGTGGTTTTGAGGCTGAAGGCAGCAGGAAAGCCTGCAGCCCCCAGGTCTGTGGGGCTACGCAAGCGGTTCCCAAAGAGCTTTAGAAGAAGGCATAATTTTCCCTGCTGTCTCTTTGGGTGTGGGACCAATCTCTAGACATATGGCCATTTTTCTGCCTGGCGCGGCGCCAAGTGGGAAAGGGTGGTTTTGAGGCTGAAGGCAGCAGGAAAGCCTGCAGCCCCCAGGTCTGTGGGGCCACAATAGCGGTTCCCAAAGAGCTTTAGAACAAGGCATAGTTTTCCCTGCTGGCTCTTTGGGCGTGGGACCAATCTCCAGACATATGGCCACTTTTGTGCCTGGCGCGGCGCCAAGTGGGAAAGGGTGGTTTTGAGGCTGAAGGCCGCAGGAAAGCCTGCAGCCCGCAGGTGCGTGGGGCTACGCAAGCGGTTCCCAAAGAGCTTTAGAACAAGGCATAGTTTTCCCTGCTGGCTCTTTGGGTGTGTGACCAGTCTCCAGACATATGTAGATTTTGGAGGCTGGCGCGGCGCGAAGTGGGAAAGGGTGGTTTTGAGGCTGAAGGCAGCAGGAAAGCCTGCAGCTGCCAGGTGTGTGGGGCTACGCAAGCGGTTCCCAAAGAGCTTTAGAACAAGGCATAGTTTTCCCTGCTGGCTCTTTGGGTGTGGGACCAATCTCTAGACATATGGCCACTTTTGTGCCTGGCGCGGCGCCAAGTGGGAAAGGGTGGTTTTGAGGCTGAAGGCAGCAGCAAGGCCTGCAGCCCCCAGGTTTGTGGGACTACGCAAGAAGCTGCCAAAGAGGTTTAGAACAAGGCATAGTTTTCCCTGCTGGCTCTTTGGGTGTGGGACCAATCTCTAGACATATGGCCATTTTTGTGCCTGGCGCGGCGCCAAGTGGGAAAGGGTGGTTTTGAGGCTGAAGGCAGCAGGAAAGCCTGCAGCCCGCAGGTGTGTGGGGCTACGCAAGCGGTTCCCAAAGAGCTTTAGAACAAGGCATAGTTTTCCCTGCTGGCTCTTTGGGTGTGGGACCCATCTCCAGACATATGGCCATTTTTCTGCCTGGCGCGGCGCCAAGTGGGAAAGGGTGGTTTTGAGGCTGAAAGCAGCAGGAAAGCCTGCAGCCCCCAGGTCTGTGGGGCCACACCAGCGGTTCCCAAAGAGCTTTAGAACAAGGCATAGTTTTCCCTGCTGGCTCTTTGGGCGTGGGACCAATCTCCAGACATATGGCCATTTTTGTGCCTGGCGCTGCACCAATGGGAAAGGGTGGTTTTGAGGCTGAAGGCAGCAGGAAAACCTGCAGCCCCCAGGTCTGTGGGGCCACAATAGCGGTTCCCAAAGAGCTTTAGAACAAGGCATAGTTTTCCCTGCTGGCTCTTTGGGCATGGGACCAATCTCCAGACATATGGCCATTTTTGTGCCTGGCGCGGCACCAAGTGGGAAAGGGTGGTTTTGAGGCTGAAGGCAGCAGGAAAGCCTGCAGCCCGCAGGTCTGTGGGGCTACGCAAGCGGTTCCCAAAGAGCTTTAGAACAAGGCATAGTTTTCCCTGCTGGCTCTTTGGGTGTGGGACCAGTCTCCAGACATATAAAGATTTTGGAGGCTGGCGCCGCGCCAAGTGGGTAAGGGTGGTTTTGAGGCTGAAGGCAGCAGGAAAATTCTGCAGCCCCCAGGTCTGTGGGGCTACGCAAGTGGTTCCCAAAGGGGTTTAGAACAAGGCATAGTTTTCCCTGCTGGCTCTTTGGGCGTGGGACCAATCTCCAGACATATGGCCATTTTTGTGCCTGGCGCTGCACCAAGTGGGAAAGGGTGGTTTTGAGGCTGAAGGCAGCAGGAAAGCCTTCAGCCCCCAGGTCTGTGGGGCCACAGCAGCGGTTCCCAAAGAGCTTTAGAACAAGGCATAGTTTTCCCTGCTGGCTCTTTGGGTGTGGGACCAGTCTCCAGACATATGTAGATTTTGGAGGCTGGCGCCGCGCCAAGTGGGAAAGGGTGGTTTTGAGGCTGAAGGCATCAGGAAGGCCTGCAGCCCCCAGGTCTGTGGGGCTACGCAAGCGGTTCCCAAAGAGCTTTAGAACAAGGCATAGTTTTCCCTGCTAGCTCTTTGGGCATGGGAGCAATCTCCCGACATATGGCCATTTTTGTGCCTGGCACTGCACCAAGTGGGAAAGGGTGGTTTTGAGGCTGAAGGCAGCAGGAAAGCCTGCAGCCCCCAGGTCTGTGGGGCTACGCAAGCGGTTCCCAAAGAGCTTTAGAACAAGGCATAGTTTTCCCTGCTAGCTCTTTGGGCATGGGAGCAATCTCCCGACATATGGCCATTTTTGTGCCTGGCACTGCACCAAGTGGGAAAGGGTGGTTTTGAGGCTGAAGGCAGCAGGAAAGCCTGCAGCCCCCAGGTCTGTGGGGCTACGCAAGCGGTTCCCAAAGAGCTTTAGAAGAAGGCATAGTTTTCCCTGCTGTCTCTTTGGGTGTGGGACCAATCTCTAGACATATGGCCATTTTTCTGCCTGGCGCGGCGCCAAGTGGGAAAGGGTGGTTTTGAGGCTAAAGGCAGCAGGAAAGCCTGCAGCCCCCAGGTCTGTGGGGCCACAATAGCGGTTCCCAAAGAGCTTTAGAACAAGGCATAGTTTTCCCTGCTGGCTCTTTGGGCGTGGGACCAATCTCCAGACATATGGCCACTTTTGTGCCTGGCGCGGCGCCAAGTGGGAAAGGGTGGTTTTGAGGCTGAAGGCCGCAGGAAAGCCTGCAGCCCGCAGGTGTGTGGGGCTACGCAAGCGGTTCCCAAAGAGCTTTAGAACAAGGCATAGTTTTCCCTGCTGGCTCTTTGGGTGTGGGACCAGTCTCCAGACATATGTAGATTTTGGAGGCTGGCGCGGCGCCAAGTGGGAAAGGGTGGTTTTGAGGCTGAAGGCAGCAGGAAAGCCTGCAGCTGCCAGGTGTGTGGGGCTACGCAAGCGGTTCCCAAAGAGCTTTAGAACAAGGCATAGTTTTCCCTGCTGGCTCTTTGGGTGTGGGACCAATCTCTAGACATATGGCCACTTTTGTGCCTGGCGCGGCGCCAAGTGGGAAAGGGTGGTTTTGAGGCTGAAGGCAGCAGGAAGGCCTGCAGCCCCCAGGTCTGTGGGACTACGCAAGAAGCTGCCAAAGAGGTTTAGAACAAGGCATAGTTTTCCCTGCTGGCTCTTTGGGTGTGGGACCAATCTCTAGACATATGGCCATTTTTGTGCCTGGCGCGGCGCCAAGTGGGAAAGGGTGGTTTTGAGGCTGAAGGCAGCAGGAAAGCCTGCAGCCCGCAGGTCTGTGGAGCTACGCAAGCGGTTCCGAAAGAGCTTTAGAACAAGGCATAGTTTTCCCTGCTGGCTCTTTGGGCGTGGGACCAATCTCCAGACATATGGCCATTTTTGTGCCTGGCGCTGCACCAATGGGAAAGGGTGGTTTTGAGGCTGAAGGCAGCAGGAAAACCTGCAGCCCCCAGGTCTGTGGGGCCACAATAGCGGTTCCCAAAGAGCTTTAGAACAAGGCATAGTTTTCCCTGCTGGCTCTTTGGGCATGGGACCAATCTCCAGACATATGGCCATTTTTGTGCCTGGCGCGGCACCAAGTGGGAAAGGGTGGTTTTGAGGCTGAAGGCAGCAGGAAAGCCTGCAGCCCGCAGGTCTGTGGGGCTACGCAAGCGGTTCCCAAAGAGCTTTAGAACAAGGCATAGTTTTCCCTGCTGGCTCTTTGGGTGTGGGACCAGTCTCCAGACATATAAAGATTTTGGAGGCTGGCGCCGCGCCAAGTGGGTAAGGGTGGTTTTGAGGCTGAAGGCAGCAGGAAAATTCTGCAGCCCCCAGGTCTGTGGGGCTACGCAAGTGGTTCTCAAAGGGGTTTAGAACAAGGCATAGTTTTCCGTGCTGGCTCTTTGGGCGTGGGACCAATCTCCAGACATATGGCCATTTTTGTGCCTGGCGCTGCACCAAGTGGGAAAGGGTGGTTTTGAGGCTGAAGGCAGCAGGAAAGCCTGCAGCCCCCAGGTCTGTGGGGCTACGCAAGCGGTTCCCAAAGAGCTTTAGAACAAGGCATAGTTTTCCCTGCTGGCTCTTTGGGTGTGTGACCAGTCTCCAGACATATTTAGATTTTGGCGGCTGGCGCCGCGCCAAGTGGGAAAGGGTGGTTTTGAGGCTGAAGGCAGCAGGAAAGCATGCAGCCGCCAGGTGTGTGGGGCTACGCAAGCGGTTCCCAAAGAGCTTTAGAACAAGGCATAGTTTTCCCTGCTGGCTCTTTGGGTGTGGGACCAATCTCCAGACATATGGCCATTTTTGTGCCTGGCTCTGCACCAAGTGGGAAAGGGTGGTTTTGAGGCTGAAGGCAGCAGGAAAGACTGCAGCCCCCAGGTCTGTGGGGCCACAGCAGCGGTTCCCAAAGAGCTTTAGAACAAGGCATAGTTTTCCCTGCTGGCTCTTTGGGTGTGGGACCAGTCTCCAGACATATGTAGATTTTGGAGGCTGGCGCCGCGCCAAGTGGGAAAGGGTGGTTTTGAGGCTGAAGGCATCAGGAAGGCCTGCAGCCCGCAGGTGTGTGGGGCTACGCAAGCGGTTCCCAAAGAGCTTTAGAACAAGGCATAGTTTTCCTTATTGGCTCTTTGGGCGTTGTACCAATCTCCAGACATATGGCCACTTTTGTGCCTGGCGCGGCGCCAAGTGGGAAAGGGTGGGTTTGAGGCTGAAGGCAGCAGGAAAGCCTGCAGCCCCCAGGTCAGTGGGGCTACGCAAGCGGTTCCCAAAGAGCTTTAGAACAAGGCATAGTTTTCCCTGCTGGCTCTTTGGGTGTGTGACCAGTCTCCAGACATATGTAGATTTTGGAGGCTGGCGCCGCGCCAAGTGCGAAAGGGTGGTTTTGAGGCTGAAGGCAGCAGGAAAGCCTGCAGCCCCCAGGTCTGTGGGGCTACGCAAGCGGTTCCCAAAGAGCTTTAGAACAAGGCATAGTTTTCCCTGCTGGCTCTTTGGGTGTGGGACCAATCTCCAGACATATGGCCACTTTTGTGCCTGGCGCGGCGCCAAGTGGGAAAGGGTTGTTTTGAGGCTGAAGGCAGCAGGAAGGCCTGCAGCCCGCAGGTGTGTGGGGCTACGCAAGCGGTTCCCAAAGAGCTTTAGAAGAAGGCATAGTTTTCCCTGCTGGCTCTTTGGGCATGGGACCAATCTCCAGCCATATGGCCATTTTTGTGCCTGGCACTGCACCAAGTGGGAAAGGGTGGTTTTGAGGCTGAAGGCAGCAGGAAGGCCTGCAGCCCCCAGGTCTGTGGGACTACGCAAGAAGCTGCCAAAGAGTTTTAGAACAAGGCATAGTTTTCCCTGCTGGCTCTTTGGGCGTGGGACCAATCTCTAGACATATGGCCATTTTTGTGCCTGGCGCGGCGCCAAGTGGGAAAGGGTGGTTTTGAGGCTGAAGGCAGCAGGAAAGCCTGCAGTCCCCAGGTCTGTGGGGCTACGCAAGCGGTTCCCAAAGAGCTTTAGAACAAGGCATAGTTTTCCCTGCTGGCTCTTTGGGTGTGGGACCCATCTCCAGACATATGGCCATTTTTGTGCCTGGCGCGGCGCCAAGTGGGAAAGGGTGGTTTTGAGGCTGAAAGCAGCAGGAAAGCCTGCAGCCCCCAGGTCTGTGGGGCCACACCAGCGGTTGCCAAAGAGCTTTAGAACAAGGCATAGTTTTCCCTGCTGGCTCTTTGGGCGTGGGACCAATCTCCAGACATATGGCCATTTTTGTGCCTGGCGCTGCACCAAGTGGGAAAGGGTGGTTTTGAGGCTGAAGGCAGCAGGAAAGCCTGCAGCACCCAGGTCAGTGGGGCTACGCAAGCGGTTCTCAAACAGCTTTAGAACAAGGCATAGTTTTCCCTGCTGGCTCTTTGGGTGTGTGACCAGTCTCCAGACATATGTAGATTTAGGAGGCTGGCGCGGCGCCAAGTGGGAAAGGGTGGTTTTGAGGCTGAAGGCAGCAGGAAGGCCTGCAGCCCCCAGGTCTGTGGGGCTACGCAAGCGGTTCCCAAAGAGCTTTAGAACAAGGCATAGTTTTCCTTACTGGCTCTTTGGGTGTGGGACCAATCTCCAGACATATGGCCACTTTTGTGCCTGGCGCGGCGCCAAGTGGGAAAGGGTGGGTTTGAGGCTGAAGGCAGCAGGAAAGCCTGCAGCCCCCAGGTGTGTGGGGCTACGCAAGCGGTTCCCAAAGAGCTTTAGAACAAGGCATAGTTTTCCCTGCTGGCTCTTTGGGTGTGTGACCAGTCTCCAGACATATGTAGATTTTGGAGGCTGGCGCCGCGCCAAGTGGGAAAGGGTGGTTTTGAGGCTGAAGGCAGCAGGAAAGCCTGCAGCCCGCAGGTGTGTGGGGCTACGCAAGCGGTTCCCAAAGAGCTTTAGAACTAGGCATAGTTTTCCCTGCTGGCTCTTTGGGTGTGGGACCAATCTCCAGACATATGGCCACTTTTGTGCCTGGCGCGGCGCCAAGTGGGAAAGGGTGGTTTTGAGGCTGAAGGCAGCAGGAAGGCCTGCAGCCCCCAGGTCTGTGGGACTACGCAAGAAGCTGCCAAAGAGGTTTAGAACAAGGCATAGTTTTCCCTGCTGGCTCTTTGGGTGTGGGACCAATCTCTAGACATATGGCCATTTTTGTGCCTGGCGCGGCGCCAAGTGGGAAAGGGTGGTTTTGAGGCTGAAGGCAGCAGGAAAGCCTGCAGCCCGCAGGTCTGTGGAGCTACGCAAGCGGTTCCCAAAGAGCTTTAGAACAAGGCATAGTTTTCCCTGCTGGCTCTTTGGGTGTGGGACCCATCTCCAGACATATGGCCATTTTTCTGCCTGGCGCGGCGCCAAGTGGGAAAGGGTGGTTTTGAGGCTGAAAGCAGCAGGAAAGCCTGCAGCCCCCAGGTCTGTGGGGCCACACCAGCGGTTCCCAAAGAGCTTTAGAACAAGGCATAGTTTTCCCTGCTGGCTCTTTGGGCGTGGGACCAATCTCCAGACATATGGCCATTTTTGTGCCTGGCGCTGCACCAATGGGAAAGGGTGGTTTTGAGGCTGAAGGCAGCAGGAAAACCTGCAGCCCCCAGGTCTGTGGGGCCACAATAGCGGTTCCCAAAGAGCTTTAGAACAAGGCATAGTTTTCCCTGCTGGCTCTTTGGGCATGGGACCAATCTCCAGACATATGGCCATTTTTGTGCCTGGCGCGGCACCAAGTGGGAAAGGGTGGTTTTGAGGCTGAAGGCAGCAGGAAAGCCTGCAGCCCGCAGGTCTGTGGGGCTACGCAAGCGGTTCCCAAAGAGCTTTAGAACAAGGCATAGTTTTCCCTGCTGGCTCTTTGGGTGTGGGACCAGTCTCCAGACATATAAAGATTTTGGAGGCTGGCGCCGCGCCAAGTGGGTAAGGGTGGTTTTGAGGCTGAAGGCAGCAGGAAAATTCTGCAGCCCCCAGGTCTGTGGGGCTACGCAAGTGGTTCTCAAAGGGGTTTAGAACAAGGCATAGTTTTCCGTGCTGGCTCTTTGGGCGTGGGACCAATCTCCAGACATATGGCCATTTTTGTGCCTGGCGCTGCACCAAGTGGGAAAGGGTGGTTTTGAGGCTGAAGGCAGCAGGAAAGCCTGCAGCCCGCAGGTGTGTGGGGCTACGCAAGCGGTTCCCAAAGAGCTTTAGAACAAGGCATAGTTTTCCCTGCTGGCTCTTTGGGTGTGTGACCAGTCTCCAGACATATTTAGATTTTGGCGGCTGGCGCCGCGCCAAGTGGGAAAGGGTGGTTTTGAGGCTGAAGGCAGCAGGAAAGCATGCAGCCGCCAGGTGTGTGGGGCTACGCAAGCGGTTCCCAAAGAGCTTTAGAACAAGGCATAGTTTTCCCTGCTGGCTCTTTGGGTGTGGGACCAATCTCCAGACATATGGCCATTTTTGTGCCTGGCTCTGCACCAAGTGGGAAAGGGTGGTTTTGAGGCTGAAGGCAGCAGGAAAGACTGCAGCCCCCAGGTCTGTGGGGCCACAGCAGCGGTTCCCAAAGAGCTTTAGAACAAGGCATAGTTTTCCCTGCTGGCTCTTTGGGTGTGGGACCAGTCTCCAGACATATGTAGATTTTGGAGGCTGGCGCCGCGCCAAGTGGGAAAGGGTGGTTTTGAGGCTGAAGGCATCAGGAAGGCCTGCAGCCCGCAGGTGTGTGGGGCTACGCAAGCGGTTCCCAAAGAGCTTTAGAACAAGGCATAGTTTTCCTTATTGGCTCTTTGGGCGTTGTACCAATCTCCAGACATATGGCCACTTTTGTGCCTGGCGCGGCGCCAAGTGGGAAAGGGTGGGTTTGAGGCTGAAGGCAGCAGGAAAGCCTGCAGCCCCCAGGTCAGTGGGGCTACGCAAGCGGTTCCCAAAGAGCTTTAGAACAAGGCATAGTTTTCCCTGCTGGCTCTTTGGGTGTGTGACCAGTCTCCAGACATATGTAGATTTTGGAGGCTGGCGCCGCGCCAAGTGCGAAAGGGTGGTTTTGAGGCTGAAGGCAGCAGGAAAGCCTGCAGCCCCCAGGTCTGTGGGGCTACGCAAGCGGTTCCCAAAGAGCTTTAGAACAAGGCATAGTTTTCCCTGCTGGCTCTTTGGGTGTGGGACCAATCTCCAGACATATGGCCACTTTTGTGCCTGGCGCGGCGCCAAGTGGGAAAGGGTTGTTTTGAGGCTGAAGGCAGCAGGAAGGCCTGCAGCCCGCAGGTGTGTGGGGCTACGCAAGCGGTTCCCAAAGAGCTTTAGAAGAAGGCATAGTTTTCCCTGCTGGCTCTTTGGGCATGGGACCAATCTCCAGCCATATGGCCATTTTTGTGCCTGGCACTGCACCAAGTGGGAAAGGGTGGTTTTGAGGCTGAAGGCAGCAGGAAGGCCTGCAGCCCCCAGGTCTGTGGGACTACGCAAGAAGCTGCCAAAGAGTTTTAGAACAAGGCATAGTTTTCCCTGCTGGCTCTTTGGGCGTGGGACCAATCTCTAGACATATGGCCATTTTTGTGCCTGGCGCGGCGCCAAGTGGGAAAGGGTGGTTTTGAGGCTGAAGGCAGCAGGAAAGCCTGCAGTCCCCAGGTCTGTGGGGCTACGCAAGCGGTTCCCAAAGAGCTTTAGAACAAGGCATAGTTTTCCCTGCTGGCTCTTTGGGTGTGGGACCCATCTCCAGACATATGGCCATTTTTGTGCCTGGCGCGGCGCCAAGTGGGAAAGGGTGGTTTTGAGGCTGAAAGCAGCAGGAAAGCCTGCAGCCCCCAGGTCTGTGGGGCCACACCAGCGGTTGCCAAAGAGCTTTAGAACAAGGCATAGTTTTCCCTGCTGGGTCTTTGGGCGTGGGACCAATCTCCAGACATATGGCCATTTTTGTGCCTGGCGCTGCACCAAGTGGGAAAGGGTGGTTTTGAGGCTGAAGGCAGCAGGAAAGCCTGCAGCACCCAGGTCAGTGGGGCTACGCAAGCGGTTCTCAAACAGCTTTAGAACAAGGCATAGTTTTCCCTGCTGGCTCTTTGGGTGTGTGACCAGTCTCCAGACATATGTAGATTTAGGAGGCTGGCGCGGCGCCAAGTGGGAAAGGGTGGTTTTGAGGCTGAAGGCAGCAGGAAGGCCTGCAGCCCCCAGGTCTGTGGGGCTACGCAAGCGGTTCCCAAAGAGCTTTAGAACAAGGCATAGTTTTCCTTACTGGCTCTTTGGGTGTGGGACCAATCTCCAGACATATGGCCACTTTTGTGCCTGGCGCGGCGCCAAGTGGGAAAGGGTGGGTTTGAGGCTGAAGGCAGCAGGAAAGCCTGCAGCCCCCAGGTGTGTGGGGCTACGCAAGCGGTTCCCAAAGAGCTTTAGAACAAGGCATAGTTTTCCCTGCTGGCTCTTTGGGTGTGTGACCAGTCTCCAGACATATGTAGATTTTGGAGGCTGGCGCCGCGCCAAGTGGGAAAGGGTGGTTTTGAGGCTGAAGGCAGCAGGAAAGCCTGCAGCCCGCAGGTGTGTGGGGCTACGCAAGCGGTTCCCAAAGAGCTTTAGAACTAGGCATAGTTTTCCCTGCTGGCTCTTTGGGTGTGGGACCAATCTCCAGACATATGGCCACTTTTGTGCCTGGCGCGGCGCCAAGTGGGAAAGGGTGGTTTTGAGGCTGAAGGCAGCAGGAAAGCCTGCAGCCCGCAGGTCTGTGGGGCTACGCAAGCGGTTCCCAAAGAGCTTTACAACAAGGCATAGTTTTCCCTGCTGGCTCTTTGGGCATGTGACCAATCTCCAGCCATATGGCCATTTTTGTGCCTGGCACTGCAGCAAGTGGGAAAGGGTGGTTTTGAGGCTGAAGGCAGCAGGAAGGCCTGCAGCCCCCAGGTCTGTGGGACTACGCAAGAAGCTGCCAAAGAGGTTTAGAACAAGGCATAGTTTTCCCTGCTGGCTCTTTGGGCGTGGGACCAATCTCTAGACATATGGCCATTTTTGTGCCTGGCGCGGCGCCAAGTGGGAAAGGGTGGTTTTGAGGCTGAAGGCAGCAGGAAAGCCTGCAGCCCCCAGGTGTGTGGGGCTACGCAAGCGGTTCCCAAAGAGCTTTAGAACAAGGCATAGTTTTCCCTGCTGGCTCTTTGGGTGTGGGACCCATCTCCAGACATATGGCCACTTTTGTGCCTGGCGCGGCGCCAAGTGGGAAAGAGTTGTTTTGAGGCTGAAGGCAGCAGGAAAGTCTGCAGCCCCCAGGTCAGTGGGGCTACGCAAGCGGTTGCCAAAGAGCTTTAGAACAAGGCATAGTTTTCCCTGCTGGCTCTTTGGGTGTGGGACCAGTCTCCAGACATATGTAGATTTTGGAGGCTGGCGCCGCGCCAAGTGGGAAAGGGTGGTTTTGAGGCTGAAGGCAGCAGGAAAGCCTGCAGCCCGCAGGTCTGTGGGGCTACGCAAGCGGTTCCCAAAGAGCTTTAGAACAAGGCATAGTTTTCCCTGCTGGCTCTTTGGGTGTGGGACCAATCTCTAGACATATGGCCACTTTTGTGCCTGGCGCGGCGACAAGTGGGAAAGGGTGGTTTTGAGGCTGAAGGCAGCAGGAAGGCCTGCAGCCCGCAGGTGTGTGGGGCTACGCAAGCGGTTCCCAAAGAGCTTTAGAAGAAGGCATAGTTTTCCCTGCTGGCTCTTTGGGCATGGGACCAATCTCCAGCCATATGGCCATTTTTGTGCCTGGCACTGCACCAAGTGGGAAAGGGTGGTTTTGAGGCTGAAGGCAGCAGGAAGGCCTGCAGCCCCCAGGTCTGTGGGACTACGCAAGAAGCTGCCAAAGAGGTTTAGAACAAGGCATAGTTTTCCCTGCTGGCTCTTTGGGTGTGGGACCCATCTCCAGACATATGGCCATTTTTCTGCCTGGCGCGGCGCCAAGTGGGAAAGGGTGGTTTTGAGGCTGAAGGCAGCAGGAAAGCCTGCAGCCCGCAGGTCTGTGGGGCTACGCAAGCGGTTCCCAAAGAGCTTTAGAACAAGGCATAGTTTTCCCTGCTGGCTCTTTGGGTGTGGGACCAGTCTCCAGACATATGTAGATTTTGGAGGCTGGCGCCGCGCCAAGTGGGAAAGGGTGGTTTTGAGGCTGAAGGCAGCAGGAAAGCCTGCAGCCCCCAGGTCTGTGGGGCTACGCAAGTGGTTCCCAAAGGGGTTTAGAACAAGGCATAGTTTTCCCTGCTGGCTCTTTGGGCGTGGGACCAGTCTCCAGACATATGGCCATTTTTGTGCCTGGCGCGGCGCCAAGTGGGAAAGGGTGGTTTTGAGGCTGAAGGCAGCAGGAAAGCCTGCAGCCCCCAGGTCTGTGGGGCTACGCAAGCGTTTTCCAAACAGCTTTAGAAGAAGGCATAGTTTTCCTTGCTGGCTCTTTGGGCGTGGGACCAATCTCCAGACATATGGCAACCTTTGTGCCTGGCGCGGCGCCAAGTGGGAAAGGGTGGTTTTGAGGCTGAAGGCAGCAGGAAAATTCTGCAGCCCCCAGGTCTGTGGGGCTACGCAAGTGGTTCCCAAAGGGGTTTAGAACAAGGCATAGTTTTCCCTGCTGGCTCTTTGGGCGTGGGACCAATCTCCAGACATATGGCCATTTTTGTGCCTGGCGCTGCACCAAGTGGGAAAGGGTGGTTTTGAGGCTGAAGGCAGCAGGAAAGCCTGCAGCCCCCAGGTGTGTGGGGCTACGCAAGCGGTTCCCAAAGAGCTTTAGAACAAGGCATAGTTTTCCCTGCTGGCTCTTTGGGTGTGTGACCAGTCTCCAGACATATTTAGATTTTGGCGGCTGGCGCCGCGCCAAGTGGGAAAGGGTGGTTTTGAGGCTGAAGGCAGCAGGAAAGCCTGCAGCCCCCAGGTGTGTGGGGCTACGCAAGCGGTTCTCAAACAGCTTTAGAACAAGGCATAGTTTTCCCTGCTGGCTCTTTGGGTGTGGGACCAATCTCCAGACATATGGCCATTTTTGTGCCTGGCTCTGCACCAAGTGGGAAAGGGTGGTTTTGAGGCTGAAGGCAGCAGGAAAGCCTGCAGCCCCCAGGTCTGTGGGGCCACACCAGCGGTTCCCAAAGAGCTTTAGAACAAGGCATAGTTTTCCCTGCTGGCTCTTTGGGTGTGGGACCAGTCTCCAGACATATGTAGATTTTGGAGGTTGGCGCCGCGCCAAGTGGGAAAGGGTGGTTTTGAGGCTGAAGGCAGCAGGAAGGCCTGCAGCCCCCAGGTGTGTGGGGCTACGCAAGCGGTTCCCAAAGAGCTTTAGAACAAGGCATAGTTTTCCTTACTGGCTCTTTGGGTGTGGGACCAATCTCCAGACATATGGCCACTTTTGTGCCTGGCGCGGCGCCAAGTGGGAAAGGGTGGGTTTGAGGCTGAAGGCAGCAGGAAAGCCTGCAGCCCCCAGGTCAGTGGTGCTACGCAAGCGGTTCCCAAAGAGCTTTAGAACAAGGCATAGTTTTCCCTGCTGGCTCTTTGGGTGTGGGACCAGTCTCCAGACATATGTAGATTTTGGAGGCTGGCGCTGCGCCAAGTGGGAAAGGGTGGTTTTGAGGCTGAAGGCAGCAGGAAAGCCTGCAGCTGCCAGGTGTGTGGGGCTACGCAAGCAGTTCCCAAAGAGCTTTAGAACAAGGCATAGTTTTCCCTGCTGGCTCTTTGGGCATGGGACCAATCTCCAGACATATGGCCACTTTTGTGCCTGGCGCGGCGCCAAGTGGGAAAGGGTGGTTTTGAGGCTGAAGGCAGCAGGAAAGCCTGCAGCCCCTAGGTCTGTGGGGCCAAAGTAGCGGTTCCCAAAGAGCTTTAGAACAAGGCATAGTTTTCCCTGCTGGCTCTTTGGGCGTGGGACCAATATCCAGCCATATGGCCATTTTTGTGCCTGGCGCTGCACCAAGTGGGAAAGGGTGGTTTTGAGGCTGAAGGCAGCAGGAAAGCCTGCAGCCCCCGGGTCTGTGGGGCCACAATAGCGGTTGCCAAAGAGCTTTAGAACAAGGCATAGTTTTCCCTGCTGGCTCTTTGGGCGTGGGACCAGTCTCCAGACATATGGCCATTTTTGTGCCTGGCGCTGCACCAAGTGGGAAAGGGTGGTTTTGAGGTTAAAGGCAGCAGGAAAGCCTGCAGCCCCCAGGTGTGTGGGGCTACGCAAGCGGTTCCCAAAGAGCTTTAGAACAAGGCATAGTTTTCCCTGCTGGCTCTTTGGGTGTGGGACCAATCTCCAGACATATGGCCATTTTTGTGCCTGGCGCTGCACCAAGTGGGAAAGGGTGGTTTTGAGGCTGAAGGCAGCAGGAAAGACTGCAGCCCCCAGGTCTGTGGGGACACATCAGCGGTTCCCAAAGAGCTTTAGAACAAGGCATAGTTTTCCCTGCTGGCTCTTTGGGTGTGGGACCAGTCTCCAGACATATGTAGATTTTGGAGGCTGGCGCCGCGCCAAGTGGGAAAGGGTGGTTTTGAGGCTGAAGGCAGCAGAAAATTCTGCAGCCCCCAGGTGTGTGGGGCTACGCAAGTGTTTTCCAAACAGCTTTAGAAGAAGGCATAGTTTTCCTTGCTGGCTCTTTGGGCGTGGGACCAATCTCCAGACATATGGCCACCTTTGTGCCTGGCGCGGCGCCAAGTGGGAAAGGGTGGTTTTGAGGCTGAAGGCAGCAGGAAAATTCTGCAGCCCCCAGGTCTGTGGGGCTACGCAAGTGGTTCCCAAAGGGGTTTAGAACAAGGCATAGTTTTCCCTGCTGGCTCTTTGGGCGTGGGACCAATCTCCAGACATATGGCCATTTTTGTGCCTTGCGCTGCACCAAGTGGGAAAGGGTGGATTTGAGGCTGAAGGCAGCAGGAAAGCCTGCAGCCCCCAGGTCTGTGGGGCTACGCAAGCGGTGGCCAAAGAGCTTTAGAACAAGGCATAGTTTTCCCTGCTGGCTCTTTGGGCATGGGACCCATCTCTAGACGTATGGCCACTTTTGTGCCTGGCGCGGCGCCAAGTGAGAAAGGGTGGTTTTGAGGCTGAAGGCAGCAGGAAAGCCTGCAGCCCCCGGGTCTGTGGGTCCACAATAGCGGTTCCCAAAGAGCTTTAGAACAAGGCATAGTTTTCCCTGCTGGCTCTTTGGGCGTGGGACCAATCTCCAGACATATGGCCATTTTTGTGCCTGGCGCTACACCAAGTGGGAAAGGGTGGTTTTGAGGCTGAAGGCAGCAGGAAAGCCTGCAGCCCCCAGGTCTGTGGGGCCACACCAGCGGTTGCCAAAGAGCTTTAGAACAAGGCATAGTTTTCCCTGCTGGCTCTTTGGGCGTGGGACCAATCTCCAGACATATGGCCATTTTTCTGCCTGGCGCGGCGCCAAGTGGTAAAGGGTGGTTTTGAGGCTGAAGGTAGCAGGAAAGCCTGCAGCCCCCAGGTGTGTGGGGCTACGCAAGCGGTTCCCAAAGAGCTTTAGAACAAGGCATAGTTTTCCCTGCTGGCTCTTTGGGTGTGGGACCAATCTCCAGACATATGGCCATTTTTGTGCCTGGCGCTGCACCAAGTGGGAAAGGGTGGTTTTGAGGCTGAAGGCAGCAGGAAAGACTGCAGCCCCCAGGTCTGTGGGGCCACATCAGCGGTTCCCAAAGAGCTTTAGAACAAGGCATAGTTTTCCCTGCTGGCTCTTTGGGTGTGGGACCAGTCTCCAGACATATGTAGATTTTGGAGGCTGGCGCCGCGCCAAGTGGGAAAGGGTGGTTTTGAGGCTGAAGGCAGCAGAAAATTCTGCAGCCCCCAGGTCTGTGGGGCTACGCAAGTGGTTCCCAAAGGGGTTTAGAACAAGGCATAGTTTTCCCTGCTGGCTCTTTGGGCGTGGGACCAATCTCCAGACATATGGCCATTTTTGTGCCTTGCGCTGCACCAAGTGGGAAAGGGTGGATTTGAGGCTGAAGGCAGCAGGAAAGCCTGCAGCCCCCAGGTCAGTGGTGCTACGCAAGCGGTTCCCAAAGAGCTTTAGAACAAGGCATAGTTTTCCCTGCTGGCTCTTTGGGTGTGTGACCAGTCTCCAGACATATGTAGATTTTGGAGGTTGGCGCCGCGCCAAGTGGGAAAGGGTGGTTTTGAGGCTGAAGGCAGCAGGAAGGCCTGCAGCCCCCAGGTCTGTGGGGCTACGCAAGCGGTTCCCAAAGAGCTTTAGAACAAGGCATAGTTTTCCTTACTGGCTCTTTGGGTGTGGGACCAATCTCCAGACATATGGCCACTTTTGTGCCTGGCGCGGCGCCAAGTGGGAAAGGGTGGGTTTGAGGCTGAAGGCAGCAGGAAAGCCTGCAGCCCCCAGGTCAGTGGTGCTACGCAAGCAGTTCCCAAAGAGCTTTAGAACAAGGCATAGTTTTCCCTGCTGGCTCTTTGGGTGTGGGACCAGTCTCCAGACATATGTAGATTTTGGAGGCTGGCGCCGCGCCAAGTGGGAAAGGGTGGTTTTGAGGCTGAAGGCAGCAGGAAAGCCTGCAGCTGCCAGGTGTGTGGGGCTACGCAAGCGGTTCCCAAAGAGCTTTAGAACAAGGCATAGTTTTCCCTGCTGGCTCTTTGGGTGTGGGACCAATCTCCAGACATATGGCCACTTTTGTGCCTGGCGCGGCGCCAAGTGGGAAAGGGTGGTTTTGAGGCTGAAGGCAGCAGGAAAGCCTGCAGCCCGCAGGTGTGTGGGGCTACGCAAGCGGTTCCGAAAGAGCTTTAGAAGAAGGCATAGTTTTCCCTGCTGGCTCTTTGGGTGTGGGACCCATCTCCAGCCATATGGCCATTATTGTGACTGGCACTGCAGCAAGTGGGAAAGGGTGGTTTTGAGGCTGAAGGCAGCAGGAAAGCCTGCAGCCCCCAGGTCTGTGGGACTACGCAAGAAGCTGCCAAAGAGGTTTAGAACAAGGCGTAGTTTTCCCTGCTGGCTCTTTGGGTGTGGGACCAATCTCTAGACATATGGCCATTTTTGTGCCTGGCGCGGCGCCAAGTTGGAAAGGGTGGTTTTGAGGCTGAAGGCAGCAGGAAAGCCTGCAGCCCCCAGGTGTGTGGGGCTACGCAAGCGGTTCCCAAAGAGCTTTAGAACAAGGCATAGTTTTCCCTGCTGGCTCTTTGGGTGTGGGACCCATCTCCAGACATATGGCCATTTTTGTGCCTGGCGCGGCGCCAAGTGGGAAAGGGTGGTTTTGAGGCTGAAACCAGCAGGAAAGCCTGCAGCCCCCAGCTCTGTGGGGCCACACCAGCGGTTCCCAAAGAGCTTTAGAACAAGGCATAGTTTTCCCTGCTGGCTCTTTGGGCGTGGGACGAATCTCCAGACATATGGCCATTTTTGTGCCTGGCGCTGCACCAAGTGGGAAAGGGTGGTTTTGAGGCTGAAGGCAGCAGGAAAGCCTGCAGCACCCAGGTCTGTGGGGCCACAATAGCGGTTCCCAAAGAGCTTTAGAAGAAGGGGTAGTTTTCCCTGCTGGCTCTTTGGGCGTGGGACCAATCTCCAGACATATGGCCATTTTTGTGCCTGGCGCTGCACCAAGTGGGAAAGGGTGGTTTTGAGGCTGAAGGCAGCAGGAAAGCCTGCAGCCCGCAGGTCTGTGGGGCTACGCAAGCGGTTCCCAAAGAGCTTTAGAACAAGGCATAGTTTTCCCTGCTGGCTCTTTGGGTGTGGGACCAGTCTCCAGACATATAAAGATTTTGGAGGCTGGCGCCGCGCCAAGTGGGAAAGGGTGGTTTTGAGGCTGAAGGCAGCAGAAAATTCTGCAGCCCCCAGGTCTGTGGGGCTACGCAAGTGGTTCCCAAAGGGGTTTAGAACAAGGCATAGTTTTCCCTTCTGGCTCTTTGGGCGTGGGACCAGTCTCCAGACATATGGCCATTTTTGTGCCTGGCGCGGCGCCAAGTGGGAAAGGGTGGTTTTGAGGCTGAAGGCAGCAGGAAGGCCTGCAGCACCAGGTCTGTGGGACTACGCAAGCAGCTGCCAAAGAGGTTTAGAACAAGGCATAGTTTTCCCTGCTGGCTCTTTGGGTGTGGGACCAATCTCTAGACATATGGCCATTTTTGTGCCTGGCGCGGCGCCAAGTGGGAAAGGGTGGTTTTGAGGCTGAAGGCAGCAGGAAAGCCTGCAGCCCGCAGGTCTGTGGGGCTACGCAAGCGGTTCCCAAAGAGGTTTAGAACAAGGCATAGTTTTCCCTGCTGGCTCTTTGGGCGTGGGACCCATCTCCAGACATATGGCCATTTTTGTGCCTAGCGCTGCACCAAGTGGGAAAGGGTGGTTTTGAGGCTGAAGGCAGCAGGAAAGCCTGCAGCCCCCAGGTCCGTGGGGCTACGCAAGCGGTTCCCAAAGAGCTTTAGAACAAGGCATAGTTTTCCCTGCTGGCTCTTTGGGCATGGGACCAATCTCCAGCCATATGGCCATTTTTCTGCCTGGCGCCGCGCCAAGTGGGAAAGGGTGGTTTTGAGGCTGAAGGCAGCAGGAAAGCCTGCAGCCCTAGGTCTGTGGGACCAAAGTAGCGGTTCCCAAAGAGCTTTAGAACAAGGCATAGTTTTCCCTGCTGGCTCTTTGGGCGTGGGACCAATATCCAGCCATATGGCCATTTTTGTGCCTGGCGCTGCACCAAGTGGGAAAGGGTGGTTTTGAGGCTGAAGGCAGCAGGAAAGCCTGCAGCCCCCGGGTCTGTGGGGCCACAATAGCGGTTGCCAAAGAGCTTTAGAACAAGGCATAGTTTTCCCTGCTGGCTCTTTGGGCGTGGGACCAGTCTCCAGACATATGGCCATTTTTGTGCCTGGCTCTGCACCAAGTGGGAAAGGGTGGTTTTGAGGCTAAAGGCAGCAGGAAAGCCTGTAGCCCGCAGGTCTGTGGGGCTATGCAAGCGGTTCCCAAAGAGCTTTAGAACAAGGCATAGTTTTCCCTGCTGGCTCTTTGGGCGTGGGACCCATCTCTAGACATATGGCCATTTTTCTGCCTGGCGCGGCGCCTAGTGGGAAAGGGTGGTTTTGAGGCTGAAGGCAGCAGGAAAGCCTGCAGCCCCCAGGTGTGTGGGGCTACGCAAGCGGTTCCCAAAGAGCTTTAGAACAAGGCATAGTTTTCCCTGCTGGCTCTTTGGGTGTGGGACCCATCTCCAGACATATGGCCATTTTTGTGCCTGGCACGGCGCCAAGTGGGAAAGGGTGGTTTTGAGGCTGAAACCAGCAGGAAAGCCTGCAGCCCCCAGCTCTGTGGGGCCACACCAGCGGTTCCCAAAGAGCTTTAGAACAAGGCATAGTTTTCCCTGCTGGCTCTTTGGGCGTGGGACGAATCTCCAGACATATGGCCATTTTTGTGCCTGGCGCTGCACCAAGTGGGAAAGGGTGGTTTTGAGGCTGAAGGCAGCAGGAAAGCCTGCAGCACCCAGGTCTGTGGGGCCACAATAGCGGTTCCCAAAGAGCTTTAGAACAAGGCATAGTTTTCCCTGCTGGCTCTTTGGGCGTGGGACCAATCTCCAGACATATGGCCATTTTTGTGCCTGGCGCGGCACCAAGTGGGAAAGGGTGGTTTTGAGGCTGAAGGCAGCAGGAAAGCCTGCAGCCCGCAGGTCTGTGGGGCTACGCAAGCGGTTCCCAAAGAGCTTTAGAACAAGGCATAGTTTTCCCTGCTGGCTCTTTGGGTGTGGGACCAGTCTCCAGACATATAAAGATTTTGGAGGCTGGCGCCGCGCCAAGTGGGAAAGGGTGGTTTTGAGGCTGAAGGCAGCAGAAAATTCTGCAGCCCCCAGGTCTGTGGGGCTACGCAAGTGGTTCCCAAAGGGGTTTAGAACAAGGCATAGTTTTCCCTGCTGGCTCTTTGGGTGTGGGACCAGTCTCCAGACATATGGCCATTTTTGTGCCTGGCGCGGCGCCAAGTGGGAAAGGGTGGTTTTGAGGCTGAAGGCAGCAGGAAGGCCTGCAGCACCAGGTCTGTGGGACTACGCAAGCAGCTGCCAAAGAGGTTTAGAACAAGGCATAGTTTTCCCTGCTAGCTCTTTGGGTGTGGGACCAATCTCTAGACATATGGCCATTTTTGTGCCTGGCGCGGCGCCAAGTGGGAAAGGGTGGTTTTGAGGCTGAAGGCAGCAGGAAATTCTGCAGCCCGCAGGTCTGTGGGGCTACGCAAGCGGTTCCCAAAGAGGTTTAGAACAAGGCATAGTTTTCCCTGCTGGCTCTTTGGGCGTGGGACCCATCTCCAGACATATGGCCATTTTTGTGCCTAGCGCTGCACCAAGTGGGAAAGGGTGGTTTTGAGGCTGAAGGCAGCAGGAAAGCCTGCAGCCCCCAGGTCCGTGGGGCTACGCAAGCGGTTCCCAAAGAGCTTTAGAACAAGGCATAGTTTTCCCTGCTGGCTCTTTGGGCATGGGACCAATCTCCAGCCATATGGCCACTTTTGTGCCTGGCGCGGCGCCAAGTGGGAAAGGGTGGTTTTGAGGCTGAAGGCAGCAGGAAAGCCTGCAGCCCCTAGGTCTGTGGGGCCAAAGTAGCGGTTCCCAAAGAGCTTTAGAACAAGGCATAGTTTTCCCTGCTGGCTCTTTTGGCGTGGGACCCATCTCTAGACATATGGCCATTTTTCTGCCTGGCGCGGCGCCTAGTGGGAAAGGGTGGTTTTGAGGCTGAAGGCAGCAGGAAAGCCTGCAGCCCCCAGGTCTGTGGGGCTACGCAAGCGGTTCCCAAAGAGCTTTAGAACAAGGCATAGTTTTCCCTGCTGGCTCTTTGGGCATCGGACTAATCTCCAGACATATGGCCATTTTTGTGCCTGGCGCGGCGCCAAGTGGGAAAGGGTGGTTTTGAGGCTGAAGGCAGCAGGAAAGCCTGCAGCCCCCAGGTCAGTGGGGCTACGCAAGCGGTTGCCTAAGAGCTTTAGAACAAGGCATAGTTTTCCCTGCTGGCTCTTTGGGTGTGGGACCAGTCTCCAGACATATGTAGATTTTAGAGCCTGGCGCGGCGCCAAGTGGGAAAGGGTGGTTTTCAGGCTGAAGGCAGCAGGAAAGCCTGCAGCTGCCAGGTGTGTGGGGCTACGCAAGCGGTTCCCAAAGAGCTTTAGAACAAGGCATATTTTTCCCTGCTGGCTCTTTGGGTGTGGGACCAGTCTCCAGACATTTGTAGATTTTAGAGCCTGGCGTGGCGCCAAGTGGGAAAGGATGGTTTTGAGGCTGAAGGCAGCAGGAAAGCCTGCAGCCGCCAGGTGTGTGGGGCTACACAAGCGGTTCCCAAAGAGCTTTAGAACAAGGCATGGTTTTCCCTGCTGGCTCTTTGGGCGTGGGACCAATATCCAGCCATATGGCCATTTTTGTGCCTGGCGCTGCACCAAGTGGGAAAGGGTGGTTTTGAGGCTGAAGGCAGCAGGAAAGCCTGCAGCCCCCGGATCTCTGGGTCCACAATAGCGGTTGCCAAAGAGCTTTAGAACAAGGCATAGTTTTCCCTGCTGGCTCTTTGGGCGTGGGACCAATCTCCAGACATATGGCCATTTTGTGCCTGGCGCTACACCAAGTGGGAAAGGGTGGTTTTGAGGCTGAAGGCAGCAGGAAAGCCTGCAGCCCCCAGGTCTGTGGGGCCACACCAGCGGTTGCCAAAGAGCTTTAGAACAAGGCATAGTTTTCCCTGCTGGCTCTTTGGGCGTGGGACCAATCTCCAGACATATGGCCATTTTTCTGCCTGGCGCGGCGCCAAGTGGTAAAGGGTGGTTTTGAGGCTGAAGGTAGCAGGAAAGCCTGCAGCCCCCAGGTGTGTGGGGCTACGCAAGCGGTTCCCAAAGAGCTTTAGAACAAGGCATATTTTTCCCTGCTGGCTCTTTGGGCATGGGAGCAATCTCCAGATATATGGCCATTTTTGTGCCTGGCGCCGCACCAAGTGGGAAAGGGTGGTTTTGAGGGTGAAGGCAGCAGAAAAGCCTGCAGCCCCCAGGTCTGTGCGGCTACGCAAGCAGCTGCCAAAGAGCTTTAAAACAAGGCATAGTTTTCCCTGCTGGCTTTTTGGGTGTGGGACCAGTCTCCAGACATATGTAGATTTTAGAGGCTGGCGCGGCGCCAAGTGGGAAAGGGTGGTTTTCAGGCTGAAGGCATCAGGAAAACCTGCAGCCCCCAGGTGTGTGGGGCTACGTAAGCGGTTCCCAAAGAGCTTTAGAACAAGGCATAGTTTTCCCTGCTGGCTCTTTGGGTGTGGGACCAATCTCCAGACATATGGCCATTTTTGTGCCTGGCGCTGCACCAAGTGGGAAAGGGTGGTTTTGAGGGTGAAGGCAGCAGGAAAGCCTGCAGCCCCCAGGTCTGTGGGGCCACACCAGCGGTTCCCAAAGAGCTTTAGAACAAGGCATAGTTTTCCCTGCTGGCTCTTTGGGCGTGGGACCAGTCTCCAGACATATGCAGATTTTGGAGGCTGGCGCCGCGCCAAGTGGGAAAGGGTGTTTTTGAGGCTGAAGGCAGCAGGAAGGCCTGCAGCCTCCAGGTGTGTGGGGCTACGCAAGCGGTTTCCAAAGAGCTTTAGAACAAGGCATAGTTTTCCCTGCTGGCTCTTTGGGCATTGGAACAATCTCTAGACGTATGGCCATTTTTGTGCCTGGCACGGCGCCAAGTGGGAAAGGGTGGTTTTGAGGTTGAAGGCAGCAGGAAAGCCTGCAGCCCCCAGGTGTGTGGGGCTACGCAAGCGGTTCCCAAAGAGCTTTAGAACAAGGCATAGTTTTCCCTGCTGGCTCTTTGGGTGTGGGACCCATCTCCAGATATATGGCCATTTTTGTGCCTGGCGCGGCGCCAAGTGGGAAAGGGTGGTTTTGAGGCTGAAGGCAGCAGGAAAGCCTGCAGCCCGCAGGTCTGTGGGGCCACACCAGCGGTTCCCAAAGAGCTTTAGAACAAGGCATAGTTTTCCCTGCTGGCTCTTTGGGCGTGGGACGAATCTCCAGACATATGGCCATTTTTTGTGCCTGGCGCTGCACCAAGTGGGAAAGGGTGGTTTTGAGGCTGAAGGCAGCAGGAAAGCCTGCAGCCCGCAGGTCTGTGGGGCTACGCAAGCGGTTCCCAAAGAGCTTTAGAACAAGGCATAGTTTTCCCTGCTGGCTCTTTGGGTGTGGGACCAGTCTCCAGACATATAAAGATTTTGGAGGCTGGCGCCGCGCCAAGTGGGAAAGGGTGGTTTTGAGGCTGAAGGCAGCAGAAAATTCTGCAGCCCCCAGGTCTGTGGGGCTACGCAAGTGGTTCCCAAAGGGGTTTAGAACAAGGCATAGTTTTCCCTGCTGGCTCTTTGGGCGTGGGACCAGTCTCCAGACATATGGCCATTTTTGTGCCTGGCGCGGCGCCAAGTGGGAAAGGGTGGTTTTGAGGCTGAAGGCAGCAGGAAGGCCTGCAGCACCAGGTCTGTGGGACTACGCAAGCAGCTGCCAAAGAGGTTTAGAACAAGGCATAGTTTTCCCTGCTGGCTCTTTGGGTGTGGGACCAATCTCTAGACATATGGCCATTTTTGTGCCTGGCGCGGCGCCAAGTGGGAAAGGGTGGTTTTGAGGCTGAAGGCAGCAGGAAATTCTGCAGCCCGCAGGTCTGTGGGGCTACGCAAGCGGTTCCCAAAGAGGTTTAGAACAAGGCATAGTTTTCCCTGCTGGCTCTTTGGGCGTGGGACCCATCTCCAGACATATGGCCATTTTTGTGCCTAGCGCTGCACCAAGTGGGAAAGGGTGGTTTTGAGGCTGAAGGCAGCAGGAAAGCCTGCAGCCCCCAGGTCCGTGGGGCTACGCAAGCGGTTCCCAAAGAGCTTTAGAACAAGGCATAGTTTTCCCTGCTGGCTCTTTGGGCATGGGACCAATCTCCAGACATATGGCCACTTTTGTGCCTGGCGCGGCGCCAAGTGGGAAAGGGTGGTTTTGAGGCTGAAGGCAGCAGGAAAGCCTGCAGCCCCTAGGTCTGTGGGGCCAAAGTAGCGGTTCCCAAAGAGCTTTAGAACAAGGCATAGTTTTCCCTGCTGGCTCTTTGGGCGTGGGACCAATATCCAGCCATATGGCCATTTTTGTGCCTGGCGCTGCACCAAGTGGGAAAGGGTGGTTTTGAGGCTGAAGGCAGCAGGAAAGCCTGCAGCCCGCAGGTCTGTGGGGCTACGCAAGCGGTTCCCAAAGAGCTTTAGAACAAGGCGTATTTTTCCCTGCTGGCTCTTTGGGCGTGGGACCAGTCTCCAGACATATGGCCATTTTTGTGCCTGGCGCTGCACCAAGTGGGAAAGGGTGGTTTTGAGGCTAAAGGCAGCAGGAAAGCCTGTAGCCCGCAGGTCTGTGGGGCTATGCAAGCGGTTCCCAAAGAGCTTTAGAAGAAGGCATAGTTTTCCCTGCTGGCTCTTTTGGCGTGGGACCCATCTCTAGACATATGGCCATTTTTCTGCCTGGCGCGGCGCCTAGTGGGAAAGGGTGGTTTTGAGGCTGAAGGCAGCAGGAAAGCCTGCAGCCCCCAGGTCTGTGGGGCTACGCAAGCGGTTCCCAAAGAGCTTTAGAACAAGGCATAGTTTTCCCTGCTGGCTCTTTGGGCATCGGACTAATCTCCAGACATATGTCCATTTTTGTGCCTGGCGCGGCGCCAAGTGGGAAAGGGTGGTTTTGAGGCTGAAGGCAGCAGGAAAGCCTGCAGCCCGCAGGTCTGTGGGGCTACGCAAGCGGTTCCCAAAGAGCTTTAGAACAAGGCATATTTTTCCCTGCTGGCTCTTTGGGTGTGGGACCAGTCTCCAGACATATGTAGATTTTAGAGCCTGGCGTGGCGCCAAGTGGGAAAGGATGGTTTTGAGGCTGAAGGCAGCAGGAAAGCCTGCAGCCGCCAGGTGTGTGGGGCTACGCAACCGGTTCCCAAAGAGCTTTAGAACAAGGCATAGTTTTCCCTGCTGGCTCTTTGGGCGTGGGACCAATCTCCAGACATATGGCCATTTTTGTGCCTGGCGCTGCACCAAGTGGGAAAGGGTGGTTTTGAGGCTGAAGGCAGCAGGAAAGCCTGCAGCCCCCAGGTCTGTGGGGCCACACCAGCGGTTCCCAAAGACCTTTAGAAGAAGGCATAGTTTTCCCTGCTGGCTCTTTGGGCGTGGGACCAGTCTCCAGACATATGTAGATTTTGGAGGCTGGCGCGGCGCCAAGTGGGAAAGGGTGGTTTTGAGGCTGAAGGCAGCAGGAAGGCCTGCAGCCCCCAGGTGTGTGGGGCTACGCAAGCGGTTTCCAAAGAGCTTTAGAACAAGGCATATTTTTCCCTGCTGGCTCTTTGGGCATGGGACCAATCTCTAGACGTATGGCCACTTTTGTGCCTGGCGCGGCGCCAAGTGGGAAAGGGTGGTTTTGAGGCTGAAGGCAGCAGGAAAGCCTGCAGCCCCCAGGTCCGTGGGTCTACGCAAGCGGTTCTCAAACAGCTTTAGAACAAGGCATAGTTTTCCCTGCTGGCTCTTTGGGTGTGGGACCAATCTCTAGACATATGGCCATTTTTGTGCCTGGCGCGGCGCCAAGTGGGAAAGGGTGGTTTTGAGGCTGAAGGCAGCAGGAAAGCCTGCAGCCCCTAGGTCTGTGGGGCCAAAATAGCGGTTCCCAAAGAGCTTTAGAACAAGGCATAGTTTTCCCTGCTGGCTCTTTGGGCGTGGGACCAATCTCCAGACATATGGCCATTTTTGTGCCTGGCGCTACACCAAGTGGGAAAGGGTGGTTTTGAGGCTGAAGGCAGCAGGAAAGCCTGCAGCCCCCAGGTCTGTGGGGCCACACCAGCGGTTGCCAAAGAGCTTTAGAACAAGGCATAGTTTTCCCTGCTGGCTCTTTGGGCGTGGGAACAGTCTCCAGACATATGGCCAATTTTGTGCCTGGCGCGGCACCAATTGGGAAAGGGTGGTTTTGAGGCTGAAGGCAGCAGGAAAGCCTGCAGCCCCCAGGTCTGTGGGGCTACGCAAGCAGCTGCCAAAGAGCTTTAGAACAAGGCATAGTTTTCCCTGCTGGCTCTTTGGGCGTGGGACCCATCTCCAGACATATGGCCATTTTTCTGCCTGGCGCGGCGTCAAGTGGAAAAGGGTGGTTTTGAGGCTGAAAGCAGCAGGAAAGCCTGCAGCCCCCAGGTCTGTGGGGCCACACCAGCGGTTGCCAAAGAGCTTTATAACAAGGCATAGTTTTCCCTGCTGGCTCTTTGGGCGTGGGACCAATATCCAGACATATGGCCATTTTTGTGCCTGGCGCTGCACCAAGAGGGAAAGGGTGGTTTTGAGGCTGAAGGCAGCAGGAAAGCCTGCAGCACCCAGGTCTGTGGGGCCACACCAGCGGTTCTTAATGAGCTTTAGAACAAGGCATAGTTTTCCCTGCTGGCTCTTTGGGCGTGGGACCAATCTCCAGACATATGGCCATTTTTGTGCCTGGCGCTGCATCAAGTGGGAAAGGGTGGTTTTGAGGCTGAAGGCAGCAGGAAAGCCTGCAGCCCCCAGGTCTGTGGGGCTATGAAAGCGGTTCCCAAAGAGCTTTAGAACAAGGCATAGTTTTCCCTGCTGGCTCTTTGGGCGTGGGACCAATCTCTAGACATATGGCCATTTTTCTGCCTGGCGCGGCGCCAAGTGGGAAAGGGTGGTTTTGAGGCTGAAGGCAGCAGGAAAGCCTTCAGCCCCCAGGTGTGTGGGGATACGCAAGCGGTTCCCAAAGAGCTTTAGAACAAGGCATAGTTTTCCCTGCTGGCTCTTTGGGCGTGGGACCAGTCTCCAGACATATTTAGATTTTGGCAGCTGGCGCGGCGCCAAGTGGGAAAGGGTGGTTTTGAGGCTGAAGGCAGCAGGAAAGCCTGCAGCCCGCAGGTGTGTGGGGCTACGCAAGCGGTTGCCAAAGAGCTTTAGAACAAGGCATAGTTTTCCCTGCTGGATCTTTGGGCATGTGACCAATCTCCAGCCATATGGCCATTTTTGTGCCTGGCACTGCAGCAAGTGGGAAAGGGTGGTTTTGAGGCTGAAGGCAGCAGGAAGGCCTGCAGCCCCCAGGTCTGTGGGGCTATGCAAGCGGTTGCCAAAGAGCTTTAGAACAAGGCATAGTTTTCCCTGCTGGCTCTTTGGGCGTGGGAACAATCTCCAGACATATGGCCATTTTTGTGCCTGGCGCCGCACCAAGTGGGAAAGGGTGGTTTTGAGGCTGAAGGCAGCAGGAAAGCCTGCAGCCCCCAGGTCTGTGGGGCTACGCAAGCAGCTGCCAAAGAGCTTTAGAACAAGGCATAGTTTTCCCTGCTGGCTCTTTGGGCGTGGGACCAATCTCCAGACATATGGCCATTTTTGTGCCTGGCGCGGCGTCAAGTGGAAAAGGGTGGTTTTGAGGCTGAAAGCAGCAGGAAGGCCTGCAGCCCCCAGGTGTGTGGGGCCACACCAGCGGTTGCCAAAGAGCTTTAGAACAAGGCATAGTTTACCCTGCTGGCTCTTTGGGCGTGGGACCAATCTCCAGACATATGGCCATTTTTGTGCATGGCGCTGCACCAAGAGGGAAAGGGTGGTTTTGAGGCTGAAGGCAGCAGGAAAGCCTGCAGCCCCCAGGTCTGTGGGGCCACACCAGCGGTTCCCAAAGAGCTTTAGAACAAGGCATAGTTTTCCCTGCTGGCTCTTTGGGCATTTGAGCAATCTCCAGATATATGGCCATTTTTGTGCCTGGCGCTGCACCAAGTGGGAAAGGGTGGTTTTGAGGCTGAAAGCAGCAGGAAAGCCTGCAGCCCGCAGGTCTGTGGGGCTACGGAAGCGGTTGCCAAAGAGCTTTAGAACAAGGCATAGTTTTCCCTGCTGGCTCTTTGGGTGTGGGACCAGTCTCCAGACATATGTAGATTTTGGCAGCTGGCGCGGCGCCAAGTGGGAAAGGGTGGTTTTGAGGCTGAAGGCAGCAGGAAAGCCTGCAGCCCGCAGGTGTGTGGGGCTACGCAAGCGGTTCCCAAAGAGCTTTAGAACAAGGCATAATATTCCCTGCTGGCTCTTTGGGCGTGGGACCAATCTCCAGACATATGGCCATTTTGGTGCCTGGCACTGCACCAAGTGGGAAAGGGTGGTTTTGAGGCTGAAGGCAGCAGGAAAGCCTGCAGCACCCAGGTCTGTGGGGCTATGCAAACGGTTGCCAAAGAGCTTTAGAACAAGGCATAGTTTTCCCTGCTGGCTCTTTGGGCGTGGGAACAGTCTCCAGACATATGGCCAATTTTGTGCCTGGCGCGGCACCAATTGGGAAAGGGTGGTTTTGAGGCTGAAGGCAGCAGGAAAGCCTGCAGCCCCCAGGTCTGTGGGGCTACGCAAGCAGCTGCCAAAGAGCTTTAGAACAAGGCATAGTTTTCCCTGCTGGCTCTTTGGGCGTGGGACCAATCTCCAGACATATGGCCATTTTTCTGCCTGGCGCGGCGCCAAGTGGGAAAGGGTGGTTTTGAGGCTGAAAGCAGCAGGAAAGCCTGCAGCCCCCAGGTCTGTGGGGCCACACCAGCGGTTGCCAAAGAGCTTTAGAACAAGACATAGTTTTCCCTGCTGGCTCTTTGGGCGTGGGACCAATCTCCAGACATATGGCCATTTTTGTGCCTGGCGCTTCACCAAGAGGGAAAGGGTGGTTTTGAGGCTGAAGGCAGCAGGAAAGCCTGCAGCACCCAGGTCTGTGGGGCCACACCAGCGGTTCTTAAAGAGCTTTAGAACAAGGCATAGTTTTCCCTGCTGGCTCTTTGGGCGTGGGACCAATCTCTAGACATATGGCCATTTTTCTGCCTGGCGCGGCGCCAAGTGGGAAAGGGTGGTTTTGAGGCTGAAGGCAGCAGGAAAGCCTGCAGCCCGCAGGTGTGTGGGGCTACGCAAGCGGTTCCCAAAGAGCTTTAGAACAAGGCATAGTTTTCCCTGCTGGCTCTTTGGGCGTGGGACCAGTCTCCAGACATATTTAGATTTTGGCAGCTGGCGCGGCGCCAAGTGGGAAAGGGTGGTTTTGAGGCTGAAGGCAGCAGGAAAGCCTGCAGCCCGCAGGTGTGTGGGGCTACGCAAGCGGTTCCCAAAGAGCTTTAGAAGAAGGCATAGTTTTCCCTGCTGGCTCTTTGGGCATGTGACCAATCTCCAGCCATATGGCCATTTTTGTGCCTGGCACTGCAGCAAGTGGGAAAGGGTGGTTTTGAGGCTGAAGGCAGCAGGAAGGCCTGCAGCCCCCAGGTCTGTGGGGCTATGCAAGCGGTTGCCAAAGAGCTTTAGAACAATGCATAGTTTTCCCTGCTGGCTCTTTGGGCGTGGGAACAATCTCCAGACATATGGCCATTTTTGTGCCTGGCGCCGCACCAAGTGGGAAAGGGTGGTTTTGAGGCTGAAGGCAGCAGGAAAGCCTGCAGCCCCCAGGTGTGTGGGGCTACGCAAGCGGTTCCCAAAGAGCTTCAGAACAAGGCATAGTTTTCCCTGCTAGCTCTTTGGGTGTGGGACCAATCTCTAGACATATGGCCATTTTTCTGCCTGGCGCGGCGCCAAGTGGGAAAGGGTGGTTTTGAGGCTGAAGGCAGCAGGAAAGCCTGCAGCCCGCAGGTGTGTGGGGCTACGCAAGCGGTTCCCAAAGAGCTTTAGAACAAGGCATAGTTTTCCCTGCTGGCTCTTTGGGCGTGGGACCAGTCTCCAGACATATTTAGATTTTGGCAGCTGGCGCGGCGCCAAGTGGGAAAGGGTGGTTTTGAGGCTGAAGGCAGCAGGAAAGCCTGCAGCCCGCAGGTGTGTGGGGCTACGCAAGCGGTTCCCAAAGAGCTTTAGAAGAAGGCATAGTTTTCCCTGCTGGCTCTTTGGGCATGTGACCAATCTCCAGCCATATGGCCATTTTTGTGCCTGGCACTGCAGCAAGTGGGAAAGGGTGGTTTTGAGGCTGAAGGCAGCAGGAAGGCCTGCAGCCCCCAGGTCTGTGGGGCTATGCAAGCGGTTGCCAAAGAGCTTTAGAACAAGGCATAGTTTTCCCTGCTGGCTCTTTGGGCGTGGGACCAATCTCCAGACATATGGCCATTTTTGTGCCTGGCGCCGCACCAAGTGGGAAAGGGTGGTTTTGAGGCTGAAGGCAGCAGGAAAGCCTGCAGCCCCCAGGTCTGTGGGGCTACGCAAGCAGCTGCCAAAGAGCTTTAGAACAAGGCATAGTTTTCCCTGCTGGCTCTTTGGGCGTGGGACCAATCTCCAGACATATGGCCATTTTTGTGCCTGGCGCGGCGTCAAGTGGAAAAGGGTGGTTTTGAGGCTGAAAGCAGCAGGAAGGCCTGCAGCCCGCAGGTCTGTGGGGCCACACCAGCGGTTGCCAAAGAGCTTTAGAACAAGGCATAGTTTACCCTGCTGGCTCTTTGGGCGTGGGACCAATCTCCAGACATATGGCCATTTTTGTGCATGGCGCTGCACCAAGAGGGAAAGGGTGGTTTTGAGGCTGAAGGCAGCAGGAAAGCCTGCAGCCCCCAGGTGTGTGGGGCCACACCAGCGGTTCCCAAAGAGCTTTAGAACAAGGCATAGTTTTCCCTGCTGGCTCTTTGGGCGTGGGACCAATCTCCAGACATATGGCCATTTTTGTGCCTGGCGCTGCATCAAGTGGGAAAGGGTGGTTTTGAGGCTGAAGGCAGCAGGAAAGCCTGCAGCCCCCAGGTGTGTGGGGCTACGGAAGCGGTTCCCAAAGAGCTTTAGAACAAGGCATAGTTTTCCCTGCTGGCTCTTTGGGTGTGGGACCAGTCTCCAGACATATGTAGATTTTGGCAGCTAGCGCCATGCCAAGTGGGAAAGGGTGGTTTTGAGGCTGAAGGCAGCAGGAAAGCCTGCAGCCCGCAGGTGTGTGGGGCTACGCAAGCGGTTCCCAAAGAGCTTTAGAACAAGGCATAGTTTTCCCTGCTGGCTCTTTTGGCGTGGGACCAATCTCCAGACATATGGCCATTTTTCTGCCTGGCGCTGCACCAAGTGGGAAAGGGTGGTTTTGAGGCTGAAGGCAGCAGGAAAGCCTGCAGCCCCCAGGTCTGTGGGGCTATGCAAGCGGTTGCCAAAGAGCTTTAGAACAAGGCATAGTTTTCCCTGCTGGCTCTTTGGGCGTGGGACCAATCTCCAGACATATGGCCACTTTTGTGCCTGGCGCTGCACCAAGTGGGAAAGGGTGGTTTTGAGGCTGAAGGCAGCAGGAAAGCCTGCAGCCCGCAGGTGTTTGGGATACGGAAGCGGTTCCCAAAGAGCTTTAGAACAAGGCATAGTTTTCCCTGCTGGCTCTTTGGGCGTGGGACCAGTCTCCAGACATATTTAGATTTTGGCAGCTGGCGCGGCGCCAAGTGGGAAAGGGTGGTTTTGAGGCTGAAGGCAGCAGGAAAGCCTGCAGCCCCCAGGTGTGTGGGGCTACGCAAGCGGTTCCCAAAGAGCTTTAGAACAAGGCATAGTTTTCCCTGCTGGCTCTTTGGGCGTGGGACCAATCTCCAGACATATGGCCAATTTTGTGCCTGGCGCTGCACCAAGTGGGAAAGGGTGGTTTTGAGGCTGAAGGCAGCAGGAAAGCCTGCAGCCCCCAGGTCTGTGGGGCTACGCAAGCGGTTCCCAAAGAGCTTTAGAACAAGGCATAGTTTTCCCTGCTGGCTCTTTGGGCGTGGGACCAATCTCTAGACATATGGCCATTTTTCTGCCTGGCGCGGCGCCAAGTGGGAAAGGGTGGTTTTGAGGCTGAAGGCAGCAGGAAAGCCTGCAGCCCCCAGGTCTGTGGGGCTACGGAAGCAGCTGCCAAAGAGCTTTAGAACAAGGCATGGTTTTCCCTGCTGGCTCTTTGGGCGTGGGACCAATCTCCAGACATATGGCCATTTTTCTGCCTGGCGCGGCGTCAAGTGGAAAAGGGTGGTTTTGAGGCTGAAAGCAGCAGGAAAGCCTGCAGCCCCCAGGTCTGTGGGGCCACACCAGCGGTTGCCAAAGAGCTTTAGAACAAGGCATAGTTTTCCCTGCTGGCTCTTTGGGTGTGGGACCAATATCCAGACATATGGCCATTTTTGTGCCTGGCGCTGCACCAAGAGGGAAAGGGTGGTTTTGAGGCTGAAGGCAGCAGGAAAGCCTGCAGCCCCCAGGTCTGTGGGGCCACACCAGCGGTTCCCAAAGAGCTTTAGAACAAGGCATAGTTTTCCCTGCTGGCTCTTTGGGCGTGGGACCAATCTCTAGACATATGGCCATTTTTGTGCCTGGCGCTGCGCCAAGTGGGAAAGGGTGGTTTTGAGGCTGAAGGCAGCAGGAAAGCCTGCAGCCCCCAGGTCTGTGGGGCTATGCAAGCGGTTGCCAAAGAGCTTTAGAACAAGGCATAGTTTTCCCTGCTGGCTCTTTGGGCGTGGGACCAATCTCCAGACATATGGCCACTTTTGTGCCTGGCGCTGCACCAAGTGGGAAAGGGTGGTTTTGAGGCTGAAGGCAGCAGGAAAGCCTGCAGCCCCCAGGTCTGTGGGGCTACGCAAGCGTTTCCCAAAGAGCTTTAGAACAAGGCATAGTTTTCCCTGCTGGCTCTTTGGGCGTGGGACCAATCTCCAGACATATGGCCATTTTTGTGCCTGGCGCGGCGCCAAGTGGGAAAGGGTGGTTTTGAGGCTGAAGGCAGCAGGAAAGCCTGCAGCCCCCAGGTCTGTGGGGCCACACCAGCGGTTGCCAAAGAGCTTTAGAACAAGGCATAGTTTTCCCTGCTGGCTCTTTGGGCGTGGGACCAATATCCAGACATATGGCCATTTTTGTGCCTGGCGCTGCACCAAGAGGGAAAGGGTGGTTTTGAGGCTGAAGGCAGCAGGAAAGCCTGCAGCCCCCAGGTCTGTGGGGCCACACCAGCGGTTCCCAAAGAGCTTTAGAACAAGGCATAGTTTTCCCTGCTGGCTCTTTGGGCATGGGAGCAATCTCCAGATATATGGCCATTTTTGTGCCTGGCGCGGCACCAAGTGGGAAAGGGTGGTTTTGAGGCTGAAGGCAGCAGGAAAGCCTGCAGCCCCCAGGTCTGTGGGGCTACGCAAGCGGTTCCCAAAGAGCTTTAGAACAAGGCATAGTTTTCCCTGCTGGCTCTTTGGGCGTGGGACCAATCTCTAGACATATGGCCATTTTTGTGCCTGGCGCAGCGCCAAGTGGGAAAGGGTGGTTTTGAGGCTGAAGGCAGCAGGAAAGCCTGCAGCCCCCAGGTGTGTGGGGCTACGCAAGCGGTTCCCAAAGAGCTTTAGAACAAGGCATAGTTTTCCCTGCTGGCTCTTTGGGCGTGGGACCAATCTCCAGACATATGGCCACTTTTGTGCCTGGCGCTGCACCAAGTGGGAAAGGGTGGTTTTGAGGCTGAAGGCAGCAGGAAAGCCTGCAGCCCCAAGGTCTGTGGGGCTACGCAAGCGTTTCCCAAAGAGCTTTAGAACAAGGCATACTTTTCCCTGCTGGCTCTTTGGGAGTGGGACCAATCTCCAGACATATGGCCATTTTTCTGCCTGGCGCGGCGTCAAGTGGAAAAGGGTGGTTTTGAGGCTGAAAGCAGCAGGAAAGCCTGCAGCCCCCAGGTCTGTGGGGCCACACCAGCGGTTGCCAAAGAGCTTTAGAACAAGGCATAGTTTTCCCTGCTGGCTCTTTGGGTGTGGGACCAATATCCAGACATATGGCCATTTTTGTGCCTGGCGCTGCACCAAGAGGGAAAGGGTGGTTTTGAGGCTGAAGGCAGCAGGAAAGCCTGCAGCCCCCAGGTCTGTGGGGCCACACCAGCGGTTCCCAAAGAGCTTTAGAACAAGGCATAGTTTTCCCTGCTGGCTCTTTGGGTGTGGGACCAATATCCAGACATATGGCCACTTTTGTGCCTGGCGCGGCGCCAAGTGGGAAAGGGTGGTTTTGAGGCTGAAGGCAGCAGGAAAGACTGCAGCCCCCAGGTCTGTGGGGCTACGCAAGTGGTTCCCAAAGAGCTTTAGAACAAGGCATAGCTTTCCCTGCTGGCTCTTTGGGCGTGGGACCAATCTCCAGACATATGGCCATTTTTGTGCCTGGCGCTGCACCAAGTGGGAAAGGGTGGTTTTGAGGCTGAAGGCAGCAGGAAAGCCTGCAGCCCCCAGGTCTGTGGGGCCACACCAGCGGTTCCCAAAGAGCTTTAGAACAAGGCATAGTTTTCCCTGCTGGCTCTTTGGGCGTGGGACCAATCTCCAGACATATGGCCACTTTTGTGCCTGGCGCTGCACCAAGTGGGAAAGGGTGGTTTTGAGGCTGAAGGCAGCAGGAAAGCCTGCAGCCCCCAGGTCTGTGGGGCTACGCAAGCGTTTCCCAAAGAGCTTTAGAACAAGGCATAGTTTTCCCTGCTGGCTCTTTGGGCGTGGGACCAATCTCCAGACATATGGCCATTTTTGTGCCTGGCGCGGCGCCAAGTCGGAAAGGGTGGTTTTGAGGCTGAAGGCAGCAGGAAAGCCTGCAGCCCCCAGGTCTGTGGGGCCACACCAGCGGTTGCCAAAGAGCTTTAGAACAAGGCATAGTTTTCCCTGCTGGCTCTTTGGGCGTGGGACCAATCTCCAGACATATGGCCATTTTTGTGCCTGGCGCTGCACCAAGTGGGAAAGGGTGGTTTTGAGGCTGAAGGCAGCAGGAAAGCCTGCAGCCCGCAGGTGTGTGGGGCTACGCAAGCGGTTCCCAAAGAGCTTTAGAACAAGGCATAGTTTTCCCTGCTGGCTCTTTGGGCGTGGGACCAATCTCCAGACATATGGCCATTTTTGTGCCTGGCGCGGCGTCAAGTGGGAAAGGGTGGTTTTGAGGCTGAAGGCAGCAGGAAAGCCTGCAGCCCGCAGGTGTGTGGGGCTACGCAAGCGGTTCCCAAAGAGCTTTAGAAGAAGGCATAGTTTTCCCTGCTGGCTCTTTGGGCATGTGACCAATCTCCAGCCATATGGCCATTTTTGTGCCTGGCACTGCAGCAAGTGGGAAAGGGTGGTTTTGAGGCTGAAGGCAGCAGGAAGGCCTGCAGCCCCCAGGTCTGTGGGGCTATGCAAGCGGTTGCCAAAGAGCTTTAGAACAAGGCATAGTTTTCCCTGCTGGCTCTTTGGGCGTGGGACCAATCTCCAGACATATGGCCATTTTTGTGCCTGGCGCCGCACCAAGTGGGAAAGGGTGGTTTTGAGGCTGAAGGCAGCAGGAAAGCCTGCAGCCCCCAGGTCTGTGGGGCTACGCAAGCAGCTGCCAAAGAGCTTTAGAACAAGGCATAGTTTTCCCTGCTGGCTCTTTGGGCGTGGGACCAATCTCCAGACATATGGCCATTTTTGTGCCTGGCGCGGCGTCAAGTGGAAAAGGGTGGTTTTGAGGCTGAAAGCAGCAGGAAGGCCTGCAGCCCGCAGGTCTGTGGGGCCACACCAGCGGTTGCCAAAGAGCTTTAGAACAAGGCATAGTTTACCCTGCTGGCTCTTTGGGCGTGGGACCAATCTCCAGACATATGGCCATTTTTGTGCATGGCGCTGCACCAAGAGGGAAAGGGTGGTTTTGAGGCTGAAGGCAGCAGGAAAGCCTGCAGCCCCCAGGTGTGTGGGGCCACACCAGCGGTTCCCAAAGAGCTTTAGAACAAGGCATAGTTTTCCCTGCTGGCTCTTTGGGCGTGGGACCAATCTCCAGACATATGGCCATTTTTGTGCCTGGCGCTGCATCAAGTGGGAAAGGGTGGTTTTGAGGCTGAAGGCAGCAGGAAAGCCTGCAGCCCCCAGGTGTGTGGGGCTACGGAAGCGGTTCCCAAAGAGCTTTAGAACAAGGCATAGTTTTCCCTGCTGGCTCTTTGGGTGTGGGACCAGTCTCCAGACATATGTAGATTTTGGCAGCTAGCGCCATGCCAAGTGGGAAAGGGTGGTTTTGAGGCTGAAGGCAGCAGGAAAGCCTGCAGCCCGCAGGTGTGTGGGGCTACGCAAGCGGTTCCCAAAGAGCTTTAGAACAAGGCATAGTTTTCCCTGCTGGCTCTTTTGGCGTGGGACCAATCTCCAGACATATGGCCATTTTTCTGCCTGGCGCTGCACCAAGTGGGAAAGGGTGGTTTTGAGGCTGAAGGCAGCAGGAAAGCCTGCAGCCCCCAGGTCTGTGGGGCTATGCAAGCGGTTGCCAAAGAGCTTTAGAACAAGGCATAGTTTTCCCTGCTGGCTCTTTGGGCGTGGGACCAATCTCCAGACATATGGCCACTTTTGTGCCTGGCGCTGCACCAAGTGGGAAAGGGTGGTTTTGAGGCTGAAGGCAGCAGGAAAGCCTGCAGCCCGCAGGTGTTTGGGATACGGAAGCGGTTCCCAAAGAGCTTTAGAACAAGGCATAGTTTTCCCTGCTGGCTCTTTGGGCGTGGGACCAGTCTCCAGACATATTTAGATTTTGGCAGCTGGCGCGGCGCCAAGTGGGAAAGGGTGGTTTTGAGGCTGAAGGCAGCAGGAAAGCCTGCAGCCCCCAGGTGTGTGGGGCTACGCAAGCGGTTCCCAAAGAGCTTTAGAACAAGGCATAGTTTTCCCTGCTGGCTCTTTGGGCGTGGGACCAATCTCCAGACATATGGCCAATTTTGTGCCTGGCGCTGCACCAAGTGGGAAAGGGTGGTTTTGAGGCTGAAGGCAGCAGGAAAGCCTGCAGCCCCCAGGTCTGTGGGGCTACGCAAGCGGTTCCCAAAGAGCTTTAGAACAAGGCATAGTTTTCCCTGCTGGCTCTTTGGGCGTGGGACCAATCTCTAGACATATGGCCATTTTTCTGCCTGGCGCGGCGCCAAGTGGGAAAGGGTGGTTTTGAGGCTGAAGGCAGCAGGAAAGCCTGCAGCCCCCAGGTCTGTGGGGCTACGGAAGCAGCTGCCAAAGAGCTTTAGAACAAGGCATGGTTTTCCCTGCTGGCTCTTTGGGCGTGGGACCAATCTCCAGACATATGGCCATTTTTCTGCCTGGCGCGGCGTCAAGTGGAAAAGGGTGGTTTTGAGGCTGAAAGCAGCAGGAAAGCCTGCAGCCCCCAGGTCTGTGGGGCCACACCAGCGGTTGCCAAAGAGCTTTAGAACAAGGCATAGTTTTCCCTGCTGGCTCTTTGGGTGTGGGACCAATATCCAGACATATGGCCATTTTTGTGCCTGGCGCTGCACCAAGAGGGAAAGGGTGGTTTTGAGGCTGAAGGCAGCAGGAAAGCCTGCAGCCCCCAGGTCTGTGGGGCCACACCAGCGGTTCCCAAAGAGCTTTAGAACAAGGCATAGTTTTCCCTGCTGGCTCTTTGGGCGTGGGACCAATCTCTAGACATATGGCCATTTTTGTGCCTGGCGCTGCGCCAAGTGGGAAAGGGTGGTTTTGAGGCTGAAGGCAGCAGGAAAGCCTGCAGCCCCCAGGTCTGTGGGGCTATGCAAGCGGTTGCCAAAGAGCTTTAGAACAAGGCATAGTTTTCCCTGCTGGCTCTTTGGGCGTGGGACCAATCTCCAGACATATGGCCACTTTTGTGCCTGGCGCTGCACCAAGTGGGAAAGGGTGGTTTTGAGGCTGAAGGCAGCAGGAAAGCCTGCAGCCCCCAGGTCTGTGGGGCTACGCAAGCGTTTCCCAAAGAGCTTTAGAACAAGGCATAGTTTTCCCTGCTGGCTCTTTGGGCGTGGGACCAATCTCCAGACATATGGCCATTTTTGTGCCTGGCGCGGCGCCAAGTGGGAAAGGGTGGTTTTGAGGCTGAAGGCAGCAGGAAAGCCTGCAGCCCCCAGGTCTGTGGGGCCACACCAGCGGTTGCCAAAGAGCTTTAGAACAAGGCATAGTTTTCCCTGCTGGCTCTTTGGGCGTGGGACCAATATCCAGACATATGGCCATTTTTGTGCCTGGCGCTGCACCAAGAGGGAAAGGGTGGTTTTGAGGCTGAAGGCAGCAGGAAAGCCTGCAGCCCCCAGGTCTGTGGGGCCACACCAGCGGTTCCCAAAGAGCTTTAGAACAAGGCATAGTTTTCCCTGCTGGCTCTTTGGGCATGGGAGCAATCTCCAGATATATGGCCATTTTTGTGCCTGGCGCGGCACCAAGTGGGAAAGGGTGGTTTTGAGGCTGAAGGCAGCAGGAAAGCCTGCAGCCCCCAGGTCTGTGGGGCTACGCAAGCGGTTCCCAAAGAGCTTTAGAACAAGGCATAGTTTTCCCTGCTGGCTCTTTGGGCGTGGGACCAATCTCTAGACATATGGCCATTTTTGTGCCTGGCGCAGCGCCAAGTGGGAAAGGGTGGTTTTGAGGCTGAAGGCAGCAGGAAAGCCTGCAGCCCCCAGGTGTGTGGGGCTACGCAAGCGGTTCCCAAAGAGCTTTAGAACAAGGCATAGTTTTCCCTGCTGGCTCTTTGGGCGTGGGACCAATCTCCAGACATATGGCCACTTTTGTGCCTGGCGCTGCACCAAGTGGGAAAGGGTGGTTTTGAGGCTGAAGGCAGCAGGAAAGCCTGCAGCCCCAAGGTCTGTGGGGCTACGCAAGCGTTTCCCAAAGAGCTTTAGAACAAGGCATACTTTTCCCTGCTGGCTCTTTGGGAGTGGGACCAATCTCCAGACATATGGCCATTTTTCTGCCTGGCGCGGCGTCAAGTGGAAAAGGGTGGTTTTGAGGCTGAAAGCAGCAGGAAAGCCTGCAGCCCCCAGGTCTGTGGGGCCACACCAGCGGTTGCCAAAGAGCTTTAGAACAAGGCATAGTTTTCCCTGCTGGCTCTTTGGGTGTGGGACCAATATCCAGACATATGGCCATTTTTGTGCCTGGCGCTGCACCAAGAGGGAAAGGGTGGTTTTGAGGCTGAAGGCAGCAGGAAAGCCTGCAGCCCCCAGGTCTGTGGGGCCACACCAGCGGTTCCCAAAGAGCTTTAGAACAAGGCATAGTTTTCCCTGCTGGCTCTTTGGGTGTGGGACCAATATCCAGACATATGGCCACTTTTGTGCCTGGCGCGGCGCCAAGTGGGAAAGGGTGGTTTTGAGGCTGAAGGCAGCAGGAAAGACTGCAGCCCCCAGGTCTGTGGGGCTACGCAAGTGGTTCCCAAAGAGCTTTAGAACAAGGCATAGCTTTCCCTGCTGGCTCTTTGGGCGTGGGACCAATCTCCAGACATATGGCCATTTTTGTGCCTGGCGCTGCACCAAGTGGGAAAGGGTGGTTTTGAGGCTGAAGGCAGCAGGAAAGCCTGCAGCCCCCAGGTCTGTGGGGCCACACCAGCGGTTCCCAAAGAGCTTTAGAACAAGGCATAGTTTTCCCTGCTGGCTCTTTGGGCGTGGGACCAATCTCCAGACATATGGCCACTTTTGTGCCTGGCGCTGCACCAAGTGGGAAAGGGTGGTTTTGAGGCTGAAGGCAGCAGGAAAGCCTGCAGCCCCCAGGTCTGTGGGGCTACGCAAGCGTTTCCCAAAGAGCTTTAGAACAAGGCATAGTTTTCCCTGCTGGCTCTTTGGGCGTGGGACCAATCTCCAGACATATGGCCATTTTTGTGCCTGGCGCGGCGCCAAGTGGGAAAGGGTGGTTTTGAGGCTGAAGGCAGCAGGAAAGCCTGCAGCCCCCAGGTCTGTGGGGCCACACCAGCGGTTGCCAAAGAGCTTTAGAACAAGGCATAGTTTTCCCTGCTGGCTCTTTGGGCGTGGGACCAATCTCCAGACATATGGCCATTTTTGTGCCTGGCGCTGCACCAAGTGGGAAAGGGTGGTTTTGAGGCTGAAGGCAGCAGGAAAGCCTGCAGCCCGCAGGTGTGTGGGGCTACGCAAGCGGTTCCCAAAGAGCTTTAGAACAAGGCATAGTTTTCCCTGCTGGCTCTTTGGGCGTGGGACCAATCTCCAGACATATGGCCATTTTTGTGCCTGGCGCGGCGTCAAGTGGGAAAGGGTGGTTTTGAGGCTGAAGGCAGCAGGAAAGCCTGCAGCCCCCAGGTCTGTGGGGCCACACCAGCGGTTGCCAAAGAGCTTTAGAACACGGCATAGTTTTCCCTGCTGGCTCTTTGGGCGTGGGACCAATATCCAGACATATGGCCATTTTTGTGCCTGGCGCTGCACCAAGAGGGAAAGGGTGGTTTTGAGGCTGAAGGCAGCAGGAAAGCCTGCAGCCCCCAAGTCTGTGGGGCCACACCAGCGGTTCCCAAAGAGCTTTAGAACAAGGCATAGTTTTCCCTGCTGGCTCTTTGGGCGTGGGACCAATTTCTAGACATATGGCCATTTTTCTGCCTGGCGCGGCGCCAAGTGGGAAAGGGTGGTTTTGAGGCTGAAGGCAGCAGGAAAGCCTGCAGCCGCCAGGTGTGTGGGGCTACGCAAGCGGTTCCCAAAGAGCTTTAGAACAAGGCATAGTTTTCCCTGCTGGCTCTTTGGGTGTGGGACCAGTCTCCAGACATATTTAGATTTTGGCAGCTGGCGCGGCGCCAAGTGGGAAAGGGTGGTTTTGAGGCTGAAGGCAGCAGGAAAGCCTGCAGCCCGCAGGTCTGTGGGGCTACGCAAGCGGTTCCCAAAGAGCTTTAGAAGAAGGCATAGTGTTCCCTGCTGGCTCTTTGGGCGTGGGACCAATCTCCAGACATATGGCCATTTTTGTGCCTGGCGCTGCATCAAGTGGGAAAGGGTGGTTTTGAGGCTGAAGGCAGCAGGAAAGCCTGCAGCCCCCAGGTGTGTGGGGCTACGCAAGCGGTTCCCAAAGAGCTTTAGAACAAGGCATAGTTTTCCCTGCTGGCTCTTTGGGCGTGGGACCAATCTCTAGACATATGGCCATTTTTCTGCCTGGCGCGGCGCCAAGTGGGAAAGGGTGGTTTTGAGGCTGAAGGCAGCAGGAAAGCCTGCAGCCCCCAGGTCTGTGGGGCTACGGAAGCAGCTGCCAAAGAGCTTTAGAACAAGGCATAGTTTTCCCTGCTGGCTCTTTGGGCGTGGGACCAATCTCCCGACATATGGCCATTTTTCTGCCTGGCGCGGCGTCAAGTGGAAAAGGGTGGTTTTGAGGCTGAAAGCAGCAGGAAAGCCTGCAGCCCCCAGGTCTGTGGGGCCACACCAGCGGTTGCCAAAGAGCTTTAGATCAAGGCATAATTTTCCCTGCTGGCTCTTTGGGCGTCGGACCAATATCCAGACATATGGCCATTTTTGTGCCTGGCGCTGCACCAAGAGGGAAAGGGTGGTTTTGAGGCTGAAGGCAGCAGGAAAGCCTGCAGCCCCCAGGTGTGTGGGGCCACACCAGCGGTTCCCAAAGAGCTTTAGAACAAGGCATAGTTTTCCCTGCTGGCTCTTTGGGCGTGGGACCAATCTCTAGACATATGGCCATTTTTCTGCCTGGCGCGGCGCCAAGTGGGAAAGGGTGGTTTTGAGGCTGAAGGCAGCAGGAAAGCCTGCAGCCCGCAGGTGTGTGGGGCTACGGAAGCGGTTGCCAAAGAGCTTTAGAACAAGGCATAGTTTTCCCTGCTGGCTCTTTGGGTGTGGGACCAATCTCCAGACATATGTAGATTTTGGCAGCTGGCGCGGCGCTAAGTGGGAAAGGGTGGTTTTGAGGCTGAAGGCAGCAGGAAAGCCTGCAGCCCCCAGGTCTGTGGGGCTATGCAAGCGGTTGCCAAAGAGCTTTAGAACAAGGCATAGTTTTCCCTGCTGGCTCTTTGGGTGTGGGACCAGTCTCCAGACATATGGCCACTTTTGTGCCTGGCGCTGCACCAAGTGGGAAAGGGTGGTTTTGAGGCTGAAGGCAGCAGGAAAGCCTGCAGCCCCCAGGTCTGTGGGGCTACGCAAGCGTTTCCCAAAGAGCTTTAGAACAAGGCATAGTTTTCCCTGCTGGCTCTTTGGGCATGGGACCAATCTCCAGACATATGGCCATTTTTGTGCCTGGCGCGGCGCCAAGTGGGAAAGGGTGGTTTTGAGGCTGAAGGCAGCAGGAAAGCCTGCAGCCCCCAGGTCTGTGGGGCCACACCAGCGGTTGCCAAAGAGCTTTAGAACAAGGCATAGTTTTCCCTGCTGGCTCTTTGGGCGTGGGACCAATATCCAGACATATGGCCATTTTTGTGCCTGGCGCTGCACCAAGAGGGAAAGAGTGGTTTTGAGGCTGAAGGCAGCAGGAAAGCCTGCAGCCCCCAGGTCTGTGGGGCCACACCAGCGGTTCCCAAAGAGCTTTAGAACAAGGCATAGTTTTCCCTGCTGGATCTTTCGGCATGGGAGCAATCTCCAGATATATGGCCATTTTTGTGCCTGGCGCTGCACCAAGAGGGAAAGGGTGGTTTTGAGGCTGAAGGCAGCAGGAAAGCCTGCAGCCCCCAGGTCTGTGGGGCTATGCAAGCGGTTGCCAAAGAGCTTTAGAACAAGGCATAGTTTTCCCTGCTGGCTCTTTGGGCGTGGGACCAATCTCCAGACATATGGCCACTTTTGTGCCTGGCGCTGCGCCAAGTGGGAAAGGGTGGTTTTGAGGCTGAAGGCAGCAGGAAAGCCTGCAGCCCGCAGGTCTGTGGGGCTACGCAAGCGGTTCCCAAAGAGCTTTAGAACAAGGCATAGTTTTCCCTGCTGGCTCTTTGGGCGTGGGACCAATCTCCAGACATATGGCCATTTTTGTGCCTGGCGCGGCGCCAAGTGGGAAAGGGTGGTTTTGAGGCTGAAGGCAGCAGGAAAGCCTGCAGCCCCCAGGTCTGTGGGGCTACGCAAGCGGTTCCCAAAGAGCTTTACAACAAGGCATAGTTTTCCCTGCTGGCTCTTTGGGCGTGGGACCAATCTCCCGACATATGGCCATTTTTCTGCCTGGCGCGGCGTCAAGTGGAAAAGGGTGGTTTTGAGGCTGAAAGCAGCAGGAAAGCCTGCAGCCCCCAGGTCTGTGGGGCCACACCATCGGTTGCCAAAGAGCTTTAGAACAAGGCATAATTTTCCCTGCTGGCTCTTTGGGCGTCGGACCAATATCCAGACATATGGCCATTTTTGTGCCTGGCGCTGCACCAAGAGGGAAAGGGTGGTTTTGAGGCTGAAGGCAGCAGGAAAGCCTGCAGCCCCCAGGTGTGTGGGGCCACACCAGCGGTTCCCAAAGAGCTTTAGAACAAGGCATAGTTTTCCCTGCTGGCTCTTTGGGCATGGGACCAATCTCCAGACATATGGCCATTTTTGTGCCTGGCGCGGCGCCAAGTGGGAAAGGGTGGTTTTGAGGCTGAAGGCAGCAGGAAAGCCTGCAGCCCCCAGGTCTGTGGGGCCACACCAGCGGTTGCCAAAGAGCTTTAGAACAAGGCATAGTTTTCCCTGCTGGCTCTTTGGGCGTGGGACCAATATCCAGACATATGGCCATTTTTGTGCCTGGCGCTGCACCAAGAGGGAAAGAGTGGTTTTGAGGCTGAAGGCAGCAGGAAAGCCTGCAGCCCCCAGGTCTGTGGGGCCACACCAGCGGTTCCCAAAGAGCTTTAGAACAAGGCATAGTTTTCCCTGCTGGATCTTTCGGCATGGGAGCAATCTCCAGATATATGGCCATTTTTGTGCCTGGCGCTGCACCAAGTGGGAAAGGGTGGTTTTGAGGCTGAAGGCAGCAGGAAAGCCTGCAGCCCCCAGGTCTGTGGGGCTATGCAAGCGGTTGCCAAAGAGCTTTAGAACAAGGCATAGTTTTCCCTGCTGGCTCTTTGGGCGTGGGACCAATCTCCAGACATATGGCCACTTTTGTGCCTGGCGCTGCGCCAAGTGGGAAAGGGTGGTTTTGAGGCTGAAGGCAGCAGGAAAGCCTGCAGCCCGCAGGTCTGTGGGGCTACGCAAGCGGTTCCCAAAGAGCTTTAGAACAAGGCATAGTTTTCCCTGCTGGCTCTTTGGGCGTGGGACCAATCTCCAGACATATGGCCATTTTTGTGCCTGGCGCGGCGCCAAGTGGGAAAGGGTGGTTTTGAGGCTGAAGGCAGCAGGAAAGCCTGCAGCCCCCAGGTCTGTGGGGCTACGCAAGCGGTTCCCAAAGAGCTTTACAACAAGGCATAGTTTTCCCTGCTGGCTCTTTGGGCGTGGGACCAATCTCCCGACATATGGCCATTTTTCTGCCTGGCGCGGCGTCAAGTGGAAAAGGGTGGTTTTGAGGCTGAAAGCAGCAGGAAAGCCTGCAGCCCCCAGGTCTGTGGGGCCACACCATCGGTTGCCAAAGAGCTTTAGAACAAGGCATAATTTTCCCTGCTGGCTCTTTGGGCGTCGGACCAATATCCAGACATATGGCCATTTTTGTGCCTGGCGCTGCACCAAGAGGGAAAGGGTGGTTTTGAGGCTGAAGGCAGCAGGAAAGCCTGCAGCCCCCAGGTGTGTGGGGCCACACCAGCGGTTCCCAAAGAGCTTTAGAACAAGGCATAGTTTTCCCTGCTGGCTCTTTGGGCGTGGGACCAATCTCTAGACATATGGCCATTTTTCTGCCTGGCGCGGCGCCAAGTGGGAAAGGGTGGTTTTGAGGCTGAAGGCAGCAGGAAAGCCTGCAGCCCGCAGGTGTGTGGGGCTACGGAAGCGGTTGCTAAAGAGCTTTAGAACAAGGCATAGTTTTCCCTGCTGGCTCTTTGGGTGTGGGACCAATCTCCAGACATATGGCCACTTTTGTGCCTGGCGCTGCACCAAGTGGGAAAGGGTGGTTTTGAGGCTGAAGGCAGCAGGAAAGCCTGCAGCCCCCAGGTCTGTGGGGCTACGCAAGCGTTTCCCAAAGAGCTTTAGAACAAGGCATAGTTTTCCCTGCTGGCTCTTTGGGCATGGGACCAATCTCCAGACATATGGCCATTTTTGTGCCTGGCGCTGCACCAAGAGGGAAAGAGTGGTTTTGAGGCTGAAGGCAGCAGGAAAGCCTGCAGCCCCCAGGTCTGTGGGGCCACACCAGCGGTTCCCAAAGAGCTTTAGAACAAGGCATAGTTTTCCCTGCTGGCTCTTTCGGCATGGGAGCAATCTCCAGATATATGGCCATTTTTGTGTCTGGCGCTGCACCAAGTGGGAAAGGGTGGTTTTGAGGCTGAAGGCAGCAGGAAAGCCTGCAGCCCCCAGGTCTGTGGGGCTATGCAAGCGGTTGCCAAAGAGCTTTAGAACAAGGCATAGTTTTCCCTGCTGGCTCTTTGGGCGTGGGACCAATCTCCAGACATATGGCCACTTTTGTGCCTGGCACTGCACCAAGTGGGAAAGGGTGGTTTTGAGGCTGAAGGCAGCAGGAAAGCCTGCAGCCCCCAGGTCTGTGGGGCTACGCAAGCGGTTCCCAAAGAGCTTTAGAACAAGGCATAGTTTTCCCTGCTGGCTCTTTGGGCGTGGGACCAATCTCTAGACATATGACCATTTTTCTGCCTGGCGCGGCGCCAAGTGGGAAAGGGTGGTTTTGAGGCTGAAGGCAGCAGGAAAGCCTGCAGCCCGCAGGTCTGTGGGGCTACGGAAGCAGCTGCCAAAGAGCTTTAGAACAAGGCATGGTTTTCCCTGCTGGCTCTTTGGGCGTGGGACCAATCTCCCGACATATGGCCATTTTTCTGCCTGGCGCGGCGTCAAGTGGAAAAGGGTGGTTTTGAGGCTGAAAGCAGCAGGAAAGCCTGCAGCCCCCAGGTCTGTGGGGCCACACCAGCGGTTGCCAAAGAGCTTTAGAACAAGGCATAATTTTCCCTGCTGGCTCTTTGGGCGTCGGACCAATATCCAGACATATGGCCATTTTTGTGCCTGGCGCTGCACCAAGAGGGAAAGGGTGGTTTTGAGGCTGAAGGCAGCAGGAAAGCCTGCAGCCCGCAGGTGTGTGGGGCTACGGAAGCGGTTGCCAAAGAGCTTTAGAACAAGGCATAGTTTTCCCTGCTGGCTCTTTGGGTGTGGGACCAATCTCCAGACATATGTAGATTTTGGCAGCTGGCGCGGCGCCAAGTGGGAAAGGGTGGTTTTGAGGCTGAAGGCAGCAGGAAAGCCTGCAGCCCGCAGGTCTGTGGGGCTACGCAAGCGGTTGCCAAAGAACTTTAGAACAAGGCATAGCTTTCCCTGCTGGCTCTTTGGGCGTGGGACCAATCTCCAGACATATGGCCATTTTTGTGCCTGGCGCGGCGCCAAGTGGGAAAGGGTGGTTTTGAGGCTGAAGGCAGCAGGAAAGCCTGCAGCCCGCAGGTCTGTGGGGCTATGCAAGCGGTTGCCAAAGAGCTTTAGAACAAGGCATAGTTTTCCCTGCTGGCTCTTTGGGCGTGGGACCAATCTCCAGACATATGGCCACTTTTGTGCCTGGCGCTGCACCAAGTGGGAAAGGGTGGTTTTGAGGCTGAAGGCAGCAGGAAAGCCTGCAGCCCCCAGGTCTGTGGGGCTACGCAAGCGTTTCCCAAAGAGCTTTAGAACAAGGCATAGTTTTCCCTGCTGGCTCTTTGGGCATGGGACCAATCTCCAGACATATGGCCATTTTTGTGCCTGGCGCGGCGCCAAGTGGGAAAGGGTGGTTTTGAGGCTGAAGGCAGCAGGAAAGCCTGCAGCCCGCAGGTCTGTGGGGCTATGCAAGCGGTTGCCAAAGAGCTTTAGAACAAGGCATAGTTTTCCCTGCTGGCTCTTTGCGCGTCGGACCAATATCCAGACATATGTCCATTTTTGTGCCTGGCGCTGCACCAAGAGGGAAAGAGTGGTTTTGAGGCTGAAGGCAGCAGGAAAGCCTGCAGCCCCCAGGTGTGTGGGGCCACACCAGCGGTTCCCAAAGAGCTTTAGAACAAGGCATAGTTTTCCCTGATGGCTCTTTCGGCATGGGAGCAATCTCCAGATATATGGCCATTTTTGTGCCTGGCGCTGCACCAAGTGGGAAAGGGTGGTTTTGAGGCTGAAGGCAGCAGGAAAGCCTGCAGCCCCCAGGTCTGTGGGGCTATGCAAGCGGTTGCCAAAGAGCTTTAGAACAAGGCATAGTTTTCCCTGCTGGCTCTTTGGGCGTGGGACCAATCTCCAGACATATGGCCACTTTTGTGCCTGGCGCTGCACCAAGTGGGAAAGGGTGGTTTTGAGGCTGAAGGCAGCAGGAAAGCCTGCAGCCCGCAGGTCTGTGGGGCTACGCAAGCGTTTCCCAAAGAGCTTTAGAACAAGGCATAGTTTTCCCTGCTGGCTCTTTGGGCGTGGGACCAATCTCCAGACATATGGCCATTTTTGTGCCTGGCGCGGCGTCAAGTGGGAAAGGGTGGTTTTGAGGCTGAAGGCAGCAGGAAAGCCTGCAGCCCCCAGGTCTGTGGGGCCACACCAGCGGTTGCCAAAGAGCTTTAGAACAAGGCATAGTTTTCCCTGCTGGCTCTTTGGGCGTGGGACCAATATCCAGACATATGGCCATTTTTGTGCCTGGCGCTGCACCAAGAAGGAAAGGGTGGTTTTGAGGCTGAAGGCAGCAGGAAAGCCTGCAGCCCCCAGGTCTGTGGGGCCACACCAGCGGTTCCCAAAGAGCTTTACAACAAGGCATAGTTTTCCCTGCTGGCTCTTTGGGCGTGGGACCAATCTCTAGACATATGGCCATTTTTCTGCCTGGCGCGGCGCCAAGTGGGAAAGGGTGGTTTTGAGGCTGAAGGCAGCAGGAAAGCCTGCAGCCGCCAGGTGTGTGGGGCTACGCAAGCGGTTCCCAAAGAGCTTTAGAACAAGGCATAGTTTTCCCTGCTGGCTCTTTGGGTGTGGGACCAGTCTCCAGACATATTTAGATTTTGGCAGCTGGCGCGGCGCCAAGTGGGAAAGGGTGGTTTTGAGGCTGAAGGCAGCAGGAAAGCCTGCAGCCCGCAGGTCAGTGGGGCTACGCAAGCGGTTCCCAAAGAGCTTTAGAACAAGGCATAGTTTTCCCTGCTGGCTCTTTGGGCGTGGGACCAATCTCCAGACATATGGCCATTTTTGTGCCTGGCGCTGCATCAAGTGGGAAAGGGTGGTTTTGAGGCTGAAGGCAGCAGGAAAGCCTGCAGCCCCCAGGTCTGTGGGGCTATGCAAGCGGTTGCCAAAGAGCTTTAGAACAAGGCATAGTTTTCCCTGCTGGCTCTTTGGGCGTGGGACCAATCTCCAGACATATGGCCACTTTTGTGCCTGGCGCTGCACCAAGTGGGAAAGGGTGGTTTTGAGGCTGAAGGCAGCAGGAAAGCCTGCAGCCCCAAGGTCTGTGGGGCTACGCAAGCGGTTCCCAAAGAGCTTTAGAACAAGGCATAGTTTTCCCTGCTGGCTCTTTGGGCGTGGGACCAATCTCCAGACATATGGCCATTTTTGTGCCTGGCGCGGCGTCAAGTGGGAAAGGGTGGTTTTGAGGCTGAAGGCAGCAGGAAAGCCTGCAGCCCCCAGGTCTGTGGGGCCACACCAGCGGTTGCCAAAGAGCTTTAGAACAAGGCATAGTTTTCCCTGCTGGCTCTTTGGGCGTGGGACCAATATCCAGACATATGGCCATTTTTGTGCCTGGCGCTGCACCAAGTGGGAAAGGGTGGTTTTGAGGCTGAAGGCAGCAGGAAAGCCTGCAGCCCGCAGGTCTGTGGGGCCACACCAGCGGTTCCCAAAGAGCTTTAGAACAAGGCACAGTTTTCCCTGCTGGCTCTTTGGGCGTGGGACCAATCTCTAGACATATGGCCATTTTTGTGCCTGGCGCGGCGCCAAGAGGGAAAGGGTGGTTTTGAGGCTGAAGGCAGCAGGAAAGCCTGCAGCCCCCAGGTCTGTGGGGCTACGCAAGCGGTTCCCAAAGAGCTTTAGAACAAGGCATAGTTTTCCCTGCTGGCTCTTTGGGTGTGGGACCAGTCTCCAGACATATTTAGATTTTGGCAGCTGGCGCGGCGCCAAGTGGGAAAGGGTGGTTTTGAGGCTGAAGGCAGCAGGAAAGCCTGCAGCCCGCAGGTCTGTGGGGCTACGCAAGCGGTTCCCAAAGAGCTTTAGAACAAGGCATAGTTTTCCCTGCTGGCTCTTTGGGCGTGGGACCAGTCTCCAGACATATGGCCATTTTTGTGCCTGGCGCTGCATCAAGTGGGAAAGGGTGGTTTTGAGGCTGAAGGCAGCAGGAAAGCCTGCAGCCCGCAGGTCTGTGGGGCTACGCAAGCGGTTCCCAAAGACCTTTAGAACAAGGCATAGTTTTCCCTGCTGGCTCTTTGGGTGTGGGACCAGTCTCCAGACATATGTAGATTTTGGAGGCTGGCGCCGCGCCAAGTGGGAAAGGGTGGTTTTGAGGCTGAAGGCAGCAGGAAGGCCTGCAGACCCCAGGTCTGTGGTGCTACGCAAGTGGTTCCCAAATAGGTTTAGAACAAGGCATAGTTTTCCCTGCTGGCTCTTTGGGCGTGGGACCAATCTCCAGACATATGGCCAATTTTGTGCCTGGCGCTGCACCAAGTGGGAAAGGGTGGTTTTGAGGCTGAAGGCAGCAGGAAAGCCTGCAGCCCCCAGGTCTGTGGGGCTACGCAAGCAGCTGCCAAAGAGCTTTAGAACAAGGCATAGTTTTCTCTGCTGGCTCTTTGGGCGTGGGACCAATCTCCAGACATATGGCCATTTTTCTGCCTGGCGCGGCGTCAAGTGGAAAAGGCTGGTTTTGAGGGTGAAAGCAGCAGGAAAGCCTGCAGCCCCCAGGTCTGTGGGGCCACACCAGCGGTTGCCAAAGAGCTTTAGAACAAGGCATAGTTTTCCCTGCTGGCTCTTTGGGCGTGGGACCAATATCCAGACATATGGCCATTTTTCTGCCTGGCGCTGCACCAAGAGGGAAAGGGTGGTTTTGAGGCTGAAGGCAGCAGGAAAGCCTGCAGCCCCCAGGTCTGTGGGGCCACACCAGCGGTTCCCAAAGAGCTTTAGAACAAGGCATAGTTTTCCCTGCTGGCTCTTTGGGTGTGGGACCAGTCTCCAGACATATTTAGATTTTGGCAGCTGGCGCGGCGCCAAGTGGGAAAGGGTGGTTTTGAGGCTGAAGGCAGCAGGAAAGCCTGCAGCCCGCAGGTCAGTGGGGCTACGCAAGCGGTTCCCAAAGAGCTTTAGAACAAGGCATAGTTTTCCCTGCTGGCTCTTTGGGCGTGGGACCAATCTCCAGACATATGGCCATTTTTGTGCCTGGCGCTGCATCAAGTGGGAAAGGGTGGTTTTGAGGCTGAAGGCAGCAGGAAAGCCTGCAGCCCCCAGGTCTGTGGGGCTATGCAAGCGGTTGCCAAAGAGCTTTAGAACAAGGCATAGTTTTCCCTGCTGGCTCTTTGGGCGTGGGACCAATCTCCAGACATATGGCCACTTTTGTGCCTGGCGCTGCACCAAGTGGGAAAGGGTGGTTTTGAGGCTGAAGGCAGCAGGAAAGCCTGCAGCCCCAAGGTCTGTGGGGCTACGCAAGCGGTTCCCAAAGAGCTTTAGAACAAGGCATAGTTTTCCCTGCTGGCTCTTTGGGCGTGGGACCAATCTCCAGACATATGTCCATTTTTGTGCCTGGCGCGGCGTCAAGTGGGAAAGGGTGGTTTTGAGGCTGAAGGCAGCAGGAAAGCCTGCAGCCCCCAGGTCTGTGGGGCCACACCAGCGGTTGCCAAAGAGCTTTAGAACAAGGCATAGTTTTCCCTGCTGGCTCTTTGGGCGTGGGACCAATCTCTAGACATATGGCCATTTTTGTGCCTGGCGCTGCACCAAGTGGGAAAGGGTGGTTTTGAGGCTGAAGGCAGCAGGAAAGCCTGCAGCCCGCAGGTCTGTGGGGCCACACCAGCGGTTCCCAAAGAGCTTTAGAACAAGGCACAGTTTTCCCTGCTGGCTCTTTGGGCGTGGGACCAATCTCTAGACATATGGCCATTTTTCTGCCTGGCGCGGCGCCAAGAGGGAAAGGGTGGTTTTGAGGCTGAAGGCAGCAGGAAAGCCTGCAGCCCCCAGGTCTGTGGGGCTACGCAAGCGGTTCCCAAAGACCTTTAGAACAAGGCATAGTTTTCCCTGCTGGCTCTTTGGGTGTGGGACCAGTCTCCAGACATATTTAGATTTTGGCAGCTGGCGCGGCGCCAAGTGGGAAAGGGTGGTTTTGAGGCTGAAGGCAGCAGGAAAGCCTGCAGCCCGCAGGTCTGTGGGGCTACGCAAGCGGTTCCCAAAGACCTTTAGAACAAGGCATAGTTTTCCCTGCTGGCTCTTTGGGTGTGGGACCAGTCTCCAGACATATGTAGATTTTGGAGGCTGGCGCCGCGCCAAGTGGGAAAGGGTGGTTTTGAGGCTGAAGGCAGCAGGAAGGCCTGCAGACCCCAGGTCTGTGGTGCTACGCAAGTGGTTCCCAAATAGGTTTAGAACAAGGCATAGTTTTCCCTGCTGGCTCTTTGGGCGTGGGACCAATCTCCAGACATATGGCCAATTTTGTGCCTGGCGCTGCACCAAGTGGGAAAGGGTGGTTTTGAGGCTGAAGGCAGCAGGAAAGCCTGCAGCCCCCAGGTCTGTGGGGCTACGCAAGCAGCTGCCAAAGAGCTTTAGAACAAGGCATAGTTTTCTCTGCTGGCTCTTTGGGCGTGGGACCAATCTCCAGACATATGGCCATTTTTCTGCCTGGCGCGGCGTCAAGTGGAAAAGGCTGGTTTTGAGGGTGAAAGCAGCAGGAAAGCCTGCAGCCCCCAGGTCTGTGGGGCCACACCAGCGGTTGCCAAAGAGCTTTAGAACAAGGCATAGTTTTCCCTGCTGGCTCTTTGGGCGTGGGACCAATATCCAGACATATGGCCATTTTTGTGCCTGGCGCTGCACCAAGAGGGAAAGGGTGGTTTTGAGGCTGAAGGCAGCAGGAAAGCCTGCAGCCCCCAGGTCTGTGGGGCCACACCAGCGGTTCCCAAAGAGCTTTAGAACAAGGCATAGTTTTCCCTGCTGGCTCTTTGGGCGTGGACCAATCTCCAGACATATGGCCATTTTTGTGCCTGGCGCTGCACCAAGTGGGAAAGGGTGGTTTTGAGGCTGAAGGCAGCAGGAAAGCCTGCAGCCCCGAGGTCTGTGGGGCCACACCAGCGGTTCCCAAAGAGCTTTACAACAAGGCATAGTTTTCCCTGCTGGCTCTTTGGGCTTGGGACCCATCTCCAGACATATGGCCATTTTTGTGCCTGGCGCTGCACCAAGTGGGAAAGGGTGGTTTTGAGGCTGAAGGCAGCAGGAAAGCCTGCAGCCCCGAGGTCTGTGGGACCACACCAGCGTTTCCCAAAGAGCTTTAGAACAAGGCATAGTTTTCCCTGCTGGCTCTTTGGGTGTGGGACCAGTCTCCAGACATATGTAGATTTTGGAGGCTGGCGCAGCGCCAAGTGGGAAAGGGTGGTTTTGAGGCTGAAGGCAGCAGGAAAGCCTGCAGCCCCCAGGTCTGTGGGGCTACGCAAGCAGCTGCCAAAGAGCTTTAGAACAAGGCATAGTTTTCTCTGCTGGCTCTTTGGGCGTGGGACCAATCTCCAGACATATGGCCATTTTTCTGCCTGGCGCGGCGTCAAGTGGAAAAGGCTGGTTTTGAGGGTGAAAGCAGCAGGAAAGCCTGCAGCCCCCAGGTCTGTGGGGCCACACCAGCGGTTGCCAAAGAGCTTTAGAACAAGGCATAGTTTTCCCTGCTGGCTCTTTGGGCGTGGGACCAATATCCAGACATATGGCCATTTTTCTGCCTGGCGCTGCACCAAGAGGGAAAGGGTGGTTTTGAGGCTGAAGGCAGCAGGAAAGCCTGCAGCCCCCAGGTCTGTGGGGCCACACCAGCGGTTCCCAAAGAGCTTTAGAACAAGGCATAGTTTTCCCTGCTGGCTCTTTGGGTGTGGGACCAGTCTCCAGACATATTTAGATTTTGGCAGCTGGCGCGGCGCCAAGTGGGAAAGGGTGGTTTTGAGGCTGAAGGCAGCAGGAAAGCCTGCAGCCCGCAGGTCAGTGGGGCTACGCAAGCGGTTCCCAAAGAGCTTTAGAACAAGGCATAGTTTTCCCTGCTGGCTCTTTGGGCGTGGGACCAATCTCCAGACATATGGCCATTTTTGTGCCTGGCGCTGCATCAAGTGGGAAAGGGTGGTTTTGAGGCTGAAGGCAGCAGGAAAGCCTGCAGCCCCCAGGTCTGTGGGGCTATGCAAGCGGTTGCCAAAGAGCTTTAGAACAAGGCATAGTTTTCCCTGCTGGCTCTTTGGGCGTGGGACCAATCTCCAGACATATGGCCACTTTTGTGCCTGGCGCTGCACCAAGTGGGAAAGGGTGGTTTTGAGGCTGAAGGCAGCAGGAAAGCCTGCAGCCCCAAGGTCTGTGGGGCTACGCAAGCGGTTCCCAAAGAGCTTTAGAACAAGGCATAGTTTTCCCTGCTGGCTCTTTGGGCGTGGGACCAATCTCCAGACATATGTCCATTTTTGTGCCTGGCGCGGCGTCAAGTGGGAAAGGGTGGTTTTGAGGCTGAAGGCAGCAGGAAAGCCTGCAGCCCCCAGGTCTGTGGGGCCACACCAGCGGTTGCCAAAGAGCTTTAGAACAAGGCATAGTTTTCCCTGCTGGCTCTTTGGGCGTGGGACCAATATCCAGACATATGGCCATTTTTGTGCCTGGCGCTGCACCAAGTGGGAAAGGGTGGTTTTGAGGCTGAAGGCAGCAGGAAAGCCTGCAGCCCGCAGGTCTGTGGGGCCACACCAGCGGTTCCCAAAGAGCTTTAGAACAAGGCACAGTTTTCCCTGCTGGCTCTTTGGGCGTGGGACCAATCTCTAGACATATGGCCATTTTTCTGCCTGGCGCGGCGCCAAGAGGGAAAGGGTGGTTTTGAGGCTGAAGGCAGCAGGAAAGCCTGCAGCCCCCAGGTCTGTGGGGCTACGCAAGCGGTTCCCAAAGACCTTTAGAACAAGGCATAGTTTTCCCTGCTGGCTCTTTGGGTGTGGGACCAGTCTCCAGACATATTTAGATTTTGGCAGCTGGCGCGGCGCCAAGTGGGAAAGGGTGGTTTTGAGGCTGAAGGCAGCAGGAAAGCCTGCAGCCCGCAGGTCTGTGGGGCTACGCAAGCGGTTCCCAAAGAGCTTTAGAACAAGGCATAGTTTTCCCTGCTGGCTCTTTGGGCGTGGGACCAGTCTCCAGACATATGGCCATTTTTGTGCCTGGCGCTGCATCAAGTGGGAAAGGGTGGTTTTGAGGCTGAAGGCAGCAGGAAAGCCTGCAGCCCGCAGGTCTGTGGGGCTACGCAAGCGGTTCCCAAAGACCTTTAGAACAAGGCATAGTTTTCCCTGCTGGCTCTTTGGGTGTGGGACCAGTCTCCAGACATATGTAGATTTTGGAGGCTGGCGCCGCGCCAAGTGGGAAAGGGTGGTTTTGAGGCTGAAGGCAGCAGGAAGGCCTGCAGACCCCAGGTCTGTGGTGCTACGCAAGTGGTTCCCAAATAGGTTTAGAACAAGGCATAGTTTTCCCTGCTGGCTCTTTGGGCGTGGGACCAATCTCCAGACATATGGCCAATTTTGTGCCTGGCGCTGCACCAAGTGGGAAAGGGTGGTTTTGAGGCTGAAGGCAGCAGGAAAGCCTGCAGCCCCCAGGTCTGTGGGGCTACGCAAGCAGCTGCCAAAGAGCTTTAGAACAAGGCATAGTTTTCTCTGCTGGCTCTTTGGGCGTGGGACCAATCTCCAGACATATGGCCATTTTTCTGCCTGGCGCGGCGTCAAGTGGAAAAGGCTGGTTTTGAGGGTGAAAGCAGCAGGAAAGCCTGCAGCCCCCAGGTCTGTGGGGCCACACCAGCGGTTGCCAAAGAGCTTTAGAACAAGGCATAGTTTTCCCTGCTGGCTCTTTGGGCGTGGGACCAATATCCAGACATATGGCCATTTTTCTGCCTGGCGCTGCACCAAGAGGGAAAGGGTGGTTTTGAGGCTGAAGGCAGCAGGAAAGCCTGCAGCCCCCAGGTCTGTGGGGCCACACCAGCGGTTCCCAAAGAGCTTTAGAACAAGGCATAGTTTTCCCTGCTGGCTCTTTGGGCGTGGACCAATCTCCAGACATATGGCCATTTTTGTGCCTGGCGCTGCACCAAGTGGGAAAGGGTGGTTTTGAGGCTGAAGGCAGCAGGAAAGCCTGCAGCCCCGAGGTCTGTGGGGCCACACCAGCGGTTCCCAAAGAGCTTTACAACAAGGCATAGTTTTCCCTGCTGGCTCTTTGGGCTTGGGACCCATCTCCAGACATATGGCCATTTTTGTGCCTGGCGCTGCACCAAGTGGGAAAGGGTGGTTTTGAGGCTGAAGGCAGCAGGAAAGCCTGCAGCCCCGAGGTCTGTGGGACCACACCAGCGTTTCCCAAAGAGCTTTAGAACAAGGCATAGTTTTCCCTGCTGGCTCTTTGGGTGTGGGACCAGTCTCCAGACATATGTAGATTTTGGAGGCTGGCGCAGCGCCAAGTGGGAAAGGGTGGTTTTGAGGCTGAAGGCAGCAGGAAAGCCTGCAGCCCGCAGGTCTGTGGGCCTACGCAAGCGGTTCCCAAAGAGCTTTACAACAAGGTATAGTTTTCCCTGCTGGCTCTTTGGGTTTGGGACCCATCTCCAGACATATGGCCACTTTTGTGCCTGGCGCGGCGCCAAGTGGGAAAGGGCGGTTTTGAGGCTGAAGGCAGCAGGAAAGCCTGCAGCCCCCAGGTGTGTGGGGCTACGCAAGCGGTTCCCAAAGAGCTTTAGAACAAGGCATAGTTTTCCCTGCTGGCTCTTTGGGTGTGGGACCAATTTCCAGACATATGTAGATTTTGGAGGCTGGCGCAGCACCAAGTGGGAAAAGGTGGTTTTGAGGCTGAAGGCAGCAGGAAAGCCTGCAGCCCCCAGGTCTGTGGGACCACACCAGCGGTTCCCAAAGAGCTTTAGAACAAGGCATAGTTTTCCCTGCTGGCTCTTTGGGTGTGGGACCAGTGTCCAGACATATGTAGATTTTGGAGGCTGGTGCGGCGCCAAGTGGGAAAGGGTGGTTTTGAGGCTGAAGGCAGCAGGAAAGCCTGCAGCCCGCAGGTCAGTGGGGCTACGCAAGCGGTTCCCAAAGAGCTTTAGAACAAGGCATAGTTTTCCCTGCTGGCTCTTTGGGCGTGGGACCAATCTCCAGACATATGGCCATTTTTGTGCCTGGCGCTGCATCAAGTGGGAAAGGGTGGTTTTGAGGCTGAAGGCAGCAGGAAAGCCTGCAGCCCCCAGGTCTGTGGGGCTATGCAAGCGGTTGCCAAAGAGCTTTAGAACAAGGCATAGTTTTCCCTGCTGGCTCTTTGGGCGTGGGACCAATCTCCAGACATATGGCCACTTTTGTGCCTGGCGCTGCACCAAGTGGGAAAGGGTGGTTTTGAGGCTGAAGGCAGCAGGAAAGCCTGCAGCCCCAAGGTCTGTGGGGCTACGCAAGCGGTTCCCAAAGAGCTTTAGAACAAGGCATAGTTTTCCCTGCTGGCTCTTTGGGCGTGGGACCAATCTCCAGACATATGGCCATTTTTGTGCCTGGCGCGGCGTCAAGTGGGAAAGGGTGGTTTTGAGGCTGAAGGCAGCAGGAAAGCCTGCAGCCCCCAGGTCTGTGGGGCCACACCAGCGGTTGCCAAAGAGCTTTAGAACAAGGCATAGTTTTCCCTGCTGGCTCTTTGGGCGTGGGACCAATCTCTAGACATATAGCCATTTTTGTGCCTGGCGCTGCACCAAGTGGGAAAGGGTGGTTTTGAGGCTGAAGGCAGCAGGAAAGCCTGCAGCCCGCAGGTCTGTGGGGCCACACCAGCGGTTCCCAAAGAGCTTTAGAACAAGGCACTGTTTTCCCTGCTGGCTCTTTGGGCGTGGGACCAATCTCTAGACATATGGCCATTTTTCTGCCTGGCGCGGCGCCAAGAGGGAAAGGGTGGTTTTGAGGCTGAAGGCAGCAGGAAAGCCTGCAGCCCCCAGGTCTGTGGGGCTACGCAAGCGGTTCCCAAAGACCTTTAGAACAAGGCATAGTATTCCCTGCTGGCTATTTGGGTGTGGGACCAGTCTCCAGACATATTTAGATTTTGGCAGCTGGCGCGGCGCCAAGTGGGAAAGGGTGGTTTTGAGGCTGAAGGCAGCAGGAAAGCCTGCAGCCCGCAGGTCTGTGGGGCTACGCAAGCGGTTCCCAAAGAGCTTTAGAACAAGGCATAGTTTTCCCTGCTGGCTCTTTGGGCGTGGGACCAGTCTCCAGACATATGGCCATTTTTGTGCCTGGCGCTGCATCAAGTGGGAAAGGGTGGTTTTGAGGCTGAAGGCAGCAGGAAAGCCTGCAGCCCGCAGGTCTGTGGGGCTACGCAAGCGGTTCCCAAAGACCTTTAGAACAAGGCATAGTTTTCCCTGCTGGCTCTTTGGGTGTGGGACCAGTCTCCAGACATATGTAGATTTTGGAGGCTGGCGCCGCGCCAAGTGGGAAAGGGTGGTTTTGAGGCTGAAGGCAGCAGGAAGGCCTGCAGACCCCAGGTCTGTGGTGCTACGCAAGTGGTTCCCAAATAGGTTTAGAACAAGGCATAGTTTTCCCTGCTGGCTCTTTGGGCGTGGGACCAATCTCCAGACATATGGCCAATTTTGTGCCTGGCGCTGCACCAAGTGGGAAAGGGTGGTTTTGAGGCTGAAGGCAGCAGGAAAGCCTGCAGCCCCCAGGTCTGTGGGGCTACGCAAGCAGCTGCCAAAGAGCTTTAGAACAAGGCATAGTTTTCTCTGCTGGCTCTTTGGGCGTGGGACCAATCTCCAGACATATGGCCATTTTTCTGCCTGGCGCGGCGTCAAGTGGAAAAGGCTGGTTTTGAGGGTGAAAGCAGCAGGAAAGCCTGCAGCCCCCAGGTCTGTGGGGCCACACCAGCGGTTGCCAAAGAGCTTTAGAACAAGGCATAGTTTTCCCTGCTGGCTCTTTGGGCGTGGGACCAATATCCAGACATATGGCCATTTTTGTGCCTGGCGCTGCACCAAGAGGGAAAGGGTGGTTTTGAGGCTGAAGGCAGCAGGAAAGCCTGCAGCCCCCAGGTCTGTGGGGCCACACCAGCGGTTCCCAAAGAGCTTTAGAACAAGGCATAGTTTTCCCTGCTGGCTCTTTGGGCGTGGACCAATCTCCAGACATATGGCCATTTTTGTGCCTGGCGCTGCACCAAGTGGGAAAGGGTGGTTTTGAGGCTGAAGGCAGCAGGAAAGCCTGCAGCCCCGAGGTCTGTGGGGCCACACCAGCGGTTCCCAAAGAGCTTTACAACAAGGCATAGTTTTCCCTGCTGGCTCTTTGGGCTTGGGACCCATCTCCAGACATATGGCCATTTTTGTGCCTGGCGCTGCACCAAGTGGGAAAGGGTGGTTTTGAGGCTGAAGGCAGCAGGAAAGCCTGCAGCCCCGAGGTCTGTGGGACCACACCAGCGTTTCCCAAAGAGCTTTAGAACAAGGCATAGTTTTCCCTGCTGGCTCTTTGGGTGTGGGACCAGTCTCCAGACATATGTAGATTTTGGAGGCTGGCGCAGCGCCAAGTGGGAAAGGGTGGTTTTGAGGCTGAAGGCAGCAGGAAAGCCTGCAGCCCGCAGGTCTGTGGGCCTACGCAAGCGGTTCCCAAAGAGCTTTACAACAAGGTATAGTTTTCCCTGCTGGCTCTTTGGGTTTGGGACCCATCTCCAGACATATGGCCACTTTTGTGCCTGGCGCGGCGCCAAGTGGGAAAGGGCGGTTTTTAGGCTGAAGGCAGCAGGAAAGCCTGCAGCCCCCAGGTGTGTGGGGCTACGCAAGCGGTTCCCAAAGAGCTTTAGAACAAGGCATAGTTTTCCCTGCTGGCTCTTTGGGTGTGGGACCAGTTTCCAGACATATGTAGATTTTGGAGGCTGGCGCAGCACCAAGTGGGAAAGGGTGGTTTTGAGGCTGAAGGCAGCAGGAAAGCCTGCAGCCCCCAGGTCTGTGGGACCACACCAGCGGTTCCCAAAGAGCTTTAGAACAAGGCATAGTTTTCCCTGCTGGCTCTTTGGGTGTGGGACCAGTGTCCAGACATATGTAGATTTTGGAGGCTGGTGCGGCGCCAAGTGGGAAAGGGTGGTTTTGAGGCTGAAGGCAGCAGGAAGGCCTGCAGCCCCCAGGTGTATGGGGCTACGGAAGCGGTTCCCAAAGAGCTTTAGAACAAGGCATAGTTTTCCCTGCTGGCTCTTTGGGCGTGGGACCAGTCTCCAGACATATGGCCATTTTTGTGCCTGGCACGGCGCCAAGTGGGAAAGGGTGGTTTTGAGGCTGAAGGCAGCAGGAAAGCCTGCAGCCCCCAGGTCTGTGGGGCTATGCAAGCGGTTGCCAAAGAGCTTTAGAACAAGGCATAGTTTTCCCTGCTGGCTCTTTGGGCGTGGGACCAATCTCCAGACATATGGCCACTTTTGTGCCTGGCGCTGCACCAAGTGGGAAAGGGTGGTTTTGAGGCTGAAGGCAGCAGGAAAGCCTGCAGCCCCAAGGTCTGTGGGGCTACGCAAGCGGTTCCCAAAGAGCTTTAGAACAAGGCATAGTTTTCCCTGCTGGCTCTTTGGGCGTGGGACCAATCTCCAGACATATGGCCATTTTTGTGCCTGGCGCGGCGTCAAGTGGGAAAGGGTGGTTTTGAGGCTGAAGGCAGCAGGAAAGCCTGCAGCCCCCAGGTCTGTGGGGCCACACCAGCGGTTGCCAAAGAGCTTTAGAACAAGGCATAGTTTTCCCTGCTGGCTCTTGGGGCGTGGGACCAATATCCAGACATATGGCCATTTTTGTGCCTGGCGCTGCACCAAGAGGGAAAGGGTGGTTTTGAGGCTGAAGGCAGCAGGAAAGCCTGCAGCCCGCAGGTCTGTGGGGCCACACCAGCGGTTCCCAAAGAGCTTTAGAACAAGGCACAGTTTTCCCTGCTGGCTCTTTGGGCGTGGGACCAATCTCTAGACATATGGCCATTTTTCTGCCTGGCGCGGCGCCAAGTGGGAAAGGGTGGTTTTGAGGCTGAAGGCAGCAGGAAAGCCTGCAGCCCCCAGGTGTGTGGGGCTACGGAAGCGGTTCCCAAAGACCTTTAGAACAAGGCATAGTTTTCCCTGCTGGCTCTTTGGGTGTGGGACCAGTCTCCAGACATATTTAGATTTTGGCAGCTGGCGCGGCGCCAAGTGGGAAAGGGTGGTTTTGAGGCTGAAGGCAGCAGGAAAGCCTGCAGCCCGCAGGTCTGTGGGGCTACGCAAGCGGTTCCCAAAGAGCTTTAGAACAAGGCATAGTTTTCCCTGCTGGCTCTTTGGGCGTGGGACCAATCTCCAGACATATGGCCATTTTTGTGCCTGGCGCTGCATCAAGTGGGAAAGGGTGGTTTTGAGGCTGAAGGCAGCAGGAAAGCCTGCAGCCCCCAGGTCTGTGGGGCTACGCAAGCGGTTCCCAAAGAGCTTTAGAACAAGGCATAGTTTTCCCTGCTGGCTCTTTGGGCGTGGGACCAATCTCTAGACATATGGCCATTTTTCTGCCTGGCGCGGCGCCAAGAGGGAAAGGGTGGTTTTGAGGCTGAAGGCAGCAGGAAAGCCTGCAGCCCCCAGGTGTGTGGGGCTACGCAAGCGGTTCCCAAAGAGCTTTAGAACAAGGCATAGTTTTCCCTGCTGGCTCTTTGGGCGTGGGACCAATCTCCAGACATATGGCCAATTTTGTGCCTGGCGCTGCACCAAGTGGGAAAGGGTGGTTTTGAGGCTGAAGGCAGCAGGAAAGCCTGCAGCCCCCAGGTCTGCGGGGCTACGCAAGCAGCTGCCAAAGAGCTTTAGAACAAGGCATAGTTTTCTCTGCTGGCTCTTTGGGCGTGGGACCAATCTCCAGACATATGGCCATTTTTCTGCCTGGCGCGGCGTCAAGTGGAAAAGGCTGGTTTTGAGGGTGAAAGCAGCAGGAAAGCCTGCAGCCCCCAGGTCTGTGGGGCCACACCAGCGGTTGCCAAAGAGCTTTAGAACAAGGCATAGTTTTCCCTGCTGGCTCTTTGGGCGTGGGACCAATATCCAGACATATGGCCATTTTTGTGCCTGGCGCTGCACCAAGAGGGAAAGGGTGGTTTTGAGGCTGAAGGCAGCAGGAAAGCCTGCAGCCCCCAGGTCTGTGGGGCCACACCAGCGGTTCCCAAAGAGCTTTAGAACAAGGCATAGTTTTCCCTGCTGGCTCTTTGGGCGTGGGACCAATCTCCAGACATATGGCCATTTTTGTGCCTGGCGCTGCACCAAGTGGGAAAGGGTGGTTTTGAGGCTGAAGGCAGCAGGAAAGCCTGCAGCCCCCAGGTCTGTGGGGCCACACCAGCGGTTCCCAAAGAGCTTTACAACAAGGCATAGTTTTCCCTGCTGGCTCTTTGGGCTTGGGACCCATCTCCAGACATATGGCCATTTTTGTGCCTGGCGCTGCACCAAGTGGGAAAGGGTGGTTTTGAGGCTGAAGGCAGCAGGAAAGCCTGCAGCCCCGAGGTCTGTGGGACCACACCAGCGTTTCCCAAAGAGCTTTAGAACAAGGCATAGTTTTCCCTGCTGGCTCTTTGGGTGTGGGACCAGTCTCCAGACATATGTAGATTTTGGAGGCTGGCGCAGCGCCAAGTGGGAAAGGGTGGTTTTGAGGCTGAAGGCAGCAGGAAAGCCTGCAGCCCGCAGGTCTGTGGGCCTACGCAAGCGGTTCCCAAAGAGCTTTACAACAAGGTATAGTTTTCCCTGCTGGCTCTTTGGGTTTGGGACCCATCTCCAGACATATGGCCACTTTTGTGCCTGGCGCGGCGCCAAGTGGGAAAGGGCGGTTTTGAGGCTGAAGGCAGCAGGAAAGCCTGCAGCCCCCAGGTGTGTGAGGCTACGCAAGCGGTTCCCAAAGAGCTTTAGAACAAGGCATAGTTTTCCCTGCTGGCTCTTTGGGTGTGGGACCAGTTTCCAGACATATGTAGATTTTGGAGGCTGGCGCAGCACCAAGTGGGAAAGGGTGGTTTTGAGGCTGAAGGCAGCAGGAAAGCCTGCAGCCCCCAGGTCTGTGGGACCACACCAGCGGTTCCCAAAGAGCTTTAGAACAAGGCATAGTTTTCCCTGCTGGCTCTTTGGGTGTGGGACCAGTGTCCAGACATATGTAGATTTTGGAGGCTGGTGCGGCGCCAAGTGGGAAAGGGTGGTTTTGAGGCTGAAGGCAGCAGGAAGGCCTGCAGCCCCCAGGTGTATGGGGCTACGCAAGCGGTTCCCAAAGAGCTTTAGAACAAGGCATAGTTTTCCCTGCTGGCTCTTTGGGCGTGGGACCAGTCTCCAGACATATGGCCATTTTTGTGCCTGGCACGGCGCCAAGTGGGAAAGGGTGGTTTTGAGGTTGAAGGCAGCAGGAAAGCCTGCAGCCCGCAGGTGTGTGGGGCTACGCAAGCGGTTCCCAAAGAGCTTTAGAAGAAGGCATAGTTTTCCCTGCTGGCTCTTTCGGCGTGGGACCACTCTCCAGCCATATGGCCATTTCTGTGCCTGGCGCTGCACCAAGTGGGAAAGGGTGGTTTTGAGGCTGAAGGCAGCAGGAAAGCCTGCTGCCCCCAGGTGTGTGGGGCTACGCAAGCGGTTCCCAAAGAGCTTTAGAACAAGGCATAGTTTTCCCTGCTGGCTCTTTGGGTGTGGGACCAGTCTCCAGACATATGTAGATTTTAGAGGCTGGCGCGGCGCCAAGTGGGAAAGGGTGGTTTTGAGGCTGAAGGCAGCAGGAAAGCCTGCAGCCCCCAGGTCTGTGGGGCTACGCAAGCAGTTCCCAAAGAGCTTTAGAACAAGGCATAGTTTTCCCTGCTGGCTCTTTGGGCGTGGGACCAGTCTCCAGACGTATGTAGATTTTGGAGGCTGGCGCCGCGGCAAGTGGGAAAGGGTGGTTTTGAGGCTGAAGGCAGCAGGAAAGCCTGCAGCCCCCAGGTCTGTGGGGCTACGCAAGCGGTTCCCAAAGAGCTTTAGAACAAGGCATAGTTTTCCCTGCTGGCTCTTTGGGCGTGGGACCAATCTCTAGACATATGGCCATTTTTCTGCCTGGCGCGGCGCCAAGTGGGAAAGGGTGGTTTTGAGGCTGAAGGCAGCAGGAAAGCCTGCAGCCCGCAGGTGTGTGGGGCTACGGAAGCGGTTCCCAAAGAGCTTTAGAACAAGGCATAGTTTTCCCTGCTGGCTCTTTGGGTGTGGGACCAGTCTCCAGACATATGTAGATTTTGGCAGCTGGCGCGGCGCCAAGTGGGAAAGGGTGGTTTTGAGGCTGAAGGCAGCAGGAAAGCCTGCAGCCCGCAGGTCTGTGGGGCTACGCAAGCGGTTGCCAAAGAACTTTAGAACAAGGCATAGCTTTCCCTGCTGGCTCTTTGGGCGTGGGACCAATCTCCAGACATATGGCCATTTTTGTGCCTGGCACTGCGCCAAGTGAGAAAGGGTGGTTTTGAGGCTGAAGGCAGCAGGAAAGCCTGCAGCCCCCAGGTCTGTGGGGCTATGCAAGCGGTTGCCAAAGAGCTTTAGAACAAGGCATAGTTTTCCCTGCTGGCTCTTTGGGCGTGGGACCAATCTCCAGACATATGGCCACTTTTGTGCCTGGCGCTGCACCAAGTGGGAAAGGGTGGTTTTGAGGCTGAAGGCAGCAGGAAAGCCTGCAGCCCCCAGGTCTGTGGGGCTACGCAAGCGTTTCCCAAAGAGCTTTAGAACAAGGCATAGTTTTCCCTGCTGGCTCTTTGGGCGTGGGACCAATCTCCAGACATATGGCCATTTTTGTGCCTGGCGCGGCGCCAAGTGGGAAAGGGTGATTTTGAGGCTGAAGGCAGCAGGAAAGCCTGCAGCCCGCAGGTCTGTGGGGCCACACCAGCGGTTGCCAAAGAGCTTTAGAACAAGGCATAGTTTTCCCTGCTGGCTCTTTGGGCGTGGGACCAATATCCAGACATATGGCCATTTTTGTGCCTGGCGCTGCACCAAGAGGGAAAGGGTGGTTTTGAGGCTGAAGGCAGCAGGAAAGCCTGCAGCCCCCAGGTCTGTGGGGCCACACCAGCGGTTCCCAAAGAGCTTTAGAACAAAGCATAGTTTTCCCTGCTGGCTCTTTCGGCATGGGAGCAATCTCCAGATATATGGCCATTTTTGTGCCTGGCGCTGCACCAAGTGGGAAAGGGTGGTTTTGAGGCTGAAGGCAGCAGGAAAGCCTGCAGCCCCCAGGTCTGTGGGGCTACGCAAGCGATTCCCAAAGAGCTTTACAACAAGGCATAGTTTTCCCTGCTGGCTCTTTGGGCGTGGGACCCATCTAAAGACATATGGCCATTTTTGTGCCTGGCGCTGCACCAAGTGGGAAAGGGTGGTTTTGAGGCTGAAGGCAGCAGGAAAGCCTGCAGCCCCGAGGTCTGTGGGACCACACCAGCGTTTCCCAAAGAGCTTTAGAACAAGGCATAGTTTTCCCTGCTGGCTCTTTGGGTGTGGGACCAGTCTCCAGACATATGTAGATTTTGGAGGCTGGCGCAGCGCCAAGTAGGAAAGGGTGGTTTTGAGGCTGAAGGCAGCAGGAAAGCCTGCAGCCCGCAGGTCTGTGGGCCTACGCAAGCGGTTCCCAAAGAGCTTTACAACAAGGCATAGTTTTCCCTGCTGGCTCTTTGGGTGTGGGACCCATCTCCAGACTTATGGCCACTTTTGTGCCTGGCGCGGCGCCAAGTGGGAAAGGGCGGTTTTGAGGCTGAAGGCAGCAGGAAGGCCTGCAGCCCCCAGGTCTGTGGGGCTACGCAAGCGGTTCCCAAAGAGCTTTAGAACAAGGCATAGTTTTCCCTGCTGGCTCTTTGGGTGTGGGACCAGTCTCCAGACATATGGCCATTTTTGTGCCTGGCACTGCACCAAGTGGGAAAGGGTGGTTTTGAGGCTGAAGGCAGCAGGAAAGCCTGCAGCCCCCAGGTCTGTGGGACCACACCAGCGGTTCCCAAAGAGCTTTAGAACAAGGCATAGTTTTCCCTGCTGGCTCTTTGGGTGTGGGACCAGTCTCCAGACATATGGCCAATTTTGTGCCTGGCGCTGCACCAAGTGGGAAAGGGTGGTTTTGAGGCTGAAGGCAGCAGGAAAGCCTGCAGCCCCCAGGTCTGTGGGGCTACGCAAGCAGCTGCCAAAGAGCTTTAGAACAAGGCATAGTTTTCCCTGCTGGCTCTTTGGGCGTGGGACCAATCTCGAGACATATGGCCATTTTTCTCCCTGGCGCGGCGTCAAGTGGAAAAGGGTGGTTTTGAGGGTGAAAGCAGCAGGAAAGCCTGCAGCCCCCAGGTCTGTGGGGCCACACCAGCGGTTGCCAAAGAGCTTTAGAAGAAGGCATAGTTTTCCCTGCTGGCTCTTTGGGCGTGGGACCAATATAGCGACATATGGCCATTTTTGTGCCTGGCGCTGCACGAAGAGGGAAAGGGTGGTTTTGAGGCTGAAGGCAGCAGGAAAGCCTGCAGCCCCCAGGTGTGTGGGGCCACACCAGCGGTTCCCAAAGAGCTTTAGAACAAGGCATAGTTTTCCCTGCTGGCTCTTTGGGCGTGGGACCAATCTCCAGACATATGGCCATTTTTGTGCCTGGCGCTGCACCAAGCGGGAAAGGGTGGTTTTGAGGCTGAAGGCAGCAGGAAAGCCTGCAGCCCCCAGGTCTGTGGGGCTACGCAAGCGATTCCCAAAGAGCTTTACAACAAGGCATAGTTTTCCCTGCTGGCTCTTTGGGCGTGGGACCCATCTCCAGACATATGGCCATTTTTGTGCCTGGCGCTGCACCAAGTGGGAAAGGGTGGTTTTGAGGCTGAAGGCAGCAGGAAAGCCTGCAGCCCCGAGGTCTGTGGGACCACACCAGCGTTTCCCAAAGAGCTTTAGAACAAGGCATAGTTTTCCCTGCTGGCTCTTTGGGTGTGGGACCAGTCTCCAGACATATGTAGATTTTGGAGGCTGGCGCAGCGCCAAGTGGGAAAGGGTGGTTTTGAGGCTGAAGGCAGCAGGAAAGCCTGCAGCCCGCAGGTCTGTGGGCCTACGCAAGCGGTTCCCAAAGAGCTTTACAACAAGGTACAGTTTTCCCTGCTGGCTCTTTGGGTGTGGGACCCATCTCCAGACTTATGGCCACTTTTGTGCCTGGCGCGGCGCCAAGTGGGAAAGGGCGGTTTTGAGGCTGAAGGCAGCAGGAAGGCCTGCAGCCCCCAGGTCTGTGGGGCTACGCAAGCGGTTCCCAAAGAGCTTTAGAACAAGGCATAGTTTTCCCTGCTGGCTCTTTGGGTGTGGGACCAGTTTCCAGACATATGTAGATTTTGGAGGCTGGCGCCGCACCAAGTGGGAAAGGGTGGTTTTGAGGCTGAAGGCAGCAGGAAAGCCTGCAGCCCCCAGGTCTGTGGGGCCACACCAGCGGTTCCCAAAGAGCTTTAGAACAAGGCATAGTTTTCCCTGCTGGCTCTTTGGGTGTGGGACCAGTGTCCAGACATATGTAGATTTTGGAGGCTGGCGCGGCGCCAAGTGGGAAAGGGTGGTTTTGAGGCTGAAGGCAGCAGGAAGGCCTGCAGCCCCCAGGTGTATGGGGCTACGCAAGCGGTTCCCAAAGAGCTTTAGAACAAGGCATAGTTTTCCCTGCTGGCTCTTTGGGCGTGGGAACAGTCTCCAGACATATGGCCATTTTTGTGCCTGGCACGGCGCCAAGTGGGAAAGTGTGGTTTTGAGGCTGAAGGGAGCAGGAAAGCCTGCAGCCCCCAGGTGTGTGGGGCTACGCAAGCGGTTCCCAAAGAGCTTTAGAACAAGGCATAGTTTTCCCTACTGGCTCTTTGGGTGTGGGACCAGTCTCCAGACATATGTAGATTTTAGAGGCTGGCGCGGCGCCATGTGGGAAAGGGTGGTTTTGAGTCTGAAGGCAGCAGGAAAGCCTGCAGCCCCCAGGTGTGTGGGGCTACGCAAGCGGTTCCCAAAGAGCTTTAGAACAAGGCATAGTTTTCCCTGCTGGCTCTTTGGGTGTGGGACCAGTCTCCAGACATATGTAGATTTTAGAGGCTGGCGCGGCGCCAAGTGGGAAAGGGTGGTTTTGAGTCTGAAGGCAGCAGGAAAGCCTGCAGCCCCCAGGTCTGTGGGGCTACGCAAGCGGTTCCCAAAGAGCTTTAGAACAAGGCATAGTTTTCCCTGCTGGCTCTTTGGGCGTGGGACCAGTCTCCAGACATATGGCCATTTTTGTGCCTGGCGCTGCACCAAGTGGGAAAGGGTGGTTTTGAGGCTGAAGGCAGCAGGAAAGCCTGCAGCCCCCAGGTGTGTGGGGCTACGCAAGCGGTTCCCAAAGACCTTTAGAACAAGGCATAGTTTTCCCTGCTGGCTCTTTGGGTGTGGGACCAGTCTCCAGACATATGTAGATTTTAGAGGCTGGCGCGGTGCCAAGCGGGAAAGGGTGGTTTTGAGGCTGAAGGCAGCAGGAAAGCCTGCAGCCCCCAGCTCTGTGAGGCCACACCAGCGGTTCCCAAAGAGCTTTAGAACAAGGCATAGTTTTCCCTGCTGGCTCTTTGGGCGTGGGACCAATCTCCAGACATATGGCCATTTTTGGGCCTGGCGCGGCGCCAAGTGGGAAAGGGTGGTTTTGAGGGTGAAGGCAGCAGGAAAGCCTGCAGCCCCCAGGTCTGTGGGGCTACGCAAGCGGTTCCCAAACAGATTTAGAAGAAGGCATAGTTTTCCCTGCTGGCTCTTTGGGCGTGGGACCAATCTCCAGACATATGGCCACTTTTGTGCCTGGCGAGGCGCCAAGTGGGAAAGGGTGGTTTTGAGGCTGAAGGCAGCAGGAAAGCCTGCAGCCCCCAGGTGTGTGGGGCTACGCAAGCGGTTCCCAAAGAGCTTTAGAACAAGGCATAGTTTTCCCTGCTGGCTCTTTGGGCATGGGACCAATCTCCAGCCATATGGCCATTTTTGTGCCTGGCACTGCACCAAGTGGGAAAGGGTGGTTTTGAGGCTGAAGGCAGCAGGAAAGCCTGCAGCACCCAGGTGTGTGGGACCACACCAGCGGTTCCCAAAGAGCTTTAGAACAAGGCATAGTTTTCCCTGCTGGCTCTTTGGGCGTGGGACCCATCTCCAGATATATGGCCATTTTTGTGCCTGGCGCGGCGCCAAGTGGGAAAGGGTGGTTTTGAGGCTGAAGGCAGCAGGAAAGCCTGCAGCCCCCAGGTCTGTGGGGCCACAATAGCGGTTGCCAAAGAGCTTTAGAACAAGGCATAGTTTTCCCTGCTGGCTCTTTGGGCGTGGGACCACTCTCCAGCCATATGGCCATTTTTGTCCCTGGCGCGGCGCCAAGTGGGAAAGGGTGGTTTTGAGGCTGAAGGCAGCAGGAAAGCCTGCAGCCCCCAGGTCTGTGGGGCTACACAAGCGGTTCCCAAAGAGCTTTAGAACAAGGCATAGTTTTACCTGCTGGCTCTTTGGGTGTGGGACCAGTCTCCAGACATATGTAGATTATAGAGGCTGGCGTGGCGCCAAGTGGGAAAGGGTGGTTTTGAGGCTGAAGGCAGCAGGAAGGCCTGCAGCCCCCAGGTGTGTGGGGCTACGGAAGCGGTTCCCAAAGAGCTTTAGAACAAGGCATAGTTTTCCCTGCTGGCTCTTTGGGCGTGGGACCAATCTCCAGACATATGGCCATTTTTCTGCCTGGCGCGGCGTCAAGTGGAAAAGGGTGGTTTTGAGGCTGAAAGCAGCAGGAAAGCCTGCAGCCCCCAGGTCTGTGGGGCCACACCAGCGGTTGCCAAAGAGCTTTAGAACAAGGCATAGTTTTCCCTGCTGGCTCTTTGGGCGTGGGACCAATATCCAGACATATGGCCATTTTTGTGCCTGGCGCTGCACCAAGAGGGAAAGGGTGGTTTTGAGGCTGAAGGCAGCAGGAAAGCCTGCAGGCCCCAGGTGTGTGGGGCCACACCAGCGGTTCCCAAAGAGCTTTAGAACAAGGCATAGTTTTCCCTGCTGGCTCTTTGGGCGTGGGACCAATCTCCAGACATATGGCCATTTTTGTGCCTGGCGCTGCACCAAGTGGGAAAGGGTGGTTTTGAGGCTGAAGGCAGCAGGAAAGCCTGCAGCCCCCAGGTCTGTGGGGCTACGCAATCGGTTGCCAAAGAGGTTTAGAACAAGGCATAGTTTTCCCTGCTGGCTCTTTGGGCGTGGGACCAATCTCCAGACATATGTCCATTTTTGTGCCTGGCGCTGCACCAAGTGGGAAAGGGTGGTTTTGAGTCTGAAGGCAGCAGGAAAGCCTGCAGCCCCCAGGTGTGTGGGGCTACGCAAGCGGTTCCCAAAGAGCTTTAGAACAAGGCATAGTTTTCCCTGCTGGCTCTTTGGGTGTGGGACCAGTCTCCAGACATATGTAGATTTTAGAGGCTGGCGCGGTGCCAAGCGGGAAAGGGTGGTTTTGAGGCTGAAGGCAGCAGGAAAGCCTGCAGCCCCCAGGTCTGTGAGGCCACACCAGCGGTTCCCAAAGAGCTTTAGAACAAGGCATAGTTTTCCCTGCTGGCTCTTTGGGCGTGGGCCCAATCTCCAGACATATGGCCATTTTTGGGCCTGGCGCGGCGCCAAGTGGGAAAGGGTGGTTTTGAGGCTGAAGGCAGCAGGAAAGCCTGCAGCCCCCAGGTCTGTGGGGCTACGCAAGCGGTTCCCAAACAGATTTAGAACAAGGCATAGTTTTCCCTGCTGGCTCTTTGGGCGTGGGACCAATCTCCAGACATATGGCCACTTTTGTGCCTGGCGCGGCGCCAAGTGGGAAAGGGTGGTTTTGAGGCTGAAGGCAGCAGGAAAGCCTGCAGCCCCCAGGTGTGTGGGGCTACGCAAGCGGTTCCCAAAGACCTTTAGAACAAAGCATAGTTTTCCCTGCTGTCTCTTTGGGCATGGGACCAATCTCCAGCCATATGGCCATTTTTGTGCCTGGCACTGCACCAAGTGGGAAAGGGTGGTTTTGAGGCTGAAGGCAGCAGGAAAGCCTGCAGCCCGCAGGTCTGTGGGGCTACGCAAGCGGTTGCCAAAGAACTTTAGAACAAGGCATAGGTTTCCCTGCTGGCTCTTTGGGCGTGGGACCAATCTCCAGACATATGGCCATTTTTGTGCCTGGCGCGGCGCCAAGTGGGAAAGGGTGGTTTTGAGGCTGAAGGCAGCAGGAAAGCCTGCAGCCCCCAGGTCTGTGGGGCTACGCAAGCAGCTGCCAAAGAGCTTTAGAACAAGGCACAATTTTCCCTGCTGGCTCTTTGGGCGTTTGACCAATCTCGAGACATATGGCCATTTTTCTGCCTGGCGCGGCGTCAAGTGGAAAAGGGTGGTTTTGAGGGTGAAAGCAGCAGGAAAGCCTGCAGCCCCCAGGTCTGTGGGGCCACACCAGCGGTTGCCAAAGAGCTTTAGAACAAGGCATAGTTTTCCCTGCTGGCTCTTTGGGCGTGGGACCAATCTCCAGACATATGGCCATTTTTGTGCCTGGCGCTGCACCAAGAGGGAAAGGGTGGTTTTGAGGCTGAAGGCAGCAGGAAAGCCTGCAGCCCCCAGGTGTGTGGGGCCACACCAGCGGTTCCCAAAGAGCTTTAGAACAAGGCATAGTTTTCCCTGCTGGCTCTTTGGGTGTGGGACCAGTCTCCAGACATATGTAGATTTTGGAGGCTGGCGCCGCGCCAAGTGGGAAAGGGTGGTTTTGAGGCTGAAGGCAGCAGGAAAGCCTGCAGCCCGCAGGTCTGTGGGCCTACGCAAGCGGTTCCCAAAGAGCTTTAGAACAAGGCATAGTTTTCCCTGCTGGCTCTTTGGGCGTGGGACCAGTCTCCAGACATATGGCCATTTTTGTGCCTGGCACGGCGCCAAGTGGGAAAGGGTGGTTTTGAGGCTGAAGGCAGCAGGAAAGCCTGCAGCCCCCAGGTGTGTGGGGCTACGCAAGCGGTTCCCAAAGAGCTTTAGAACAAGGCATAGTTTTCCCTGCTGGCTCTTTGGGTGTGGGACCAGTCTCCAGACATATGTAGATTTTAGAGGCTGGCGCGGCGCCAAGTGGGAAAGGGTGGTTTTGAGTCTGAAGGCAGCAGGAAAGCCTGCAGCCCCCAGGTGTGTTGGGCTACGCAAGCGGTTCCCAAAGAGCTTTAGAACAAGGCATAGTTTTCCCTGCTGGCTCTTTGGGCGTGGGACCAGTCTCCAGGCATATGTAGATTTTGGAGGCTGGCGCCGCGGCAAGTGGGAAAGGGTGGTTTTGAGTCTGAAGGCAGCAGGAAAGCCTGCAGCCCGCAGGTGTGTGGGGCTACGCAAGCGGTTCCCAAAGAGCTTTAGAACAAGGCATAGTTTTCCCTGCTGGCTCTTTGGGTGTGGGACCAGTCTCCAGACATATGTAGATTTTAGAGGCTGGCGCGGCGCCAAGTGGGAAAGGGTGGTTTTGAGGCTGAAGGCAGCAGGAAAGCCTGCAGCACCCAGGTGTGTGGGGCTACGCAAGCGGTTGCTAAAGAGCTTCAGAACAAGGCATAGTTTTCCCTGCTGGCTCTTTGGGCGTGGGACCAATCTCCAGCCATATGGCCATTTTTGTGCCTGGCACTGCACCAAGTGGGAAAGGGTGGTTTTGAGGCTGAAGGCAGCAGGAAAGCCTGCACCCCGCAGGTCTGTGGGGCTACGCAAGCGCTTCCCAAAGAGATTTAGAACAAGGCATAGTTTTCCCTGCTGGCTCTTTTGGCGTGGGACCAATCTCTAGACATATGTCCATTTTTGTGCCTGGCACTGCACCAAGTGGGAAAGGGTGGTTTTGAGGCTGAAGGCAGCAGGAAAGCCTGCAGCCCGCAGGTCTGTGGGGCCACACCAGCGGTTCCCAAAGAGCTTTAGAACAAGGCATAGTTTTCCCTGCTGGCTCTTTGGGTGTGGGACCAGTCTCCAGACATATGTAGATTTTAGAGGCTGGCGCGGCGCCAAGTGGGAAAGGGTGGTTTTGAGGCTGAAGGCAGCAGGAAAGACTGCAGCCCCCAGGTCTGTGGGGCTACGCAAGCGGTTCCCAAAGAGCTTTAGAACAAGGCATAGTTTTCCCTGCTGGCTCTTTGGGCGTGGGACCACTCTCCAGCCATATGGCCATTTCTGTGCCTGGCGCTGCACCAAGTGGGAAAGGGTGGTTTTGAGGCTGAAGGCAGCAGGAAAGCCTGCAGCCCGCAGGTGTGTGGGGCTACGCAAGCGGTTCCCAAAGAGCTTTAGAACAAGGCATAGTTTTCCCTGCTGGCTCTTTGGGCGTGGGACCAGTCTCCAGACATATATAGATTTTGGAGGCTGGCGCCGCGCCAAGAGGGAAAGGGTGGTTTTGAGGCTGAAGGCAGCAGGAAAGCCTGCAGCCCGCAGGTCTGTGGGACTACGCAAGCGGTTCCCAAAGAGCTTTAGAACAAGGCATAATTTTCCCTGCTGGCTCTTTGGGTGTGGGACCAGTCTCCAGACATATGTAGATTTTAGAGTCTGGCGCGGCGCCAAGTGGGAAAGGGTGGTTTTGAGGCTGAAGGCAGCAGGAAAGCCTGCAGCACCCAGGTCTGTGGGGCTACGCAAGCGGTTGCCAAAGAGCTTCAGAACAAGGCATAGTTTTCCCTGCTGGCTCTTTGGGCGTGGGACCAATCTCCAGCCATATGGCCATTTTTGTGCCTGGCACTGCACCAAGTGGGAAAGGGTGGTTTTGAGGCTGAAGGCAGCAGGAAAGCCTGCAGCCCGCAGGTCTGTGGGGCTACGCAAGCGGTTGCCAAAGAGCTTTAGAACAAGGCATAGTTTTCCCTGCTGGCTCTTTGGGCGTGGGACCAATCTCCAGACATATGGGCATTTTTGTGCCTGGCGCTGCACCAAGTGGGAAAGGGTGGTTTTGAGGCTGAAGGCAGCAGGAAAGCCTGCAGCCCGCAGGTGTGTGGGGCTACGCAAGCGGTTCCCAAAGACCTTTAGAACAAGGCATAGTTTTCCCTGCTGGCTCTTTGGGCGTGGGACCAATCTCCAGACATATGGCCATTTTTGTGCCTGGCGCTGCACCAAGTGGGAAAGGGTGGTTTTGAGGCTGAAGGCAGCAGGAAGGCCTGCAGCCCCCAGGTGTGTGGGGCTACGCAAGCGGTTCCCAAAGAGCTTTAGAACAAGGCATAGTTTTCCCTGCTGGCTCTTTGGGTGTGGGACCAATCTCTAGACATATGGCCACTTTTGTGCCTGGCGCGGCGCCAAGTGGGAAAGGGTGGTTTTGAGGCTGAAGGCAGCAGGAAAGCCTGCAGCCCCCAGGTCTGTGGGGCTACGCAAGCGGTTCCCAAAGAGCTTTAGAACAAGGCATAGTTTTCCCTGCTGGCTCTTTGGGCGTGGGACCAATCTCCAGACATGTGGCCATTTTTGTGCCTGGCGCTGCACCAAGTGGGAAAGGGTGGTTTTGAGGCTGAAGGCAGCAGGAAAGACTGCAGCCCCCAGGTCTGTGGGGCTACGCAAGCGGTTCCCAAAGAGCTTTACAACAAGGTATAGTTTTCCCTGCTGGCTCTTTGGGCGTGGGACCAATCTCCAGACATATGGCCACTTTTGTGCCTGGCGCGGCGCTAAGTGGGAAAGGGCGGTTTTGAGGCTGAAGGCAGCAGGAAGGCCTGCAGCACCCAGGTGTGTGGGGCTACGCAAGCGGTTCCCAAAGAGCTTTAGAACAAGGCATAGTTTTCCCTGCTGGCTCTTTGGGCATCGGACCAGTCTCCAGACATAGGGCCATTTTTGTGCCTGGCACTGCACCAAGTGGGAAAGAGTGGTTTGAGGCTGAAGGCAGCAGGAAAGCCTGCAGCCCCCAGGTCTGTGGGACCACACCAGCGGTTCCCAAAGAGCTTTAGAACAAGGCATAGTTTTCCCTGCTGGCTCTTTGGGCGTGCGACCAGTCTCCAGACATATGTAGATTTTGGAGGCTGGCGCGGCGCCAAGTGGGAAAGAGTGGTTTTGAGGCTGAAGGCAGCAGGAAGGCCTGCAGCCCGCAGGTCTGTGGGGCTACGCAAGCGGTTGCCAAAGAGCTTTAGAACAAGGCATAGTTTTCCCTGCTGGCTCTTTGGGCGTGGGACCAATCTCCAGACATATGGCTATTTTTCTGCCTGGCACGGCGCCAAGTGGGAAAGGGTGGTTTTGAGGCTGAAGGCAGCAGGAAAGCCTGCAGCCCGCAGGTGTGTGGGGCTACGCAAGCGGTTCCCAAAGAGCTTTAGAACAAGGCATAATTTTCCCTGCTGGCTCTTTGGGCGTGGGACCACTCTCCAGCCATATGGGCATTTCTGTGCCTGGCGCTGCATCAAGTGGGAAAGGGTGGTTTTGAGGCTGAAGGCAGCAGGAAAGCCTGCAGCCCCCAGGTGTGTGGGGCTACGCAAGCGGTTCCCAAAGAGCTTTAGAACAAGGCATACTTTTCCCTGCTGGCTTTTTGAGTGTGGGACCAGTCTCCAGACATATGTAGATTTTGGAGGCTGGCGCCGCGCCAAGTGGGAAAGGGTGGTTTTGAGTCTGAAGGCAGCAGGAAAGCCTGCAGCACCCAGGTCTGTGGGGCTACGCAAGCGGTTGCCAAAGAGCTTCAGAACAAGGCATAGTTTTCCCTGCTGGCTCTTTGGGCGTGGGACCAATCTCCAGCCATATGGCCATTTTTGTGCCTGGCACTGCACCAAGTGGGAAAGGGTGGTTTTGAGGCTGAAGGCAGCAGGAAAGCCTGCAGCCCCCAGGTCTGTGGGACCACACCAGCGGTTCCCAAAGAGCTTTAGAACAAGGCATAGTTTTCCCTGCTGGCTCTTTGGGCGTGGGACCAGTCTCCAGACATATGTAGATTTTGGAGGCTGGCGCCGCGCCAGGTGGGAAAGGGTGGTTTTGAGGCTGAAGGCAGCAGGAAGGCCTGCAGCACCCAGGTCTGTGGGGCTACGCAAGCGGTTCCCAAAGAGGTTTAGAACAAGGCATAGTTTTGCCTCCTGGCTCTTTGGGTGTGGGACCACTCTCCAGACATATGGCCATTTTTGTGCCTGGCGCTGCACCAAGTGGGAAAGGGTGGTTTTGAGGCTGAAGGCAGCAGGAAAGCCTGCAGCCCCCAGGTGTGTGGGGCTACGCAAGCGGTTCCCAAAGAGCTTTAGAACAAGGCATAGTTTTCCCTGCTGGCTCTTTGGGTGTGGGTCCAATCTCCAGACATATGGCCATTTTTCTGCCTGGCGCGGCGCCAAGTGGGAAAGGGTGGTTTTGAGGCTGAAGGCAGCAGGAAAGCCTGCAGCCCGCAGGTCTGTGGGGCTACGCAAGCGGTTCCCAAAGAGCTTTAGAACAAGGCATAGTTTTCCCTGCTGGCTCTTTGGGCGTGGGACCAATCTCCAGACATATGTTCATTTTTGTGCCTGGCGCTGCACCAAGTGGGAAAGGGTGGTTTTGAGGCTGAAGGCAGCAGGAAAGCCTGCAGCCCGCAGGTCTGTGGGGCTACGCAAGCAGTTTCCAAAGAGGTTTAGAACAAGGCATAGTTTTCCCTGCTGGCTCTTTGGGCGTGGGACCCATCTCCAGACATATGGCCACTTTTCTGCCTGGCGCGGCGCCAAGTGGGAAAGGGCGGTTTTGAGGCTGAAGGCAGCAGGAAGGCCTGCAGCACCCAGGTGTGTGGGGCTACGCAAGCGGTTCACAAAGAGCTTTAGAACAAGGCATAGTTTTCCCTGCTGGCTCTTTGAGCATCGGACCAATCTCCAGACATAGGGCCATTTTTGTGCCTGGCACTGCACCAAGTGGGAAAGGGTGGTTTTGAGGCTGAAGGCAGCAGGAAAGCCTGCAGCCCCCAGGTCTGTGGGACCACACCAGCGGTTCCCAAAGAGCTTTAGAACAAGGCATAGTTTTCCCTGCTGGCTCTTTGGGCGTGGGACCAGTCTCCAGACATATGTAGATTTTTGAGGCTGGCTCGGCGCCAAGTGGGAAAGGGTGGTTTTGAGGCTGAAGGCAGCAGGAAGGCCTGCAGACCCCAGGTCTGTAGAACTACGCAAGCGGTTGCCAAAGAGCTTTAGAACAAGGCATAGTTTTCCCTGCTGGCTCTTTGGGCGTGGGACCCATCTCCAGACATATGGCCATTTTTCTGCCTGGCGCGGCGCCAAGTGGGAAAGGGTGGTTTTGAGGCTGAAGGCAGCAGGAAAGCCTGCAGCCCCCAGGTCTGTGGGGCTACGCAAGCGGTTGCCAAAGAGCTTCAGAACAAGGCATAGTTTTCCCTGCTGGCTCTTTGGGTGTGGGACCAGTCTCCAGACATATGTAGATTTTGGCAGCTGGCGCGGCGCCAAGTGGGAAAGGGTGGTTTTGAGGCTGAAGGCAGCAGGAAAGCCTGCAGCCCGCAGGTCTGTGGGGCTACGCAAGCCGTTCCCAAAGAGCTTTAGAAGAAGGCATAGTTTTCCCTGCTGGCTCTTTGGGCGTGGGACCAGTCTCCAGACATATGTAGATTTTGGAGGCTGGCGCCGCGCCAAGTGGGAAAGGGTGGTTTTGAGGCTGAAGGCAGCAGGAAAGCCTGCAGCCCCCAGGTCTGTGGGGCTACGCAAGCGGTTGCCAAAGAGCTTCAGAACAAGGCATAGTTTTCCCTGCTGGCTCTTTGGGTGTGGGACCAGTCTCCAGACATATGTAGATTTTAGAGGCTGGCGCGGCGCCAAGTGGGAAAGGGTGGTTTTGAGTCTGAAGGCAGCAGGAAAGCCTGCAGCACCCAGGTGTGTGGGGCTACGCAAGCGGTTGCCAAAGAGCTTCAGAACAAGGCATAGTTTTCCCTGCTGGCTCTTTGGGCGTGGGACCTGTAGGAATGTGTCTGAGAGAAAATGGTCACGTGAGCCAGCCTCCCTACTATGAGAGATTAGATTAAGGGCAAAACAGGTGGTAGAAGATGGAATTAGTACATGGGAAAAACAGGAACTGAGAAGGTAGAAAACATGTTGTGCTAATGACTAAGTAATTTACTATGTGAATTCTTGTAACCAATCTGGTCTGTGAATGAACTGCATGGACAGTGCGTGAACAGAGACTGTAAGCCAATCATATAGCTGCCGCTAGCGCGTGCTCTTATTGCCTGTCTATATATACTTTGTGAAAACTTGAATAAAGGGAGAACGATCATACTCATATTGAGATTCCATCGTTACTCCGGGTCCGTCTCCCACTCCGACATCCTCCGACATCTGGTAGCAGAGGATGGTTCAGCGCGACTGAGTTCTCCGAGACTGCGGTAAGCAGCTGGAGGAGGGGAGTGGGAAACTTCGGCTGGGAGACGTGCTGCTTGGGCGCATCAGCGGGAGCAGACAACGGCGTGAGGTCGCTCCTCACCTCCCAGGCGCAGCTATGGAAACAGAAGCTGCGGCCACGCTACTCGCTGGGATCCTCTCTAAGAGAGGGATTGAAACACCAGCGAAACTGTTGCTCAAACTGATTAAGCCGGGGCAGGAGATGGGACAAAAAGTAACAAAAGAAGAAGGGGCTATATTAAGACTTCTCCTGCATATCCTCTCTAAGAGAAGGGTGAAATACGATGAGCGTATGCTCCGAAGGTTGTTAACCTGGTGCAGAGAGAACGGATTTGCACCAGAGCCCCAGACAGCTTTTAAACCAGAAATATGGGAGGCTGTTGGGAATAAACTGTGGGAAGTGATAAGTAAAGGAGACAAAGAGGCATCACCGTTAGCGACGACGTGGTGGTTGGTGTTATCGACCTTACAAGATATGAACGCGGAGCGAGCCACAGCAGCCGGGGCTTTTGCAGCGTTACAACCCACGGGAGGGGGATCGAACGGGCCAGGTCCGAAGGTCTGGGACAATCCCCTGCTGATCCCCTCTGCTCCACCTGAGGCCGATGGAGGAGGCAGAATGTCAGCAGAGAAGGACAGAGCCGGAGCTGTTTGCTCCTGACATTGCCCACCTCACCCCCTCCCTTCCCCTGTCGTCCCCCTGAGATAAAAGTGCTGGTTTTGTATGTCTGCTGTGTAAGTGTGTGTGGGCGCCAGCTTATACCTGCTGATCAGCATGTGTGCTACTGTTTGCTTTTTGTTGTGTGCAGTGTCGTTAGGTGACTCCACTGGAGCAGGCGTTCTGCCCGGTGTGGTACTGTTCTCGTATGCAACTAGGGCTGACACTCCGTCAAGTGAAGAAGTTTGTGTATACACAATGTTTAGACGTAAGGCGAGCGCGCCCCAGGTAGATACACCAGGATGGGCTGTAGAACCGATGGAAGTCCTGAAATATTGGGGGAGTTTTCACGAGCCGACACATTTACGGTCTCGGGAACGGCTCGTCCATGCAGGGCGTATCGCTGGTTGTTTGTTGTTTGTCTATAAGATCATGGTTGATTGGGAAAAGGAGTTGAGCCAAAATCTATAGGATGCTCTGTAGGAAAATGAGAAACTTAAGGAAAAATGAGAAACTGAGCTCTTGTTGCAAAGGCAGACTTTTAGGTCAGTCGTAAGTGATGAAAAAAAAAAAAAAAAAAAGAAGAAAAAAAGAGAAAGAAAAAAAGGAAAAAAAATGAAAAAGAGAAAGAAAAAAAAAAAAAAGAGAAACCAAACAGGAACAATTAGATGGGAAATGTGCCATGTTAGCACAAAAGTATGCCATAAGCATTATGAGAAAGCATCAGAAAAAGAGAAATAGGACACCTGATTCAAAGCAATACCATAGAGATATGGTTTTGGTTTTTTCCTATATGTGTATATGTTATTGCATGCCTTAGTAGATTGCTCTGTGTTATACCCTGCGAGACTAAAATGAACCCCAGCAGAAGCGGTCTCTTGAGCAAGGGGGTGGAATATGGGAAAGCAACGGAAAATCGGCGAGGAGGACTGTAAATACATGCAAGGGACTTGCACCTGGGTGCTGGAAAACACAGATATCACACCAATTGTTATTCATTCTCGGGTGCTTGCAAGAAAAACATTTGGATGACATAAGCCTGTAATGGACTCACAGACACCTTATCTAGCTGCTTGAGAACCTTGGCCTGTTGTGGAAGAAGATCAAAGCACAGTACCAGCAAGAACAGGGAGTCCGCATGCTCTCTTGCTAACAAGGACTCTTTTGCTGCCAAGGATTTGTGATAACAAGGACTCTCTTGCTGCCAAGGATAAGTTTAACAATGCTACTAGTACTGCTATTTCTGAGTTATTGCTAGATGTAGATAGTATTCGATATGCGATGTTGCAAAACAGAACTGCTACTGATTTTTTGCTTTCAGCTCACAGACATGGTTGTCAAGATTTTAAAGGACTGTATTGTATGAATCTAAGTGACCACTCCAAATCCATCCATGCCCAGCTGCAGGAACTGCACCGACCGAACCAGCAACTTGTGGAGACCACTGGGTGAAATCTCTTTGCTGGATGGACTTGGGGGTGGGGTTGGTTGAAGCAAATTGTACTCATCGCCTGTGTGGAAGGAATTTGTCTGTTATGTTTAGTATGCTGTTTGCTGTGTTTAATAAGCATTATACGATCAGCTGTAAATGCCGCTTTGCATCGTACCCTTGTACAAGTTGTGGAATATGTTGCTCTAAAAACTATGTGTGTATCCAGGAGAACCCGACCTTCACAGAAGAAGATAACAAGAAGGGATTACAACAATGTAGTCACATATCAGACAGCCGCTGTCAGCAAAGCTGGATCATGAGTTTGGTGAGACTCGCTGCGTACGCTGGCCACGTGTGCAGTGACTCTAGCCTGTACTTTTCTACTCGATCCAGCGCAGGAGAGTCTGGTGGGACTCGCTGCGTGCACTGGCCATGCATGCAGCGACTCTAGCCTGTACTTCTCCAGTCAATCCAGTGCAGGATATAAGGAGGCTGTCTCAGGTCAGACAGGGGGAGAGAGACATGAGCGCACTTTGAAGGTACAGGGGATGCCCTGAAGCACTGTGTCTGCCCCCGCCCCCCCCCCCCCCCCCCCCCCCCAAGTTTTATGTTCATTAACCCCAACAGCTCTGAAGGCTTTACAGTATGTTGCAAGATAAGATATAGTCTACTACTGCTGCAAGACGCACTGAACACCTTCCTACAAGAATTTCAACTTTATGCCCTGATAGGACAGTGGGATGATGCACTCGCAAAGAGCCTGACTGCGTTAGAGTGGGTATTTTTGCCACATACCTTTTCAAAACCAGTAACTATGATGATTGAAATGTTACCACGATTGTTTTTCCAGGGTCGCTTGTGCTGTCAGCAACCGCAATGTATTTGAAATATTACAAAAGGATTTCTCGTGGGTAAATCCAAAGAAATTGGCTTTCTGGGCTAAATTTAGGAATCTGGGTATTTATTGCCTTAGCAGGGTTCTTTTTGATTCTGTTTTTAATTGTGTTTAGTATATGACCTGCTAAGAGCGTCACAACAAGGATAACATGTCCAAATTAAAAGCGGTCAAAAATGGTTTCGATGATTGGTCAAACTCATGGGGTATAACGGGATGGTTATCAGACTTACTAACGCAAGGGCTCATGCTACTGTTGGTTATATTATTATTGATTATGGTAGCCTCGTGTGTTCTCCGCAAAGTGACTGACATGATAGAAAATGCCATGCATAAGGTCTGGCTGGCTCAAGAAGAAAAAGGGGGGATTGTAGGAATGTGTCTGAGAGAAAATGGTCACGTGAGCCAGCCTCCCTACTATGAGAGATTAGATTAAGGGCAAAACAGGTGGTAGAAGATGGAATTAGTACATGGGAAAAACAGGAACTGAGAAGGTAGAAAACATGTTGTGCTAATGACTAAGTAATTTACTATGTGAATTCTTGTAACCAATCTGGTCTGTGAATGAACTGCATGGACAGTGCGTGAACAGAGACTGTAAGCCAATCATATAGCTGCCGCTAGCGCGTGCTCTTATTGCCTGTCTATATATACTTTGTGAAAACTTGAATAAAGGGAGAACGATCATACTCATATTGAGATTCCATCGTTACTCCGGGTCCGTCTCCCACTCCGACATCCTCCGACAGGGACCAATCTCCAGCCATATGGCCATTTTTGTGCCTGGCACTGCACCAAGTGGGAAAGGGTGGTTTTGAGGCTGAAGGCAGCAGGAAAGCCTGCAGCCCCCAGGTCTGTGGGACCACACCAGCGGTTCCCAAAGAGCTTTAGAACAAGGCATAGTTTTCCCTGCTGGCTCTTTGGGCGTGGGACCAATCTCCAGACATATATAGATTTTGGAGGCTGGCGCCGTGCCAAGTGGGAAAGGGTGGTTTTGAGGCTGAAGGCAGCAGGAAGGCCTGCAGCACCCAGGTCTGTGGGGCTACGCAAGCGGTTCCCAAAGAGGTTTAGAACAAGGCATAGTTTTGCCTCCTGGCTCTTTGGGCGTGGGACCACTCTCCAGACATATGGCCATTTTTGTGCCTGGCGCTGCACCAAGTGGGAAAGGGTGGTTTTGAGGCTGAAGGCAGCAGGAAAGCCTGCAGCACCCAGGTCTGTGGGGCTACGCAAGCGGTTCCCAAAGAGCTTTAGAACAAGGCATAGTTTTCCCTGCTGGCTCTTTGGGTGTGGGTCCAATCTCCAGACATATGGCCATTTTTCTGCCTGGCGCGGCGCGAAGTGGGAAAGGGTGGTTTTGAGGCTGAAGGCAGCAGGAAAGCCTGCACCCCGCAGGTCTGTGGGGCTATGCAAGCGGTTCCCAAAGAGCTTTAGAACAAGGCATAGTTATCCCTGCTGGCTCTTTGGGCGTGGGACCAATCTCCAGACATATGGCCATTTTTGTGCATGGCGCGGCGCCAAGTGGAAAAGGGTGGTTTTGAGGCTGAAAGCAGCAGGAAAGCCTGCAGCCCCCAGGTCTGTGGGGCTACGCAAGCGGTTCCCAAAGAGCTTTAGAACAAGGCATAGTTTTCCCTGCTGGCTCTTTGGGCGTGGGACCACTCTCCAGCCATATGGGCATTTCTGTGCCTGGCGCTGCATCAAGGGGGAAAGGGCGGTTTTGAGGCTGAAGGCAGCAGGAAAGCCTGCAGCCTGCAGGTCTGTGGGGCTACGCAAGCGGTTCCCAAAGAGCTTTAGAACAAGGCATAGTTTTCCCTGCTGGCTCTTTGGGTGTGGGACCAGTCTCCAGACATATGTAGATTTTGGCAGCTGGCGCGGCGCTAAGTGGGAAAGGGTGGTTTTGAGGCTGAAGGCAGCAGGAAAGCCTGCAGCCCGCAGGTCTGTGGGGCTACGCAAGCCGTTCCCAAAGAGCTTTAGAAGAAGGCATAGTTTTCCCTGCTGGCTCTTTGGGCGTGGGACCAGTCTCCAGACATATGTAGATTTTGGAGGCTGGCGCCGCGCCAAGTGGCAAAGGGTGGTTTTGAGGCTAAAGGCAGCAGGAAAGCCTGCAGCACCCAGGTCTGTGGGACCACACCAGCGGTTCCCAAAGAGTTTTAGAACAAGGCATAGTTTTCCCTGCTGGCTCTTTGGGCGTGGGACCAGTCTCCAGACATATGTAGATTTTGAAGGCTGGCGCCGCGCCAAGTGGGAAAGGGTGGTTTTGAGGCTGAAGGCAGCAGGAAGGCCTGCAGCACCCAGGTGTGTGGGGCTACGCAAGCGGTTCCCAAAGAGGATTAGAACAAGGCATAGTTTTGCCTCCTGGCTCTTTGGGCGTGGGACCAATATCCAGACATATGGCCATTTTTGTGCCTGGCGCTGCACCAAGTGGGAAAGGGTGGTTTTGAGGCTGAAGGCAGCAGGAAAGCCTGCAGCCCCCAGGTCTGTGGGGCTACGCAAGCGGTTCCCAAAGAGCTTTAGAACAAGGCATAGTTTTCCCTGCTGGCTCTTTGGGCGTGGGACCAATCTCCAGACATATGGCCATTTTTCTGCCTGGCGCGGCGCCAAGTGGGAAAGGGTGGTTTTGAGGCTGAAGGCAGCAGGAAAGCCTGCAGACCCCAGGTCTGTGGGGCTATGCAAGCGGTTCCCAAAGAGCTTTAGAACAAGGCATAGTTTTCCCTGCTGGCTCTTTGGGCGTGGGACCAATCTCCAGACATATGGCCATTTTTGTGCCTGGCGCTGCACCAAGTGGGAAAGGGTGGTTTTGAGGCTGAAGGCAGCAGGAAAGCCTGCAGCCCGCAGGTCTGTGGGGCCACACCAGCGGTTCCCAAAGAGCTTTAGAACAAGGCATAGCTATCCCTGCTGGCTCTTTGGGCGTGGGACCAATCTCCAGACATATGGCCATTTTTCTGCCTGGCGCGGCGCCAAGTGGGAAAGGGTGGTTTTGAGGCTGAAGGCAGCAGGAAAGCCTGCAGCCCCCAGGTCTGTGGGGCTACGCAAGCGGTTCCCAAAGACCTTTAGAACAAGGCATAGTTTTCCCTGCTGGCTCTTTGGGTGTGGGACCAGTCTCCAGACATATGGCCACTTTTGTGCCTGGCGCGGCGCCAAGTGTGAAAGGGTGGTTTTGAGGCTGAAGGCAGCAGGAAAGCCTGCAGCCGCCAGGTGTGTGGGGCTACGCAGGCGTTTCACAAACAGCTTTAGAACAAGGCATATTTTTCCCTGCTGGCTCTTTGGGCGTGGGACCAATCTCCAGACATATGGCCACTTTTGTGCCTGGCGCGGCGCCAAGTGGGAAAGGGTGGTTTTGAGGCTGAAGGCAGCAGGAAAGCCTGCAGCCCCCACGTGTGTGGGGCTACGCAAGCGGTTCCCAAAGAGCTTTACAACAAGGCATACTTTTCCCTGCTGGCTCTTTGGGCATGGGACCAATCTCCAGACATATGGCCATTTTTCTGCCTGGCGCGGCGCCAAGTGGGAAAGGGTGGTTTTGAGGCTGAAGGCAGCAGGAAAGCCTGCAGCCCGCAGGTCTGTGGGGCTACGCAAGCGGTTCCCAAAGAGCTTTAGAAGAAGGCATAGTTTTCCCTGCTGGCTCTTTGGGCGTGGGACCAATCTCTAGACATATGTCCATTTTTGTGCCTGGCGCTGCACCAAGTGGGAAAGGGTGGTTTTGAGGGTGAAGGCAGCAGGAAAGCCTGCAGCCCCCAGGTCTGTGGGGCCACACCAGCGGTTCCCAAAGAGCTTTAGAACAAGGCATAGTTTTCCCTGCTGGCTCTTTGGGCGTGGGACCTGTCTCCAGACATATGTAGATTTTGGAGGCTGGCGCTGCACCAAGTGGGAAAGGGTGGTTTTGAGGCTGAAGGCAGCAGGAAAGCCTGCAGCCCCCAGGTGTGTGGGGCTACGCAAGTGTTTCCCAAACAGCTTTAGAACAAGGCATAGTTTTCCCTGCTGGCTGTTTGGGTGTGGGACCAGTCTCCAGACATATGTAGATTTTGGAGGCTGGCGCCGCGCCAAGTGGGAAAGGGTGGTTTTGAGGCTGAAGGCAGCAGGAAGGCCTGCAGACCCCAGGTCTGTGGGGCTACGCAAGCGGTTGCCAAAGAGCTTTAGAACAAGGCATAGTTTTCCCTGCTGGCTCTTTGGGCGTGGGACCAATCTCCAGACATATGGCCATTTTTGTGCCTGGCGCTGCACCAAGTGGGAAAGGGTGGTTTTGAGTCTGAAGGCAGCAGGAAAGCCTGCAGCCCCCAGGTGTGTGAGGCTACGCAAGCGGTTCCCAAAGAGCTTTAGAACAAGGCATAGTTTTCCCTGCTGGCTCTTTGGGTGTGGGACCAGTCTCCAGACATATGTAGATTTTAGAGGCTGGCGCCGCGCCAAGTGGGAAAGGGTGGTTTTGAGGCTGAAGGCAGCAGGAAGGCCTGCAGCCCCCAGGTGTGTGGGGCTACGCAAACGGTTCCCAAAGAGCTTTAGAACAAGGCATAGTTTTCCCTGCTGGCTCTTTGGGCGTGGGACCAATCTCCAGACATATGGCCATTTTTCTGCCTGGCGCGGCGCCAAGTGGGAAAGGGTGGTTTTGAGGCTGAAGGCAGCAGGAAAGCCTGCAGCCCCAAGGTCTGTGAGGCCACACCAGCGGTTCCCAAAGAGCTTTAGAACAAGGCATAGTTTTCCCTGCTGGCTCTTTGGGCGTGGGACCAATCTCCAGACATATGGCCATTTTTGTGCCTGGCGCGGCGCCAAGTGGAAAAGGGTGGTTTTGAGGCTGAAGGCAGCAGGAAAGCCTGCAGCCCCCAGGTCTGTGGGGCTACGCAAGTGTTTCCCAAACAGCTTTAGAACAAGGCATAGTTTTCCCTGCTGGCTCTTTGGGCGTGGGACCAATCTCCAGACATATGGCCACTTTTGTGCCTGGCGCGGCGCCAAGTGGGAAAGGGTGGTTTTGAGGCTGAAGGCAGCAGGAAAGCCTGCAGCCCGCAGGTGTGTGGGGCTACGCAAGCGGTTCCCAAAGAGCTTTAGAACAAGGCATAGTTTTCCCTGCTGGCTCTTTGGGCGTGGGACCAATCTCTAGACATAAGTCCATTTTTGTGCCTGGCGCTGCACCAAGTGGGAAAGGGTGGTTTTGAGGGTGAAGGCAGCAGGAAAGCCTGCAGCCCCCAGGTCTGTGGGGCCACACCAGCGGTTCCCAAAGAGCTTTAGAACAAGGCATAGTTTTCCCTGCTGGCTCTTTGGGCGTGGAACCAGTCTCCAGACATATGTAGATTTTGGAGGCTGGCGCCGCGCCAAGTGGGAAAGGGTGGTTTTGAGGCTGAAGGCAGCAGGAAGGCCTGCAGCCCCCAGGTGTGTGGGGCTACGCAAGCGGTTCCCAAAGAGCTTTAGAACAAGGCATAGTTTTCCCTGCTGGCTCTTTGGGCGTGGGACCAATCTCCAGACATATGGCCATTTTTCTGCCTGGCGCGGCGCCAAGTGGGAAAGGGTGGTTTTGAGGCTGAAGGCAGCAGAAAAGCCTGCAGCCCCCAGGTCTGTGAGGCCACACCAGCGGTTCCCAAAGAGCTTTAGAACAAGGCATAGTTTTCCCTGCTGGCTCTTTGGGCGTGGGACCAATCTCCAGACATATGGCCATTTTTGTGCCTGGCGTGGCGCCAAGTGGAAAAGGGTGGTTTTGAGGCTGAAGGCAGCAGGAAAGCCTGCAGCCCCCAGGTCTGTGGGGCTACGCAAGTGTTTCCCAAACAGCTTTAGAACAAGGCATAGTTTTCCCTGCTGGCTCTTTGGGCGTGGGACCAATCTCCAGACATATGGCCACTTTTGTGCCTGGCGCGGCGCCAAGTGGGAAAGGGTGGTTTTGAGGCTGAAGGCAGCAGGAAAGCCTGCAGCCCGCAGGTGTGTGGGGCTACGCAAGCGGTTCCCAAAGAGCTTTAGAACAAGGCATAGTTTTCCCTGCTGGCTCTTTGGGCATGGGACCAGTCTCCAGACATATGGCCATTTTTCTGCCTGGCGCGGCGCCAAGTGGGAAAGGGTGGTTTTGAGGCTGAAGGCAGCAGGAAAGCCTGCAGCCCGCAGGTCTGTGGGGCTACGCAAGCGGTTCCCAAAGAGCTTTAGAACAAGGCATAGTGTTCCCTGCTGGCTCTTTGGGCGTGGGACCAATCTCCAGACATATGGCCACTTTTGTGCCTGGCGCGGCGCCAAGTGGGAAAGGGTGGTTTTGAGGCTGAAGGCAGCAGGAAAGCCTGCAGCCCCCAGGTCTGTGGGGCTACGCAAGCGGTTCCCAAAGAGCTTTAGAAGAAGGCATAGTTTTCCCTGCTGGCTCTTGGGGCGTGGGACCAATCTGCAGACCTATGGCCATTTTTGTGCCTGGCGCGGCACCAAGTGAGAAAGGGTGGTTTTGAGGCTGAAGGCAGCAGGAAAGCCTGCAGCCCCCAGGTCTGTGGGACCACACCAGCGGTTCCCAACGAGCTTTAGAACAAGGCATAGTTTTCCCTGCTGGCTCTTTGGGTGTGGGACCAGTCTCCAGACATATGTAGATTTTGGAGGCTGGCGCCGCGCCAAGTGGGAAAGGGTGGTTTTGAGGCTGAAGGCAGCAGGAAGGCCTGCAGACCCCAGGTCTGTGGGGCTACGCAAGCGGTTGCCAAAGAGGTTTAGAAGAAGGCATAGTTTTCCCTCCTGGCTCTTTGGGCGTTGGACCAATCTCCAGACATATGGCCATTTTTGTGCCTGGCGCGGCGCCAAGTGGGAAAGGGTGGTTTTGAGGCTGAAGGCAGCAGGAAAGCCTGCAGCCCCCAGGGCTGTGGGGCTACGCAAGTGTTTCCCAAACAGCTTTAGAACAAGGCATAGTTTTCCCTGCTGGCTCTTTGGGCGTGGGACCAATCTCCAGACATATGGCCACTTTTGTGCCTGGCGCGGCGCCAAGTGGGAAAGGGTGGTTTTGAGGCTGAAGGCAGCAGGAAAGCCTGCAGCCCGCAGGTGTGTGGGGCTACGCAAGCGGTTCCCAAAGAGCTTTAGAACAAGGCATAGTTTTCCCTGCTGGCTCTTTGGGCATGGGACCAATCTCCAGACATATGGCCATGTTTCTGCCTGGCGCGGCGCCAAGTGGGAAAGGGTGGTTTTGAGGCTGAAGGCAGCAGGAAAGCCTGCAGCACCCAGGTCTGTGGGGCTACGCAAGCGGTTCCCAAAGAGCTTTAGAACAAGGCATAGTTTTCCCTGCTGGCTCTTTGGGCGTGGGACCAATCTCCAGACATATGGCCACTTTTGTGCCTGGCGCTGCATCAAGTGGGAAAGGGTGGTTTTGAGGCTGAAGGCAGCAGGAAAGCCTGCAGCCCCCAGGTCTGTGGGGCTACGCAAGCGGTTCCCAAAGAGCTTTAGAACAAGGCATAGTTTTCCCTGCTGGCTCTTTGGGCGTGGAACCAGTCTCCAGACATATGTAGATTTTGGAGGCTGGCGCCGCGCCAAGTGGGAAAGGGTGGTTTTGAGGCTGAAGGCAGCAGAAAAGCCTGCAGCCCCCAGGTCTGTGAGGCCACACCAGCGGTTCCCAAAGAGCTTTAGAACAAGGCATAGTTTTCCCTGCTGGCTCTTTGGGCGTGGGACCAATCTCCAGACATATGGCCATTTTTGTGCCTGGCGTGGCGCCAAGTGGAAAAGGGTGGTTTTGAGGCTGAAGGCAGCAGGAAAGCCTGCAGCCCCCAGGTCTGTGGGGCTACGCAAGTGTTTCCCAAACAGCTTTAGAACAAGGCATAGTTTTCCCTGCTGGCTCTTTGGGCGTGGGACCAATCTCCAGACATATGGCCACTTTTGTGCCTGGCGCGGCGCCAAGTGGGAAAGGGTGGTTTTGAGGCTGAAGGCAGCAGGAAAGCCTGCAGCCCGCAGGTGTGTGGGGCTACGCAAGCGGTTCCCAAAGAGCTTTAGAACAAGGCATAGTTTTCCCTGCTGGCTCTTTGGGCATGGGACCAGTCTCCAGACATATGGCCATTTTTCTGCCTGGCGCGGCGCCAAGTGGGAAAGGGTGGTTTTGAGGCTGAAGGCAGCAGGAAAGCCTGCAGCCCCCAGGTCTGTGGGGCTACGCAAGCGGTTCCCAAAGAGCTTTAGAACAAGGCATAGTGTTCCCTGCTGGCTCTTTGGGCGTGGGACCAATCTCCAGACATATGGCCACTTTTGTGCCTGGCGCGGCGCCAAGTGGGAAAGGGTGGTTTTGAGGCTGAAGGCAGCAGGAAAGCCTGCAGCCCCCAGGTCTGTGGGGCTACGCAAGCGGTTCCCAAAGAGCTTTAGAAGAAGGCATAGTTTTCCCTGCTGGCTCTTGGGGCGTGGGACCAATCTGCAGACCTATGGCCATTTTTGTGCCTGGCGCGGCACCAAGTGAGAAAGGGTGGTTTTGAGGCTGAAGGCAGCAGGAAAGCCTGCAGCCCCCAGGTCTGTGGGACCACACCAGCGGTTCCCAACGAGCTTTAGAACAAGGCATAGTTTTCCCTGCTGGCTCTTTGGGTGTGGGACCAGTCTCCAGACATATGTAGATTTTGGAGGCTGGCGCCGCGCCAAGTGGGAAAGGGTGGTTTTGAGGCTGAAGGCAGCAGGAAGGCCTGCAGACCCCAGGTCTGTGGGGCTACGCAAGCGGTTGCCAAAGAGGTTTAGAAGAAGGCATAGTTTTCCCTGCTGGCTCTTTGGGCGTTGGACCAATCTCCAGACATATGGCCATTTTTGTGCCTGGCGCGGCGCCAAGTGGGAAAGGGTGGTTTTGAGGCTGAAGGCAGCAGGAAAGCCTGCAGCCCCCAGGTCTGTGGGGCTACGCAAGCGGTTCCCAAAGAGCTTTAGAAGAAGGCATAGTTTTCCCTGCTGGCTCTTTGGGCGTGAGACCACTCTCCAGCCATATGGCCATTTCTGTGCCTGGCACTGCATCAAGTGGGAAAGGGTGGTTTTGAGGCTGAAGGCAGCAGGAAAGCCTGCAGCCCCCAGGTCTGTGAGGCCACACCAGCGGTTCCCAAAGAGCTTTAGAACAAGGCATAGTTTTCCCTGCTGGCTCTTTGGGTGTGGGACCAGTCTCCAGACATATGTAGATTTTGGAGGCTGGCGCGGCGCCAAGTGGGAAAGGGTGGTTTTGAGGCTGAAGGCAGCAGGAAAGCCTGCAGCCCCCAGGTCTGTGAGGCCACACCAGCGGTTCCCAAAGAGCTTTAGAACAAGGCATAGTTTTCCCTGCTGGCTCTTTGGGCGTGGGACCAATCTCCAGACATATGGCCATTTTTGTGCCTGGCGCGGCGCCAAGTGGGAAAGGGTGGTTTTGAGGCTGAAGGCAGCAGGAAAGCCTGCAGCCCCCAGGGCTGTGGGGCTACGCAAGTGTTTCCCAAACAGCTTTAGAACAAGGCATAGTTTTCCCTGCTGGCTCTTTGGGCGTGGGACCAATCTCCAGACATATGGCCACTTTTGTGCCTGGCGCGGCGCCAAGTGGGAAAGGGTGGTTTTGAGGCTGAAGGCAGCAGGAAAGCCTGCAGCCCGCAGGTGTGTGGGGCTACGCAAGCGGTTCCCAAAGAGCTTTAGAACAAGGCATAGTTTTCCCTGCTGGCTCTTTGGGCATGGGACCAATCTCCAGACATATGGCCATGTTTCTGCCTGGCGCGGCGCCAAGTGGGAAAGGGTGGTTTTGAGGCTGAAGGCAGCAGGAAAGCCTGCAGCACCCAGGTCTGTGGGGCTACGCAAGCGGTTCCCAAAGAGCTTTAGAACAAGGCATAGTTTTCCCTGCTGGCTCTTTGGGCGTGGGACCAATCTCCAGACATATGGCCACTTTTGTGCCTGGCGCTGCATCAAGTGGGAAAGGGTGGTTTTGAGGCTGAAGGCAGCAGGAAAGCCTGCAGCCCCCAGGTCTGTGGGGCTACGCAAGCGGCTCCCAAAGAGCTTTATAAGAAGGCATAGTTTTCCCTGCTGGCTCTTTGGGCATGGGACCAATCTCCAGACGTATGGCCATTTTTGAGCCTGGCACTGCACCAAGTGGGAAAGGGTGGTTTTGAGGCTGAAGGCAGCAGGAAAGCCTGCAGCCCCCAGGTCTGTGGGACCACACCAGCGGTTCCCAACGAGCTTTAGAACAAGGCATAGTTTTCCCTGCTGGCTCTTTGGGTGTTTGACCAGTCTCCAGACATATGTAGATTTTGGAGGCTGGCGCGGCGCCAAGTGGGAAAGGGTGGTTTTGAGGCTGAAGGCAGCAGGAAAGACTGCAGCCCCCAGGTCTGTGAGGCCACACCAGCGGTTCCCAAAGAGCTTTAGAACAAGGCATAGTTTTCCCTGCTGGCTCTTTGGGCGTGGGACCAATCTCCAGACATATGGCCATTTTTGTGCCTGTCGCGGCGCCAAGTGGGAAAGGGTGGTTTTGAGGCTGAAGGCAGCAGGAAAGCCTGCAGCCCCCAGGTCTGTGGGGCTACGCAAGTGTTTCCCAAACAGCTTTAGAACAAGGCATAGTTTTCCCTGCTGGCTCTTTGGGCGTGGGACCAATCTCCAGACATATGGCCACTTTTGTGCCTGGCGCGGCGCCAAGTGGGAAAGGGTGGTTTTGAGGCTGAAGGCAGCAGGAAAGCCTGCAGCCCCCAGGTGTGTGGGGCTACGCAAGCGGTTCCCAAAGAGCTTTAGAACAAGGCATAGTTTTCCCTGCTGGCTCTTTGGGCATGGGACCAATCTCCAGACATATGGCCATGTTTCTGCCTGGCGCGGCGCCAAGTCGGAAAGGGTGGTTTTGAGGCTGAAGGCAGCAGGAAAGCCTGCAGCACCCAGGTCTGTGGGGCTACGCAAGCGGTTCCCAAAGAGCTTTAGAACAAGGCATAGTTTTCCCTGCTGGCTCTTTGGGCGTGGGACCCATCTCCAGACATATGGCCACTTTTGTGCCTGGCGCTGCATCAAGTGGGAAAGGGTGGTTTTGAGGCTGAAGGCAGCAGGAAAGCCTGCAGCCCCCAGGTGTGTGGGGCTACGCAAGCGGTTCACAAAGAGCTTTAGAACAAGGCATAGTTTTCCCTGCTGGCTCTTTGGGCATGGGACCAATCTCCAGACGTATGGCCATTTTTGAGCCTGGCACTGCACCAAGTGGGAAAGGGTGGTTTTGAGGCTGAAGGCAGCAGGAAAGCCTGCAGCCCCCAGGTCTGTGGGACCACACCAGCGGTTCCCAACGAGCTTTAGAACAAGGCATAGTTTTCCCTGCTGGCTCTTTGGGTGTGGGAGCAGTCTCCAGACATATGTAGATTTTGGAGGCTGGCGCCGCGCCAAGTGGGAAAGGGTGGTTTTGAGGCTGAAGGCAGCAGGAAAGCCTGCAGCCCCAAGGTCTGTGGGGCTACGCAAGCGGTCCCCAAAGAGCTTTAGAACAAGGCATAGTTTTCCCTGCTGGCTCTTTGGGCATGGGACCAATCTCCAGACATATGGCCATTTTTGTGCCTGGCACTGCACCAAGTGGGAAAGGGTGGTTTTGAGGCTGAAGGCAGCAGGAAAGCCTGCAGCCCCCAGGTCTGTGGGACCACACCAGCGGTTCCCAACGAGCTTTAGAACAAGGCATAGTTTTCCCTGCTGGCTCTTTGGGTGTTTGACCAGTCTCCAGACATATGTAGATTTTGGAGGCTGGCGCCGCGCCAAGTGGGAAAGGGTGGTTTTGAGGCTGAAGGCAGCAGGAAGGCCTGCAGACCCCAGGTCTGTGGGGCTACGCAAGCGGTTCTCAAACAGCTTTAGAACAAGGCATAGTTTTCCCTGCTGGCTCTTTGGGCGTGGGACCAATCTCCAGACATATGGCCACTTTTGTGCCTGGCGCGGCGCCAAGTGGGAAAGGGTGGTTTTGAGGCTGAAGGCAGCAGGAAAGCCTGCAGCCCGCAGGTCCGTGGGGCTATGCAAGCGGTTCCCAAAGAGCTTTAGAACAAGGCATAGTTTTCCCTGCTGGCTCTTTGGGCGTGGGACCAATCTCCAGACATATGGCCACTTTTGTGCCTGGCGCTGCATCAAGTGGGAAAGGGTGGTTTTGAGGCTGAAGGCAGCAGGAAAGCCTGCAGCCCCCAGGTCTGTGGGGCTACGCAAGCGGTTCCCAAAGAGCTTTAGAACAAGGCATAGTTTTCCCTGCTGGCTCTTTGGGCATGGGACCAATCTCCAGACGTATGGCCATTTTTGAGCCTGGCACTGCACCAAGTGGGAAAGGGTGGTTTTGAGGCTGAAGGCAGCAGGAAAGCCTGCAGCCCCCAGGTCTGTGGGGCTACGCAAGCGGTTCCCAAAGAGCTTTATAAGAAGGCATAGTTTTCCCTGCTGGCTCTTTGGGCATGGGACCAATCTCCAGACGTATGGCCATTTTTGAGCCTGGCACTGCACCAAGTGGGAAAGGGTGGTTTTGAGGCTGAAGGCAGCAGGAAAGCCTGCAGCCCCCAGGTCTGTGGGACCACACCAGCGGTTCCCAACGAGCTTTAGAACAAGGCATAGTTTTCCCTGCTGGCTCTTTGGGTGTTTGACCAGTCTCCAGACATATGTAGATTTTGGAGGCTGGCGCGGCGCCAAGTGGGAAAGGGTGGTTTTGAGGCTGAAGGCAGCAGGAAAGACTGCAGCCCCCAGGTCTGTGAGGCCACACCAGCGGTTCCCAAAGAGCTTTAGAACAAGGCATAGTTTTCCCTGCTGGCTCTTTGGGCGTGGGACCAATCTCCAGACATATGGCCATTTTTGTGCCTGTCGCGGCGCCAAGTGGGAAAGGGTGGTTTTGAGGCTGAAGGCAGCAGGAAAGCCTGCAGCCCCCAGGTCTGTGGGGCTACGCAAGTGTTTCCCAAACAGCTTTAGAACAAGGCATAGTTTTCCCTGCTGGCTCTTTGGGCGTGGGACCAATCTCCAGACATATGGCCACTTTTGTGCCTGGCGCGGCGCCAAGTGGGAAAGGGTGGTTTTGAGGCTGAAGGCAGCAGGAAAGCCTGCAGCCCCCAGGTGTGTGGGGCTACGCAAGCGGTTCCCAAAGAGCTTTAGAACAAGGCATAGTTTTCCCTGCTGGCTCTTTGGGCATGGGACCAATCTCCAGACATATGGCCATGTTTCTGCCTGGCGCGGCGCCAAGTCGGAAAGGGTGGTTTTGAGGCTGAAGGCAGCAGGAAAGCCTGCAGCACCCAGGTCTGTGGGGCTACGCAAGCGGTTCCCAAAGAGCTTTAGAACAAGGCATAGTTTTCCCTGCTGGCTCTTTGGGCGTGGGACCCATCTCCAGACATATGGCCACTTTTGTGCCTGGCGCTGCATCAAGTGGGAAAGGGTGGTTTTGAGGCTGAAGGCAGCAGGAAAGCCTGCAGCCCCCAGGTCTGTGGGGCTACGCAAGCGGTTCCCAAAGACCTTTAGAACAAGGCATAGTTTTCCCTGCTGGCTCTTTGGGCATGGGACCAATCTCCAGACGTATGGCCATTTTTGAGCCTGGCACTGCACCAAGTGGGAAAGGGTGGTTTTGAGGCTGAAGGCAGCAGGAAAGCCTGCAGCCCCCAGGTCTGTGGGACCACACCAGCGGTTCCCAACGAGCTTTAGAACAAGGCATAGTTTTCCCTGCTGGCTCTTTGGGTGTGGGAGCAGTCTCCAGACATATGTAGATTTTGGAGGCTGGCGCCGCGCCAAGTGGGAAAGGGTGGTTTTGAGGCTGAAGGCAGCAGGAAGGCCTGCAGACCCCAGGTCTGTGGGGCTACGCAAGCGGTTCTCAAACAGCTTTAGAACAAGGCATAGTTTTCCCTGCTGGCTCTTTGGGCGTGGGACCAATCTCCAGACATATGGCCACTTTTGTGCCTGGCGCGGCGCCAAGTGGGAAAGGGTGGTTTTGAGGCTGAAGGCAGCAGGAAAGCCTGCAGCCCGCAGGTCCGTGGGGCTATGCAAGCGGTTCCCAAAGAGCTTTAGAACAAGGCATAGTTTTCCCTGCTGGCTCTTTGGGCGTGGGACCAATCTCCAGACATATGGCCACTTTTGTGCCTGGCGCTGCATCAAGTGGGAAAGGGTGGTTTTGAGGCTGAAGGCAGCAGGAAAGCCTGCAGCCCCCAGGTCTGTGGGGCTACGCAAGCGGTTCCCAAAGAGCTTTAGAACAAGGCATAGTTTTCCCTGCTGGCTCTTTGGGCATGGGACCAATCTCCAGACGTATGGCCATTTTTGAGCCTGGCACTGCACCAAGTGGGAAAGGGTGGTTTTGAGGCTGAAGGCAGCAGGAAAGCCTGCAGCCCCCAGGTCTGTGGGACCACACCAGCGGTTCCCAATGAGCTTTAGAACAAGGCATAGTTTTCCCTGCTGGCTCTTTGGGTGTGGGAGCAGTCTCCAGACATATGTAGATTTTGGAGGCTGGCGCCGCGCCAAGTGGGAAAGGGTGGTTTTGAGGCTGAAGGCAGCAGGAAAGCCTGCATCCCCCAGGTCTGTGGGGCTACGCAAGCGGTCCCCAAAGAGCTTTAGAACAAGGCATAGTTTTCCCTGCTGGCTCTTTGGGCATGGGACCAATCTCCAGACATATGGCCATTTTTGTGCCTGGCACTGCACCAAGTGGGAAAGGGTGGTTTTGAGGCTGAAGGCAGCAGGAAAGCCTGCAGCCCCCAGGTCTGTGGGACCACACCAGCGGTTCCCAACGAGCTTTAGAACAAGGCATAGTTTTCCCTGCTGGCTCTTTGGGTGTTTGACCAGTCTCCAGACATATGTAGATTTTGGAGGCTGGCGCCGTGCCAAGTGGGAAAGGGTGGTTTTGAGGCTGAAGGCAGCAGGAAGGCCTGCAGCCCCCAGGTCTGTGGGGCTACGCAAGCGGTTCCCAAAGAGCTTTAGAACAAGGCATAGTTTTCCCTGCTGGCTCTTTGGGCGTGGGACCAATCTCCAGACATATGGCCACTTTTGTGCCTGGCGCGGCGCCAAGTGGGAAAGGGTGGTTTTGAGGCTGAAGGCAGCAGGAAAGCCTGCAGCACCCAGGTCTGTGGGGCCACACCAGCGGTTCCCAAAGAGCTTTAGAACAAGGCATAGTTTTCCCTGCTGGCTCTTTGGGCGTGGGACCAGTCTCCAGACATATGTAGATTTTGGAGGCTGGCGCCGCGCCAAGTGGGAAAGGGTGGTTTTGAGGCTGAAGGCAGCAGGAAGGCCTGCAGCCCCCAGGTGTGTGGGGCTACGCAAACGGTTCCCAAAGAGCTTTAGAACAAGGCATAGTTTTCCCTGATGGCTCTTTGGGCGTGGGACCAATCTCCAGACATATGGCCATTTTTCTGCCTGGCGCTGCACCAAGTGGGAAAGGGTGGTTTTGAGGCTGAAGGCAGCAGGAAAGCCTGCAGCCCCCAGGTCTGTGAGGCCACACCAGCGGTTCCCAAAGAGCTTTAGAACAAGGCATAGTTTTCCCTGCTGGCTCTTTGGGCGTGGGACCAATCTCCAGACATATGGCCATTTTTGTGCCTGGCGCGGCGCCAAGTGGGAAAGGGTGGTTTTGAGGCTGAAGGCAGCAGGAAAGCCTGCAGCCCCCAGGTCTGTGGGGCGACGCAAGTGTTTCCCAAACAGCTTTAGAACAAGGCATAGTTTTCCCTGCTGGCTCTTTGGGCGTGGGACCAATCTCCAGACATATGGCCACTTTTGTGCCTGGCGCGGCGCCAAGTGGGAAAGGGTGGTTTTGAGGCTGAAGGCAGCAGGAAAGCCTGCAGCCCCCAGGTCTGTGGGGCTACGCAAGCGGTTCCCAAAGAGCTTTAGAACAAGGCATAGTTTTCCCTGCTGGCTCTTTGGGCATGGGACCAATCTCCAGACATATGGCCATTTTTCTGCCTGGCGCGGCGCCAAGTGGGAAAGGGTGGTTTTGAGGCTGAAGGCAGCAGGAAAGCCTGCAGCCCCCAGGTCTGTGGGGCTACGCAAGCGGTTCCCAAAGAGCTTTAGAACAAGGCATAGTGTTCCCTGCTGGCTCTTTGGGCGTGGGACCAATCTCCAGACATATGGCCACTTTTGTGCCTGGCGCGGCGCCAAGTGGGAAAGGGTGGTTTTGAGGCTGAAGGCAGCAGGAAAGCCTGCAGCCCCCAGGTCTGTGGGGCTACGCAAGCGGTTCCCAAAGAGCTTCAGAAGAAGGCATAGTTTTCCCTGCTGGCTCTTGGGGCGTGGGACCAATCTGCAGACCTATGGCCATTTTTGTGCCTGGCGCAGCACCAAGTGAGAAAGGGTGGTTTTGAGGCTGAAGGCCGCAGGAAAGCCTGCAGCCCCCAGGTCTGTGGGACCACACCAGCGGTTCCCAACGAGCTTTAGAACAAGGCATAGTTTTCCCTGCTGGCTCTTTGGGTGTGGGACCAGTCTCCAGACATATGTAGATTTTGGAGGCTGGCGCCGCGCCAAGTGGGAAAGGGTGGTTTTGAGGCTGAAGGCAGCAGGAAGGCCTGCAGACCCCAGGTCTGTGGGGCTACGCAAGCGGTTGCCAAAGAGGTTTAGAAGAAGGCATAGTTTTCCCTGCTGGCTCTTTGGGCGTTGGACCAATCTCCAGACATATGGCCATTTTTGTGCCTGGCGCGGCGCCAAGTGGGAAAGGGTGGTTTTGAGGCTGAAGGCAGCAGGAAAGCCTGCAGCCCCCATGTCTGTGAGGCCACACCAGCGGTTCCCAAAGAGCTTTAGAACAAGGCATAGTTTTCCCTGCTGGCTCTTTGGGCGTGGGACCAATCTCCAGACATATGGCCATTTTTGTGCCTGGCGCGGCGCCAAGTGGGAAAGGGTGGTTTTGAGGCTGAAGGCAGCAGGAAAGCCTGCAGCCCCCAGGTGTGTGGGGCTACGCAAGCGGTTCCCAAAGAGCTTTAGAACAAGGCATAGTTTTCCCTGCTGGCTCTTTGGGTGTGGGACCAGTCTCCAGACATATGTAGATTTTGGAGGCTGGCGCCGCGCCAAGTGGGAAAGGGTGGTTTTGAGGCTGAAGGCAGCAGGAAAGCCTGCAGCCCCCAGGTCTGTGAGGCCACACCAGCGGTTCCCAAAGAGCTTTAGAACAAGGCATAGTTTTCCCTGCTGGCTCTTTGGGCGTGGGACCAAAATCCAGACATATGGCCATTTTTGTGCCTGTCGCGGCGCCAAGTGGGAAAGGGTGGTTTTGAGGCTGAAGGCAGCAGGAAAGCCTGCAGCCCCCAGGTCTGTGGGGCTACGCAAGTGTTTCCCAAAGAGCTTTAGAACAAGGCATAGTTTTCCCTGCTGGCTCTTTGGGCGTGGGACCAATCTCCAGACATATGGCCACTTTTGTGCCTGGCGCGGCGCCAAGTGGGAAAGGGTGGTTTTGAGGCTGAAGGCAGCAGGAAAGCCTGCAGCCCGCAAGTGTGTGGGGCTACGCAAGCGGTTCCCAAAGAGCTTTAGAACAAGGCATAGTTTTCCCTGCTGGCTCTTTGGGCATGGGACCAATCTCCAGACATATGGCCATTTTTCTGCCTGGCGCGGCGCTAAGTGGGAAAGGGTGGTTTTGAGGCTGAAGGCAGCAGGAAAGCCTGCAGCACCCAGGTCTGTGGGGCTACGCAAGCGGTTCCCAAAGAGCTTTAGAACAAGGCATAGTTTTCCCTGCTGGCTCTTTGGGCGTGGGACCAATCTCCAGACATATGGCCACTTTTGTGCCTGGCGCTGCATCAAGTGGGAAAGGGTGGTTTTGAGGCTGAAGGCAGCAGGAAAGCCTGCAGCCCGCAGGTCTGTGGGGCTACGCAAGCGGTTCCCAAAGAGCTTTAGAACAAGGCATAGTTTTCCCTGCTGGCTCTTTGGGCATGGGACCAATCTCCAGCCATATGGCCATTTTTGAGCCTGGCACTGCACCAAGTGGGAAAGGGTGGTTTTGAGGCTGAAGGCAGCAGGAAAGCCTGCAGCCCCCAGGTCTGTGGGACCACACCAGCGGTTCCCAACGAGCTTTAGAACAAGGCATAGTTTTCCCTGCTGGCTCTTTGGGTGTGGGACCAGTCTCCAGACATATGTAGATTTTGGAGGCTGGCGCCGCGCCAAGTGGGAAAGGGTGGTTTTGAGGCTGAAGGCAGCAGGAAAGCCTGCAGCCCCCATGTGTGTGGGGCTACGCAAGCGGTCCCCAAAGAGCTTTAGAACAAGGCATAGTTTTCCCTGCTGGCTCTTTGGGCATGGGACCAATCTCCAGACATATGGCCATTTTTGTGCCTGGCACTGCACCAAGTGGGAAAGGGTGGTTTTGAGGCTGAAGGCAGCAGGAAAGCCTGCAGCCCCCAGGTCTGTGGGACCACACCAGCGGTTCCCAACGAGCTTTAGAACAAGGCATAGTTTTCCCTGCTGGCTCTTTGGGTGTTTGACAAGTCTCCAGACATATGTAGATTTTGGAGGCTGGCGCCGCGCCAAGTGGGAAAGGGTGGTTTTGAGGCTGAAGGCAGCAGGAAGGCCTGCAGACCCCAGGTCTGTGGGGCTACGCAAGTGGTTCTCAAACAGCTTTAGAACAAGGCATAGTTTTCCCTGCTGGCTCTTTGGGCGTGGGACCACTCTCCAGCCATATGGCCATTTCTGTGCCTGGCGCTGCATCAAGTGGGAAAGGGTGCTTTTGAGGCTGAAGGCAGCAGGAAAGCCTGCAGCCCGCAGGTCTGTGGGGCTACGCAAGCGGTTGCCAAAGAGCTTTAGAAGAAGGCATAGTTTTCCCTGCTGGCTCTTTGGGCGTGGGACCAATCTCTAGACTTATGGTCATTTTTGTGCCTGGCGCCGCGCCAAGTGGGAAAGGGTGGTTTTGAGGCTGAAGGCAGCAGGAAAGCCTGCAGCCCGCAGGTCAGTGGGGCTACGCAAGCGGTTCCCAAAGAGCTTTAGAAGAAGGCATAGTTTTCCCTGCTGGCTCTTTGGGTGTGGGACCAGTCTCCAGAGATATTTAGATTTTGTCGGCTGGCGCGGCGCCAAGTGGGAAAGGGTGGTTTTGAGGCTGAAGGCAGCAGGAAAGCCTGCAGCCCGCAGGTCTGTGGGGCTACGCAAGCGGTTCCCAAACAGGTTTAGAACAAGGCATAGTTTTCCCTGCTGGCTCTTTGGGCATCGGACCAATCTCCAGACATATGGCCACTTTTGTGCCTGGCGCGGCGCCAAGTGGGAAAGGGTAGTTTTGAGGTTGAAGGCAGCAGGAAAGCCTGCAGCCCCCAGGTGTGTGGGGCTACGCAAGCGGTTGCCAAAGAGCTTTAGAACAAGGCATAGTTTTCCCTGCTGGCTCTTTGGGCGTGGGACCAATCTCCAGACATATGGCCATTTTTCTGCCTGGCGCGGCGCCAAGTGGGAAAGGGTGGTTTTGAGGCTGAAGGCAGCAGGAAAGCCTGCAGCCCGCAGGTGTGTGGGGCTACGCAAGCGGTTCCCAAAGAGCTTTAGAACAAGGCACAGTTTTCCCTGCTGGCTCTTTGGGCGTGGGACCAATCTCCAGACATATGTCCATTTTTGTGCCTGGCACTGCACCAAGTGGGAAAGGGTGGTTTTGAGGCTGAAGGCAGCAGGAAAGCCTGCAGCCCGCAGGTGTGTCGGGCTACGCAAGCGGTTCCCAAAGAGCTTTAGAACAAGGCATAGTTTTCCCTGCTGGCTCTTTGGGCGTTGGACCAATCTCCAGACATATGGCCATTTTTGTGCCTGGCGCGGCGCCAAGTGGGAAAGGGTGGTTTTGAGGCTGAAGGCAGCAGGAAAGCCTGCAGCCCCCAGGTCTGTGGGGCTACGCAAGCGGTTCCCAAAGAGCTTTAGAACAAGGCATAGTTTTCCCTGCTGGCTCTTTGGGCGTGGGACCAATCTCCAGACATATGGCCACATTTGTGCCTGGCGCGGCGCCAAGTGGGAAAGGGTGGTTTTGAGTCTGAAGGCAGCAGGAAAGCCTGCAGCCCGCAGGTCTGTGGGGCTACGCAAGCGGTTCCCAAAGAGCTTTAGAACAAGGCATAGTTTTCCCTGCTGGCTCTTTGGGCATGGGACCAATCTCCAGACATATGGCCATTTTTCTGCCTGGCGCGGCGCCAAGTGGAAAAGGGTGGTTTTGAGGCTGAAGGCAGCAGGAAAGCCTGCAGCCCGCAGGTGTGTGGGGCTACGCAAGCGGTTCCCAAAGAGCTTTAGAACAAGGCATAGTTTTCCCTGCTGGCTCTTTGGGCGTGGGACCAATCTCCAGACATATGGCCACTTTTGTGCCTGGCGCGGCGCCAAGTGGGAAAGGGTGGTTTTGAGGCTGAAGGCAGCAGGAAAGCCTGCAGCCCCCAGGTCTGTGGGGCTACGCAAGCGGTCCCCAAAGAGCTTTAGAACAAGGCATAGTTTTCCCTGCTGGCTCTTTGGGCATGGGACCAATCTCCAGACATATGGCCATTTTTGTGCCTGGCGCTGCACCAAGTGGGAAAGGGTGGTTTTGAGGCTGAAGGCAGCAGGAAAGCATGCAGCCCCCTGGTCTGTGGGACCACACCAGCGGTTCCCAACGAGCTTTAGAACAAGGCATACTTTTCCCTGCTGGCTCTTTGGGTGTGGGACCAGTCTCCAGACATATGTAGATTTTGGAGGCTGGCGCCGCGCCAAGTGGGAAAGGGTGGTTTTGAGGCTGAAGGCAGCAGGAAAGCCTGCAGCCCCCAGGTGTGTGGGGCTACGCAAGCGGTTCCCAAAGAGCTTTAGAACAAGGCATAGTTTTCCCTGCTGGCTCTTTGGGCGTGGGACCACTCTCCAGACATATGGCCATTTCTGTGCCTGGCGCTGCATCAAGTGGGAAAGGGTGGTTTTGAGGCTGAAGGCAGCAGGAAAGCCTGCAGCCCGCAGGTCTGTGGGGCTACGCAAGCGGTTGCCAAAGAGCTTTAGAACAAGGCATAGTTTTCCCTGCTGGCTCTTTGGGCGTGGGACCAATCTCTAGACATATGGCCATTTTTGTGCCTGGCGCCGCGCCAAGTGGGAAAGGGTGGTTTGAGGCTGAAGGCAGCAGGAAAGCCTGCAGCCCGCAGGTCAGTGGGGCTATGCAAACGGTTCCCAAAGAGCTTTAGAACAAGGCATAGTTTTCCCTGCTGGCTCTTTGGGTGTGGGACCAGTCTCCAGACATATTTAGATTTTGGCGGCTGGCGCGGCGACAAGTGGGAAAGGATGGTTTTGAGGCTGAAGGCAGCAGGAAAGCCTGCAGCCCGCAGGTCTGTGGGGCTACGCAAGCGGTTCCCAAACAGCTTTAGAACAAGGCATAGTTTTCCCTGCTGGCTCTTTGGGCGTGGGACCAATCTCCAGACATATGGCCATTTTTCTGCCTGGCGCCGCGCCAAGTGAGAAAGGGTGGTTTTGAGGCTGAAGGCAGCAGGAAAGCCTGCAGCCCGCAGGTCTGTGGGGCTACGCAAGCGGTTCCCAAAGAGCTTTACAACAAGGCATAGTTTTCCCTGCTGGCTCTTTGGGTGTTGGACCAGTCTCCAGACATATGTAGATTTTAGAGGCTGGCGCTGCACCAAGTGGGAAAGGGTGGTTTTGAGGCTGAAGGCAGCAGGAAAGCCTGCAGCCCCCAGGTCTGTGGGGCTACGCAAGCGGTTGCCTAAGAGCTTTAGAACAAGGCATAGTTTTCCCTGCTGGCTCTTTGGGTGTGGGACCAGTCTCCAGACATATGTAGATTTTGGAGGCTGGCGCCGCGCCAAGTGGGAAAGGGTGGTTTTGAGGCTGAAGGCAGCAGGAAGGCCTGCAGACCCCAGGTCTGTGGGGCTACGCAAGCGGTTCCCAAAGAGCTTTAGAACAAGGCATAGTTTTCCCTGCTGGCTCTTTGGGCGTTGGACCAATCTCCAGACATATGGCCATTTTTGTGCCTGGCGCGGCGCCAAGTGGGAAAGGGTGGTTTTGAGGCTGAAGGCAGCAGGAAAGCCTGCAGCCCCCAGGTCTGTGGGGCTACGCAAGCGGTTCCCAAAGAGCTTTAGAACAAGGCATAGTTTTCCCTGCTGGCTCTTTGGGCGTGGGACCACTCTCCAGCCATATGGCCATTCCTGTGCCTGGCGCTGCATCAAGTGGGAAAGGGTGGTTTTGAGTCTGAAGGCAGCAGGAAAGCCTGCAGCCCGCAGGTGTGTGGGGCTACGCAAGCGGTTGCCAAAGAGCTTTAGAACAAGGCATAGTTTTCCCCGCTGGCTCTTTGGGCGTGGGACCAATCTCCAGACATATGGCCACTTTTGTGCCTGGCGCGGCGCCAAGTGGGAAAGGGTGGTTTAGAGGCTGAAGGCAGCAGGAAAGCCTGCAGCCCGCAGGTCTGTGGGGCTACGCAAGCGGTTCCCAAAGAGCTTTAGAACAAGGCATAGTTTTCCCTGCTGGCTCTTTGGGCATGGGACCAATCTCCAGCCATATGGCCATTTTTGTGCCTGGCACTGCACCAAGTGGGAAAGGGTGGTTTTGAGGCTGAAGGCAGCAGGAAAGCCTGCAGCCCCCAGGTCTGTGGGACCACACCAGCGGTTCCCAACGAGCTTTAGAACAAGGCATACTTTTCCCTGCTGGCTCTTTGGGTGTGGGACCAGTCTCCAGACATATGTAGATTTTGGAGGCTGGCGCCGCGCCAAGTGGGAAAGGGTGGTTTTGAGGCTGAAGGCAGCAGGAAAGCCTGCAGCCCCCAGGTGTGTGGGGCTACGCAAGCGGTTCCCAAAGAGCTTTAGAACAAGGCATAGTTTTCCCTGCTGGCTCTTTGGGCGTGGGACCACTCTCCAGACATATGGCCATTTCTGTGCCTGGCGCTGCATCAAGTGGGAAAGGGTGGTTTTGAGGCTGAAGGCAGCAGGAAAGCCTGCAGCCCGCAGGTCTGTGGGGCTACGCAAGCGGTTGCCAAAGAGCTTTAGAACAAGGCATAGTTTTCCCTGCTGGCTCTTTGGGCGTGGGACCAATCTCTAGACATATGGCCATTTTTCTGCCTGGCGCCGCGCCAAGTGGGAAAGGGTGGTTTTGAGGCTGAAGGCAGCAGGAAAGCCTGCAGCCCGCAGGTCAGTGGGGCTATGCAAACGGTTCCCAAAGAGCTTTAGAACAAGGCATAGTTTTCCCTGCTGGCTCTTTGGGTGTGGGACCAGTCTCCAGACATATTTAGATTTTGGCGGCTGGCGCGGCGAGAAGTGGGAAAGGATGGTTTTGAGGCTGAAGGCAGCAGGAAAGCCTGCAGCCCGCAGGTCTGTGGGGCTACGCAAGCGGTTCCCAAACAGGTTTAGAACAAGGCATAGTTTTCCCTGCTGGCTCTTTGGGCGTGGGACCAATCTCCAGACATATGGCCATTTTTCTGCCTGGCGCCGCGCCAAGTGGGAAAGGGTGGTTTTGAGGCTGAAGGCAGCAGGAAAGCCTGCAGCCCCCAGGTCTGTGGGGCTACGCAAGCGGTTCCCAAAGAGCTTTACAACAAGGCATAGTTTTCCCTGCTGGCTCTTTGGGTGTTGGACCAGTCTCCAGACATATGTAGATTTTAGAGGCTGGCGCTGCACCAAGTGGGAAAGGGTGGTTTTGAGGCTGAAGGCAGCAGGAAAGCCTGCAGCCCCCAGGTCTGTGGGGCTACGCAAGCGGTTGCCTAAGAGCTTTAGAACAAGGCATAGTTTTCCCTGCTGGCTCTTTGGGTGTGGGACCAGTCTCCAGACATATGTAGATTTTGGAGGCTGGCGCCGCGCCAAGTGGGAAAGGGTGGTTTTGAGGCTGAAGGCAGCAGGAAGGCCTGCAGACCCCAGGTCTGTGGGGTTACGCAAGCGGTTCCCAAAGAGCTTTAGAACAAGGCATAGTTTTCCCTGCTGGCTCTTTGGGCGTTGGACCAATCTCCAGACATATGGCCATTTTTGTGCCTGGCGCGGCGCCAAGTGGGAAAGGGTGGTTTTGAGGCTGAAGGCAGCAGGAAAGCCTGCAGCTCCCAGGTCTGTGGGGCTACGCAAGCGGTTCCCAAAGAGCTTTAGAACAAGGCATAGTTTTCCCTGCTGGCTCTTTGGGCGTGGGACCACTCTCCAGCCATATGGCCATTCCTGTGCCTGGCGCTGCATCAAGTGGGAAAGGGTGGTTTTGAGTCTGAAGGCAGCAGGAAAGCCTGCAGCCCGCAGGTGTGTGGGGCTACGCAAGCGGTTGCCAAAGAGCTTTAGAACAAGGCATAGTTTTCCCCGCTGGCTCTTTGGGCGTGGGACCAATCTCCAGACATATGGCCACTTTTGTGCCTGGCGCGGCGCCAAGTGGGAAAGGGTGGTTTAGAGGCTGAAGGCAGCAGGAAAGCCTGCAGCCCGCAGGTCTGTGGGGCTACGCAAGCGGTTCCCAAAGAGCTTTAGAACAAGGCATAGTTTTCCCTGCTGGCTCTTTGGGCATGGGACCAATCTCCAGACATATGGCCATTTTTGTGCCTGGCACTGCACCAAGTGGGAAAGGGTGGTTTTGAGGCTGAAGGCAGCAGGAAAGCCTGCAGCCCCCAGGTCTGTGGGACCACACCAGCGGTTCCCAACGAGCTTTAGAACAAGGCATAGTTTTCCCTGCTGGCTGTTTGGGTGTGGGACCAGTCTCCAGACATATGTAGATTTTGGAGGCTGGCGCCGCGCCAAGTGGGAAAGGGTGGTTTTGAGGCTGAAGGCAGCAGGAAGGCCTGCAGACCCCAGGTCTGTGGGGCTACGCAAGCGGTTCCCAAAGAGCTTTAGAACAAGGCATAGTTTTCCCTGCTGGCTCTTTGGGCGTTGGACCAATCTCCAGACATATGGCCATTTTTGTGCCTGGCGCGGCGCCACGTGGGAAAGGGTGGTTTTGAGGCTGAAGGCAGCAGGAAAGCCTGCAGCCCCCAGGTGTGTGGGGCTACGCAAGTGTTTCCCAAACAGCTTTAGAACAAGGCATAGTTTTCCCTGGTGGCTCTTTGGGCGTGGGACCAATCTCCAGACATATGGCCACATTTGTGCCTGGCACGGCGCCAAGTGGGAAAGGGTGGTTTTGAGGCTGAAGGCAGCAGGAAAGCCTGCAGCCCGCAGGTGTGTGGGGCTACGCAAGCGGTTCCCAAAGAGCTTTAGAACAAGGCATAGTTTTCCCTGCTGGCTCTTTGGGCATGGGACCAATCTCCAGACATATGGCCATTTTTCTGCCTGGCGCGGCGCCAAGTGGGAAAGGGTGGTTTTGAGGCTGAAGGCAGCAGGAAAGCCTGCAGCCCGCAGGTGTGTGGGGCTACGCAAGCGGTTCCCAAAGAGCTTTAGAACAAGGCATAGTTTTCCCTGCTGGCTCTTTGGGCGTGGGACCAATCTCCAGACATATGGCCACTTTTGTGCCTGGCGCGGCGCCAAGTGGGAAAGGGTGGTTTTGAGGCTGAAGGCAGCAGGAAAGCCTGCAGCCCCCAGGTCTGTGGGGCTACGCAAGCGGTCCCCAAAGAGCTTTAGAACAAGGCATAGTTTTCCCTGCTGGCTCTTTGGGCATGGGACCAATCTCCAGCCATATGGCCATTTCTGTGCCTGGCGCTGCATCAAGTGGGAAAGGGTGGTTTTGAGGCTGAAGGCAGCAGGAAAGCCTGCAGCCCGCAGGTCTGTGGGGCTACGCAAGCGGTTGCCAAAGAGCTTTAGAACAAGGCATAGTTTTCCCTGCTGGCTCTTTGGGCGTGGGACCAATCTCTAGACATATGTCCATTTTTGTGCCTGGCGCCGCGCCAAGTGGGAAAGGGTGGTTTTGAGGCTGAAGGCAGCAGGAAAGCCTGCAGCCCGCAGGTCAGTGGGGCTACGCAAGCGGTTCCCAAAGAGCTTTAGAAGAAGGCATAGTTTTCCCTGCTGGCTCTTTTGGTGTGGGACCAGTCTCCAGACATATTTAGATTTTGGCGGCTGGCGCGGCGACAAGTGGGAAAGGATGGTGTTGAGGCTGAAGGCAGCAGGAAAGCCTGCAGCCCGCAGGTCTGTGGGGCTACGCAAGCGGTTCCCAAACAGGTTTACAACAAGGCATAGTTTTCCCTGCTGGCTCTTTGGGCGTGGGACCAATCTCCAGACATATGGCCATTTTTCTGCCTGGCGCGGCGCCAAGTGGGAAAGGGTGGTTTTGAGGTTGAAGGCAGCAGGAAAGCCTGCAGCCCCCAGGTGTGTGGGGCTACGCAAACGGTTCCCAAAGAGCTTTAGAACAAGGCATAGTTTTCCCTGCTGGCTCTTTGGGCGTGGGACCAATCTCCAGACATATGGCCATTTTTCTGCCTGGCGCGGCGCCAAGTGGGAAAGGGTGGTTTTGAGGCTGAAGGCAGCAGGAAAGCCTGCAGCCCGCAGGTCTGTGGGGCTACGCAAGCGGTTCCCAAAGAGCTTTAGAACAAGGCACAGTTTTCCCTGCTGGCTCTTTGGGCGTGGGACCAATCTCCAGACATATGGCCATTTTTGTGCCTGGCGCTGCACCAAGTGGGAAAGGGTGGTTTTGAGGCTGAAGGCAGCAGGAAAGCCTGCAGCCCCCAGGTGTGTGGGGCTACGCAAGCGGTTCCCAAAGAGCTTTAGAACAAGGCATAGTTTTCCCTGCTGGCTCTTTGGGTGTGGGACCAGTCTCCAGACATATGTAGATTTTAGAGGCTGGCGCTGCACCAAGTGGGAAAGGGTGGTTTTGAGGCTGAAGGCAGCAGGAAAGCCTGCAGCCCCCAGGTCTGTGAGGCCACACCAGCGGTTCCCAAACAGGTTTAGAACAAGGCATAGTTTTCCCTGCTGGCTCTTTGGGCATCGGACCAATCTCCAGACATATGGCCACTTTTGTGCCTGGCGCGGCGCCAAGTGGGAAAGGGTAGTTTTGAGTCTGAAGGCAGCAGGAAAGCCTGCAGCCCCCAGGTGTGTGGGGCTATGGAAACGGTTCCCAAAGAGCTTTAGAACAAGGCATAGTTTTCCCTGCTGGCTCTTTGGGCGTGGGACCAATCTCCAGACATATGGCCATTTTTCTGCCTGGCGCGGCGCCAAGTGGGAAAGGGTGGTTTTGAGGATGAAGGCAGCAGGAAAGCCTGCAGCCCCCAGGTGTGTGGGGCTACGCAAGCGGTTCCCAAAGAGCTTTAGAACAAGGCATAGTTTTCCCTGCTGGCTCTTTGGGCGTGGGACCAATCTCCAGACATATGGCCATTTTTCTGCCTGGCACTGCACCAAGTGGGAAAGGGTGGTTTTGAGGCTGAAGGCAGCAGGAAAGCCTGCAGCCCCCAGGTCTGTGGGACCACACCAGCGGTTCCCAACGAGCTTTAGAACAAGGCATAGTTTTCCCTGCTGGCTCTTTGGGTGTGGGACCAGTCTCCAGACATATGTAGATTTTGGAGGCTGGCGCCGCGCCAAGTGGGAAAGGGTGGTTTTGAGGCTGAAGGCAGCAGGAAGGCCTGCAGACCCCAGGTCTGTGGGGCTACGCAAGCGGTTCCCAAAGAGCTTTAGAACAAGGCATAGTTTTCCCTGCTGGCTCTTTGGGCGTTGGACCAATCTCCAGACATATGGCCATTGTTGTGCCTGGTGCGGCGCCAAGTGGGAAAGGGTGGTTTTGAGGCTGAAGGCAGCAGGAAAGCCTGCAGCCCCCAGGTCTGTGGGGCTACGCAAGCGGTTCCCAAAGAGCTTTAGAACAAGGCATAATTTTCCCTGCTGGCTCTTTGGGCGTGGGACCACTCTCCAGCCATATGGCCATTTCTGTGCCTGGCGCTGCATCAAGTGGGAAAGGGTGGTTTTGAGGCTGAAGGCAGCAGGAAAGCCTGCAGCCCCCAGGTCTGTGGGGCTACGCAAGCGGTTCCCAAAGAGCTTTAGAACAAGGCATAGTTTTCCCTGCTGGCTCTTTGGGCGTTGGACCAATCTCCAGACATATGGCCATTTTTGTGCCTGGCGCGGCGCCAAGTGGGAAAGGGTGGTTTTGAGGCTGAAGGCAGCAGGAAAGCCTGCAGCCCCCAGGTCTGTGGGGCTACGCAAGCGGTTCACAAAGAGCTTTAGAACAAGGCATAGTTTTCCCTGCTGGCTCTTTGGGCATGGGACCAATCTCCAGACATATGGCCATTTTTCTGCCTGGCGCGGCGCCAAGTGGGAAAGGGTGGTTTTGAGGCTGAAGGCAGCAGGAAAGCCTGCAGCCCCCAGGTGTGTGGGGCTACGCAAGCGGTTCCCAAAGAGCTTTAGAACAAGGCATAGTTTTCCCTGCTGGCTCTTTGGGCGTGGGACCAATCTCCAGACATATGGCCACTTTTGTGCCTGGCGCGGCGCCAAGTGGGAAAGGGTGGTTTTGAGGCTGAAGGCAGCAGGAAAGCCTGCAGCCCCCAGGTCTGTGGGGCTACGCAAGCGGTCCCCAAAGAGCTTTAGAACAAGGCATAGTTTTCCCTGCTGGCTCTTTGGGCATGGGACCAATCTCCAGCCATATGGCCATTTTTGTGCCTGGCACTGCACCAAGTGGGAAAGGGTGGTTTTGAGGCTGAAGGCAGCAGGAAAGCCTGCAGCCCCCAGGTCTGTGGGGCCACACCAGCGGTTCCCAACGAGCTTTAGAACAAGGCATAGTTTTCCCTGCTGGCTCTTTTGGTGTGGGACCAGTCTCCAGACATATGTAGATTTTGGAGGCTGGCACCGCGCCAAGTGGGAAAGGGTGGTTTTGAGGCTGAAGGCAGCAGGAAAGCCTGCAGCCCCCAGGTCTGTGGGGCTACGCAAGCGGTTCCCAAAGAGCTTTAGAACAAGGCATAGTTTTCCCTGCTGGCTCTTTGGGCGTGGGACCACTCTCCAGACATATGGCCATTTCTGTGCCTGGCGCTGCATCAAGTGGGAAAGGGTGGTTTTGAGGCTGAAGGCAGCAGGAAAGCCTGCAGCCCGCAGGTCTGTGGGGCTACGCAAGCGGTTGCCAAAGAGCTTTAGAACAAGGCATAGTTTTCCCTGCTGGCTCTTTGGGCGTGGGACCAATCTCTAGACATATGGCCATTTTTGTGCCTGGCGCCGCGCCAAGTGGGAAAGGGTGGTTTTGAGGCTGAAGGCAGCAGGAAAGCCTGCAGCCCGCAGGTCTGTGGGGCTACGCAAGCGGTTCCCAAAGAGCTTTAGAAGAAGGCATAGTTTTCCCTGCTGGCTCTTTGGGTGTGGGACCAGTCTTCAGACATATTTAGATTTTGGCGGCTGGCGCGGCGACAAGTGGGAAAGGATGGTTTTGAGGCTGAAGGCAGCAGGAAAGCCTGCAGCCCCCAGGTCTGTGGGGCTACGCAAGCGGTTCCCAAACAGGTTTAGAACAAGGCATAGTTTTCCCTGCTGGCTCTTTGGGCATGGGAGCAATCTCCAGACATATGGCCATTTTTCTTCCTGGCGCGGCGCCAAGTGGGAAAGGGTAGTTTTGAGGTTGAAGGCAGCAGGAAAGCCTGCAGCCCCCAGGTGTGTGGGGCTACGCAAACGGTTCCCAAAGAGCTTTAGAACAAGGCATAGTTTTCCCTGCTGGCTCTTTGGGCGTGGGACCAATCTCCAGACATATGGCCATTTTTCTGCCTGGCGCCGCGCCAAGTGGGAAAGGGTGGTTTTGAGGCTGAAGGCAGCAGGAAAGCCTGCAGCACCCAGGTCTGTGGGGCTACGCAAGCGGTTCCCAAAGAGCTTTAGAACAAGGCATAGTTTTCCCTGCTGGCTCTTTGGGCGTGGGACCAATCTCCAGACATATGGCCATTTTTCTGCCTGGCACTGCACCAAGTGGGAAAGGGTGGTTTTGAGGCTGAAGGCAGCAGGAAAGCCTGCAGCCCCCAGGTCTGTGGGACCACACCAGCGGTTCCCAACGAGCTTTAGAACAAGGCATAGTTTTCCCTGCTGGCTCTTTGGGTGTGGGACCAGTCTCCAGACATATGTAGATTTTGGAGGCTGGCGCCGCGCCAAGTGGGAAAGGGTGGTTTTGAGGCTGAAGGCAGCAGGAAGGCCTGCAGACCCCAGGTCTGTGGGGCTACGCAAGCGGTTCCCAAAGAGCTTTAGAACAAGGCATAGTTTTCCCTGCTGGCTCTTTGGGCGTTGGACCAATCTCCAGACATATGGCCATTGTTGTGCCTGGTGCGGCGCCAAGTGGGAAAGGGTGGTTTTGAGGCTGAAGGCAGCAGGAAAGCCTGCAGCCCGCAGGTCTGTGGGGCTACGCAAGCGGTTCCCAAAGAGCTTTAGAACAAGGCATAATTTTCCCTGCTGGCTCTTTGGGCGTGGGACCACTCTCCAGCCATATGGCCATTTCTGTGCCTGGCACTGCATCAAGTGGGAAAGGGTGGTTTTGAGGCTGAAGGCAGCAGGAAAGCCTGCAGCCCCCAGGTCTGTGGGGCTACGCAAGCGGTTCCCAAAGAGCTTTAGAACAAGGCATAGTTTTCCCTGCTGGCTCTTTGGGCGTGGGACCAATCTCCAGACATATGGCCATTTTTGTGCCTGGCGCGGCGCCAAGTGGGAAAGGGTGGTTTTGAGGCTGAAGGCAGCAGGAAAGCCTGCAGCCCCCAGGTCTGTGGGGCTACGCAAGCGGTTCACAAAGAGCTTTAGAACAAGGCATAGTTTTCCCTGCTGGCTCTTTGGGCATGGGACCAATCTCCAGACATATGGCCATTTTTCTGCCTGGCGCGGCGCCAAGTGGGAAAGGGTGGTTTTGAGGCTGAAGGCAGCAGGAAAGCCTGCAGCCCGCAGGTGTGTGGGGCTACGCAAGCGGTTCCCAAAGAGCTTTAGAACAAGGCATAGTTTTCCCTGCTGGCTCTTTGGGCGTGGGACCAATCTCCAGCCATATGGCCACTTTTGTGCCTGGCGCGGCGCCAAGTGGGAAAGGGTGGTTTTGAGGCTGAAGGCAGCAGGAAAGCCTGCAGCCCCCAGCTCTGTGGGGCTACGCAAGCGGTCCCCAAAGAGCTTTAGAACAAGGCATAGTTTTCCCTGCTGGCTCTTTGGGCATGGGACCAATCTCCAGCCATATGGCCATTTTTGTGCCTGGCACTGCACCAAGTGGGAAAGGGTGGTTTTGAGGCTGAAGGCAGCAGGAAAGCCTGCAGCCCCCAGGTCTGTGGGACCACACCAGCGGTTCCCAACAAGCTTTAGAACAAGGCATAGTTTTCCCTGCTGGCTCTTTTGGTGTGGGACCAGTCTCCAGACATATGTAGATTTTGGAGGCTGGCACCGCGCCAAGTGGGAAAGGGTGGTTTTGAGGCTGAAGGCAGCAGGAAAGCCTGCAGCCCGCAGGTCTGTGGGGCTACGCAAGCGGTTCCCAAAGAGCTTTAGAACAAGGCATAGTTTTCCCTGCTGGCTCTTTGGGCGTGGGACCACTCTCCAGACATATGGCCATTTCTGTGCCTGGCGCTGCATCAAGTGGGAAAGGGTGGTTTTGAGGCTGAAGGCAGCAGGAAAGCCTGCAGCCCGCAGGTCTGTGGGGCTACGCAAGCGGTTGCCAAAGAGCTTTAGAACAAGGCATAGTTTTCCCTGCTGGCTCTTTGGGCGTGGGACCAATCTCTAGACATATGGCCATTTTTGTGCCTTGCGCGGCGCCAAGTGGGAAAGGGTGGTTTTGAGGCTGAAGGCAGCAGGAAAGCCTGCAGCCCCCAGGTCTGTGGGGCTACGCAAGCGGTTCCCAAAGAGCTTTAGAACAAGGCATAGTTTTCCCTGCTGGCTCTTTGGGTGTGGGACCAGTCTTCAGACATATTTAGATTTTGGCGGCTGGCGCGGCGACAAGTGGGAAAGGATGGTTTTGAGGCTGAAGGCAGCAGGAAAGCCTGCAGCCCCCAGGTCTGTGGGGCTACGCAAGCGGTTCCCAAACAGGTTTAGAACAAGGCATAGTTTTCCCTGCTGGCTCTTTGGGCATGGGAGCAATCTCCAGACATATGGCCATTTTTTTTCCTGGCGCGGCGCCAAGTGGGAAAGGGTAGTTTTGAGGTTGAAGGCAGCAGGAAAGCCTGCAGCCCCCAGGTGTGTGGGGCTACGCAAGCGGTTCCCAAAGAGCTTTAGAACAAGGCATAGTTTTCCCTGCTGGCTCTTTGGGTGTGGGACCAGTCTCCAGACATATGTAGATTTTAGAGGCTGGCGCTGCACCAAGTGGGAAAGGGTGGTTTTGAGGCTGAAGGCAGCAGGAAAGCCTGCAGCCCCCAGGTCTGTGAGGCCACACCAGCGGTTCCCAAAGAGCTTTAGAACAAGGCATAGTTTTCCCTGCTGGCTCTTTGGGTGTGGGACTAGTCTCCAGACATATGTAGATTTTAGAGGCTGGCGCGGTGCCAAGTGGGAAAGGGTGTTTTTGAGGCTGAAGGCAGCAGGAAAGCCTGCAGCCCCCAGGTCTGTGAGGCCACACCAGCGGTTCCCAAAGAGCTTTAGAACAAGGCATAGTTTTCCCTGCTGGCTCTTTGGGCGTGGGACCAATCTCCAGACATATGGCCATTTTTGTGCCTGGCGCGGCGCCAAGTTGGAAAGGGTGGTTTTGAGGCTGAAGGCAGCAGGAAAACCTGCAGCCCCCAGGTGTGTGGGGCTACGCAAGCGGTTCCCAAAGAGCTTTAGAACAAGGCATAGTTTTCCCTGCTGGCTCTTTGGGCGTGGGACCAATCTCCAGTCATATGTCCATTTTTGTGCCTGGCGCGGCGCCAAGTGGGAAAGGGTAGTTTTGAGGTTGAAGGCAGCAGGAAAGCCTGCAGCCCCCAGGTCTGTGGGGCTACGCAAGTGGTTGCCTAAGAGCTTTAGAACAAGGCATAGTTTTCCCTGCTGGCTCTTTGGGCATGGGACCAATCTCCAGACATATGGCCATTTTTCTGCCTTGCGCGGCGCCAAGTGGGAAAGGGTGGTTTTGAGGCTGAAGGCAGCAGGAAAGCCTGCACCCCGCAGGTCTGTGGGGCTACGCAAGCGGCTCCCAAAGAGCTTTAGAACAAGGCATAGTTTTCCCTGCTCGCTCTTTGGGCGTGGGACCAATCTCTAGACATATGGCCACTTTTGTGCCTGGCGCGGCGCCAATTGGGAAAGGGTGGTTTTGAGGCTGAAGGCAGCAGGAAAGCCTGCAGCCCCCAGGTGTGTGGGGCTACGCAAGCGGTTCCCAAAGACCTTTAGAACAAGGCATAGTTTTCCGTGCTGGCTCTTTGGGTGTGGGACCAGTCTCCAGACATATGTAGATTTTAGAGGCTGGCGCGGTGCCAAGTGGGAAAGGGTGGTTTTGAGGCTGAAGGCAGCAGGAAAGCCTGCAGCCCCCAGGTCTGTGAGGCCACACCAGAGGTTCCCAAAGAGCTTTAGAACAAGGCATAGTTTTCCCTGCTGGCTCTTTGGGCGTGGGACCAATCTGCAGACATATGGCCATTTTTGTGCCTGGCGCGGCGCCAAGTGGGAAAGGGTGGTTTTGAGGCTGAAGGCAGCAGGAAAGCCTGCAGCCCCCAGGTCAGTGGGGCTACGCAAGCGTTTCCCAAACAGCTTTAGAACAAGGCATAGTTTTCCCTGTTGGCTCTTTGGGCATGGGACCAATCTCCAGACATATGGCCACATTTGTGCCTGGCGCGGCGCCAAGTGGGAAAGGGTGGTTTTGAGGCTGAAGGCAGCAGGAAAGCCTGCAGCCCCCAGGTCTGTGGGGCTACGCAAGCGGTTGCCAAAGAGCTTTAGAACAAGGCATAGTTTTCCCTGCTGGCTCTTTGGGCGTGGGACCAATCTCTAGACATATGTCCATTTTTGTGCCTGGCGCTAAACCAAGTGGGAATGGGTGGTTTTTAGGGTGAAGGCAGCAGGAAAGCCTGCAGCCCGCAGGTCTCTGGGGCCACACCAGCCGTTCCCAAAGAGCTTTAGAACAAGGCATAGTTTTCCCTGCTGGCTCTTTGGGTGTGGGACTAGTCTCCAGACATATGTAGATTTTAGAGGCTGGCGCGGTGCCAAGTGGGAAAGGGTGGTTTTGAGGCTGAAGGCAGCAGGAAAGCCTGCAGCCCCCAGGTCTGTGGGGCTACGCAAGCGTTTCCCAAACAGCTTTAGAACAAGGCATAGTTTTCCCTGCTGGCTCTTTGGGCGTGGGACCAATCTCCAGACATATGGCCACTTTAGTGCCTGGCGTGGCGCCAAGTGGGAAAGGGTAGTTTTGAGGTTGAAGGCAGCAGGAAAGCCTGCAGCCCCCAGGTCTGTGGGGCTACGCAAGCGGTTGCCTAAGAGCTTTAGAACAAGGCATAGTTTTCCCTGCTGGCTCTTTGGGTGTGGGACCAGTCTCCAGACATATGGAGATTTTGGAGGCTGGCGCCGCGCCAAGTGGGAAAGGGTGGTTTTGAGGCTGAAGGCAGCAGGAAGGCCTGCAGACCCCAGGTCTGTGGGGCTACGCAAGCGGTTCCCAAAGAGCTTTAGAACAAGGCATAGTTTTCCCTGCTGGCTCTTTGGGCGTTGGACCAATCTCCAGCCATATGGCCATTTTTGTGCCTGGCGCGGCGCCAAGTGGGAAAGGGTGGTTTTGAGGCTGAAGGCAGCAGGAAAGCCTGCAGCCCCCAGGTCTGTGGGGCTACGCAAGCGGTTCCCAAAGAGCTTTAGAACAAGGCATAGTTTTCCCTGCTGGCTCTTTGGGCGTGGGACCACTCTCCAGCCATATGGCCATTTCTGTGCCTGGCGCTGCATCAAGTGGGAAAGGGTGGTTTTGAGGCTGAAGGCAGCAGGAAAGCCTGCAGCCCCCAGGTCTGTGGGGCTACGCAAGCGGTTGCCAAAGAGCTTTAGAACAAGGCATAGTTTTCCCTGCTGGCTCTTTGGGCATGGGACCAATCTCCAGACATATGGCCATTTTTGTGCCTGGCGCGGCGCCAAGTGGGAAAGGGTGGTTTTGAGGCTGAAGGCAGCAGGAAAGCCTGCAGCCCCCAGGTGTGTGGGGCTACGCAAGTGTTTCCCAAACAGCTTTAGAACAAGGCATAGTTTTCCCTGCTGGCTCTTTGGGCGTGGGACCAATCTCCAGACATATGGCCACATTTGTGCCTGGCGCGGCGCCAAGTGGGAAAGGGTGGTTTTGAGGCTGAAGGCAGCAGGAAAGCCTGCAGCCCGCAGGTCTGTGGGGCTACGCAAGCGGTTCCCAAAGAGCTTTAGAACAAGGCATAGTTTTCCCTGCTGGCTCTTTGGGCATGGGACCAATCTCCAGACATATGGCCATTTTTGTGCCTGGCGCGGCGCCAAGTGGGAAAGGGTGGTTTTGAGGCTGAAGGCAGCAGGAAAGCCTGCAGCCCCCAGGTCTGTGGGACCACACCAGCGGTTCCCAACGAGCTTTAGAACAAGGCATAGTTTTCCCTGCTGGCTCTTTGGGTGTGGGACCAGTCTCCAGACATATGTAGATTTTGGAGGCTGGCGCCGCGCCAAGTGGGAAAGGGTGGTTTTGAGGCTGAAGGCAGCAGGAAAGCCTGCAGCCCCCAGGTCTGTGGGGCTACGCAAGCGGTTCCCAAAGAGCTTTAGAACAAGGCATAGTTTTCCCTGCTGGCTCTTTGGGCGTGGGACCACTCTCCAGACATATGGCCATTTCTGTGCCTGGCGCTGCATCAAGTGGGAAAGGGTGGTTTTGAGGCTGAAGGCAGCAGGAAAGCCTGCAGCCCCCAGGTCTGTGGGGCTACGCAAGCGGTTGCCAAAGAGCTTTAGAACAAGGCATAGTTTTCCCTGCTGGCTCTTTGGGCGTGGGACCAATCTCTAGACATATGTCCATTTTTGTGCCTGGCGCCGCGCCAAGTGGGAAAGGGTGGTTTTGAGGCTGAAGGCAGCAGGAAAGCCTGCAGCCCGCAGGTCAGTGGGGCTACGCAAGCGGTTCCCAAAGAGCTTTAGAAGAAGGCATAGTTTTCCCTGCTGGCTCTTTTGGTGTGGGACCAGTCTCCAGACATATTTAGATTTTGGCGGCTGGCGCGGCGACAAGTGGGAAAGGATGGTTTTGAGGCTGAAGGCAGCAGGAAAGCCTGCAGCCCGCAGGTCTGTGGGGCTACGCAAGCGGTTCCCAAAGAGCTTTAGAACAAGGCATAGTTTTCCCTGCTGGCTCTTTGGGCGTGGGACCAATCTCCAGACATATGGCCATTTTTCTGCCTGGCGCGGCGCCAAGTGGGAAAGGGTAGTTTTGAGGTTGAAGGCAGCAGGAAAGCCTGCAGCCCCCAGGTGTGTGGGGCTACGCAAACGGTTCCCAAAGAGCTTTAGAACAAGGCATAGTTTTCCCTGCTGGCTCTTTGGGCGTGGGACCAATCTCCAGACTTATGGCCATTTTTCTGCCTGGCGCCGCGCCAAGTGGGAAAGGGTGGTTTTGAGGCTGAAGGCAGCAGGAAAGCCTGCAGCCCCCAGGTCTGTGGGGCTACGCAAGCGGTTCCCAAAGAGCTTTAGAACAAGGCACAGTTTTCCCTGCTGGCTCTTTGGGCGTGGGACCAATCTCCAGACATATGGCCATTTTTGTGCCTGGCGCTGCACCAAGTGGGAAAGGGTGGTTTTGAGGCTGAAGGCAGCAGGAAAGCCTGCAGCCCCCAGGTGTGTGGGGCTACGCAAGCGGTTCCCAAAGAGCTTTAGAACAAGGCATAGTTTTCCCTGCTGGCTCTTTGGGTGTGGGACCAGTCTCCAGACATATGTAGATTTTAGAGGCTGGCGCTGCACCAAGTGGGAAAGGGTGGATTTGAGGCTGAAGGCAGCAGGAAAGCCTGCAGCCCCCAGGTCTGTGAGGCCACACCAGCGGTTCCCAAAGAGCTTTAGAACAAGGCATAGTTTTCCCTGCTGGCTCTTTGGGTGTGGGACCAGTCTCCACACATATGTAGATTTTGGAGGCTGGCGCCGCGCCAAGTGGGAAAGGGTGGTTTTGAGGCTGAAGGCAGCAGGAAGGCCTGCAGACCCCAGGTCTGTGGGGCTACGCAAGCGGTTCCCAAAGAGCTTTAGAACAAGGCATAGTTTTCCCTGCTGGCTCTTTGGGCGTTGGACCAATCTCCAGACATATGGCCATTTTTGTGCCTGGCGCGGCGCCAAGTGGGAAAGGGTGGTTTTGAGGCTGAAGGCAGCAGGAAAGCCTGCAGCCCCCAGGTCTGTGGGGCTACGCAAGCGGTTCCCAAAGAGCTTTAGAACAAGGCATAGTTTTCCCTGCTGGCTCTTTGGGTGTGGGACCAGTCTCCAGACATATGTAGATTTTGGAGGCTGGCGCCGCGCCAAGTGGGAAAGGGTGGTTTTGAGGCTGAAGGCAGCAGGAAAGCCTGCAGCCCCCAGGTCTGTGGGGCTACGCAAGCGGTTCCCAAAGAGCTTTAGAACAAGGCATAGTTTTCCCTGCTGGCTCTTTGGGCGTGGGACCACTCTCCAGACATATGGCCATTTCTGTGCCTGGCGCTGCATCAAGTGGGAAAGGGTGGTTTTGAGGCTGAAGGCAGCAGGAAAGCCTGCAGCCCGCAGGTCAGTGGGGCTACGCAAGCGGTTCCCAAAGAGCTTTAGAAGAAGGCATAGTTTTCCCTGCTGGCTCTTTTGGTGTGGGACCAGTCTCCAGACATATGTAGATTTTAGAGGCTGGCGCGGCGACAAGTGGGAAAGGATGGTGTTGAGGCTGAAGGCAGCAGGAAAGCCTGCAGCCCCCAGGTCTGTGGGGCTACGCAAGCGGTTCCCAAACAGGTTTAGAACAAGGCATAGTTTTCCCTGCTGGCTCTTTGGGCGTGGGACCAATCTCCAGACATATGGCCATTTTTCTGCCTGGCGCGGCGCCAAGTGGGAAAGGGTAGTTTTGAGGTTGAAGGCAGCAGGAAAGCCTGCAGCCCCCAGGTGTGTGGGGCTACGCAAACGGTTCCCAAAGAGCTTTAGAACAAGGCATAGTTTTCCCTGCTGGCTCTTTGGGCGTGGGACCAATCTCCAGACATATGGCCATTTTTCTGCCTGGCGCCGCGCCAAGTGGGAAAGGGTGGTTTTGAGGCTGAAGGCAGCAGGAAAGCCTGCAGCCCGCAGGTCTGTGGGGCTACGCAAGCGGTTCCCAAAGAGCTTTAGAACAAGGCACAGTTTTCCCTGCTGGCTCTTTGGGCGTGGGACCAATCTCCAGACATATGGCCATTTTTGTGCCTGGCGCTGCACCAAGTGGGAAAGGGTGCTTTTGAGGCTGAAGGCAGCAGGAAAGCCTGCAGCCCCCAGGTGTGTGGGGCTACGCAAGCGGTTCCCAAAGAGCTTTAGAACAAGGCATAGTTTTCCCTGCTGGCTCTTTGGGTGTGGGACCAGTCTCCAGACATATGTAGATTTTAGAGGCTGGCGCTGCACCAAGTGGGAAAGGGTGGATTTGAGGCTGAAGGCAGCAGGAAAGCCTGCAGCCCCCAGGTCTGTGAGGCCACACCAGCGGTTCCCAAAGAGCTTTAGAACAAGGCATAGTTTTCCCTGCTGGCTCTTTGGGTGTGGGACCAGTCTCCACACATATGTAGATTTTGGAGGCTGGCGCCGCGCCAAGTGGGAAAGGGTGGTTTTGAGGCTGAAGGCAGCAGGAAGGCCTGCAGACCCCAGGTCTGTGGGGCTACGCAAGCGGTTCCCAAAGAGCTTTAGAACAAGGCATAGTTTTCCCTGCTGGCTCTTTGGGCGTTGGACCAATCTCTAGACATATGTCCATTTTTGTGCCTGGCGCCGCGCCAAGTGGGAAAGGGTGGTTTTGAGGCTGAAGGCAGCAGGAAAGCCTGCAGCCCGCAGGTCAGTGGGGCTACGCAAGCGGTTCCCAAAGAGCTTTAGAAGAAGGCATAGTTTTCCCTGCTGGCTCTTTTGGTGTGGGACCAGTCTCCAGACATATGTAGATTTTGGCGGCTGGCGCGGCGACAAGTGGGAAAGGATGGTTTTGAGGCTGAAGGCAGCAGGAAAGCCTGCAGCCCGCAGGTCTGTGGGGCTACGCAAGCGGTTCCCAAACAGGTTTAGAACAAGGCATAGTTTTCCCTGCTGGCTCTTTGGGCGTGGGACCAATCTCCAGACATATGGCCATTTTTCTGCCTGGCGCGGCGCCACGTGGGAAAGGGTAGTTTTGAGGTTGAAGGCAGCAGGAAAGCCTGCAGCCCCCAGGTGTGTGGGGCTACGCAAACGGTTCCCAAAGAGCTTTAGAACAAGGCATAGTTTTCCCTGCTGGCTCTTTGGGCGTGGGACCAATCTCCAGACATATGGCCATTTTTCTGCCTGGCGCCGCGCCAAGTGGGAAAGGGTGGTTTTGAGGCTGAAGGCAGCAGGAAAGCCTGCAGCCCGCAGGTCTGTGGGGCTACGCAAGCGGTTCCCAAAGAGCTTTAGAACAAGGCACAGTTTTCCCTGCTGGCTCTTTGGGCGTGGGACCAATCTCCAGACATATGGCCATTTTTGTGCCTGGCGCTGCACCAAGTGGGAAAGGGTGGATTTGAGTCTGAAGGCAGCAGGAAAGCCTGCAGCCCCCAGGTCTGTGAGGCCACACCAGCGGTTCTCAAAGAGCTTTAGAACAAGGCATAGTTTTCCCTGCTGGCTCTTTGGGTGTGGGACCAGTCTCCACACATATGTAGATTTTGGAGGCTGGCGCCGCGCCAAGTGGGAAAGGGTGGTTTTGAGGCTGAAGGCAGCAGGAAGGCCTGCAGACCCCAGGTCTGTGGGGCTACGCAAGCGGTTCCCAAAGAGCTTTAGAACAAGGCATAGTTTTCCCTGCTGGCTCTTTGGGCGTTGGACCAATCTCTAGACATATGGCCATTTTTGTGGCTGGCGCGGCGCCAAGTGGGAAAGGGTGGTTTTGAGGCTGAAGGCAGCAGGAAAGCCTGCATCCCCCAGGTCTGTGGGGCTACGCAAGCGGTTCCCAAAGAGCTTTAGAACAAGGCATAGTTTTCCCTGCTGGCTCTTTGGGTGTGGGACCAGTTTCCGGACATATGTAGATTTTAGAGGCTGGCGCCGCGCCAAGTGGGAAAGGGTGGTTTTGAGGCTGAAGGCAGCAGGAAAGCCTGCAGCCCGCAGGTGTGTGGGGCTACGCAAGCGGTTGCCAAAGAGCTTTAGAACAAGGCATAGTTTTCCCTGCTGGCTCTTTCGGCGTGGGACCAATCTCCAGACATATGGCCACTTTTGTGCCTGGTGCGGCGCCAAGTGGGAAAGGGTGGTTTTGAGGCTGAAGGCAGCAGGAAAGCCTGCAGCCCGCAGGTGTGTGGGGCTACGCAAGCGGTTCCCAAAGAGCTTTAGAACAAGGCATAGTTTTCCCTGCTGGCTCTTTGGGCATGGGACCAATCTCCAGACATATGGCCATTTTTGTGCCTGGCGCGGCGCCAAGTGGGAAAGGGTGGTTTTGAGGCTGAAGGCAGCAGGAAAGCCTGCAGCCCGCAGGTGTGTGGGGCTACGCAAGCGGTTCCCAAAGAGCTTTAGAACAAGGCATAGTTTTCCCTGCTGGCTCTTTGGGCGTGGGACCAATCTCCAGACATATGGCCACTTTTGTGCCTGGCGCTGCATCAAGTGGGAAAGGGTGGTTTTGAGGCTGAAGGCAGCAGGAAAGCCTGCAGCCCGCAGGTGTGTGGGGCTACGCAAGCGGTTCCCAAAGAGCTTTAGAACAAGGCATAGTTTTCCCTGCTGGCTCTTTGGGCATGGGACCAATCTCCAGACGTATGGCCATTTTTGAGCCTGGCACTGCACCAAGTGGGAAAGGGTGGTTTTGAGGCTGAAGGCAGCAGGAAAGCCTGCAGCCCCCAGGTCTGTGGGACCACACCAGCGGTTCCCAACGAGCTTTAGAACAAGGCATAGTTTTCCCTGCTGGCTCTTTGGGTGTGGGACCAGTCTCCAGACATATGTAGATTTTGGAGGCTGGCGCCGCGCCAAGTGGGAAAGGGTGGTTTTGAGGCTGAAGGCAGCAGGAAGGCCTGCAGCCCCCAGGTGTGTGGGGCTACGCAAGCGGTTCCCAAAGAGCTTTAGAACAAGGCATAGTTTTCCCTGCTGGCTCTTTGGGCGTGGGACCATTCTCCAGCCATATGGCCATTTCTGTGCCTGGCGCTGCATCAAGTGGGAAAGGGTGGTTTTGAGGCTGAAGGCAGCAGGAAAGCCTGCAGCCCCCAGGTCTGTGGGGCTACGCAAGCGGTTGCCAAAGAGCTTTAGAACAAGGCATAGTTTTCCCTGCTGGCTCTTTGGGCGTGGGACCAATCTCTAGACATATGGTCATTTTTGTGCCTGGCGCCGCGCCAAGTGGGAAAGGGTGGTTTTGAGGCTGAAGGCAGCAGGAAAGCCTGCAGCCCGCAGGTCTGTGGGGCTACGCAAGCGGTTCCAAAACAGGTTTAGAACAAGGCATAGTTTTCCCTGCTGGCTCTTTGGGCATCGGACCAATCTCCAGACATATGGCCACTTTTGTGCCTGGCGCGGCGCCAAGTGGGAAAGGGTAGTTTTGAGTCTGAAGGCAGCAGGAAAGCCTGCAGCCCCCAGGTGTGTGGGGCTATGCAAACGGTTCCCAAAGAGCTTTAGAACAAGGCATAGTTTTCCCTGCTGGCTCTTTGGGCGTGGGACCAATCTCCAGACATATGGCCATTTTTCTGCCTGGCGCGGGGCCAAGTGGGAAAGGGTGGTTTTGAGGCTGAAGGCAGCAGGAAAGCCTGCAGCCCCCAGGTGTGTGGGGCTACGCAAGCGGTTCCCAAAGAGCTTTAGAACAAGGCACAGTTTTCCCTGCTGGCTCTTTGGGCGTGGGACCAATCTCCAGCCATATGGCCATTTTTGTGCCTGGCACTGCACCAAGTGGGAAAGGGTGGTTTTGAGGCTGAAGGCAGCAGGAAAGCCTGCAGCCCCCAGGTCTGTGGGACCACACCAGCGGTTCCCAACGAGCTTTAGAACAAGGCATAGTTTTCCCTGCTGGCTCTTTGGGTGTGGGACCAGTCTCCAGACATATGTAGATTTTGGAGGCTGGCGCCGCGCCAAGTGGGAAAGGGTGGTTTTGAGGCTGAAGGCAGCAGGAAGGCCTGCAGACCCCAGGTCTGTGGGGCTACGCAAGCGGTTCCCAAAGAGCTTTAGAACAAGGCATAGTTTTCCCTGCTGGCTCTTTGGGCGTTGGACCAATCTCCAGACATATGGCCATTTTTGTGCCTGGTGCGGCGCCAAGTGGGAAAGGGTGGTTTTGAGGCTGAAGGCAGCAGGAAAGCCTGCAGCCCCCAGGACTGTGGGGCTACGCAAGCGGTTCCCAAAGAGCTTTAGAACAAGGCATAGTTTTCCCTGCTGGCTCTTTGGGCGTGGGACCACTCTCCAGCCATATGGCCATTTCTGTGCCTGGCGCTGCATCAAGTGGGAAAGGGTGGTTTTGAGGCTGAAGGCAGCAGGAAAGCCTGCAGCCCCCAGGTCTGTGGGGCTACGGAAGCAGCTGCCAAAGAGCTTTAGAACAAGGCATAGTTTTCCCTGCTGGCTCTTTGGGCGTGGGACCAATCTCCAGACATATGGCCATTTTTGTGCCTGGCGCGGCGCCAAGTGGGAAAGGGTGGTTTTGAGGCTGAAGGCAGCAGGAAAGCCTGCAGCCCCCAGGTCTGTGGGGCTACGCAAGTGTTTCCCAAACAGCTTTAGAACAAGGCATAGTTTTCCCTGCTGGCTCTTTGGGCGTGGGACCAATCTCCAGACATATGGCCACATTTGTGCCTGGCGCGGCGCCAAGTGGGAAAGGGTGGTTTTGAGGCTGAAGGCAGCAGGAAAGCCTGCAGCCCGCAGGTGTGTGGGACCACACCAGCGGTTCCCAACGAGCTTTAGAACAAGGCATAGTTTTCCCTGCTGGCTCTTTGGGTGTGGGACCAATCTCCAGACATATGTAGATTTTGGAGGCTGGCACCGCGGCAAGTGGGAAAGGGTGGTTTTGAGGCTGAAGGCAGCAGGAAAGCCTGCAGCCCCCAGGTGTGTGGGGTACGCAAGCGGTTCCCAAAGAGCTTTAGAACAAGGCATAGTTTTCCCTGCTGGCTCTTTGGGCGTGGGACCACTCTCCAGACATATGGCCATTTCTGTGCCTGGCGCTGCATCAAGTGGGAAAGGGTGGTTTTGAGGCTGAAGGCAGCAGGAAAGCCTGCAGCCCGCAGGTCTGTGGGGCTACGCAAGCGGTTGCCAAAGAGCTTTAGAACAAGGCATAGTTTTCCCTGCTGGCTCTTTGGGCGTGGGACCAATCTCTAGACATATGGCCATTTTTGTGCCTGGCGCCGCGCCAAGTGGGAAAGGGTGGTTTTGAGGCTGAAGGCAGCAGGAAAGCCTGCAGCCCGCAGGTCTGTGGGGCTACGCAAGCGGTTCCCAAAGAGCTTTAGAAGAAGGCATAGTTTTCCCTGCTGGCTCTTTGGGTGTGGGACCAGTCTTCAGACATATTTAGATTTTTAGAGGCTGGCGCTGCACCAAGTGGGAAAGGGTGGTTTTGAGGCTGAAGGCAGCAGGAAAGCCTGCAGCCCGCAGGTCTGTGCGACCACACCAGCGGTTCCCAAAGAGCTTTAGAACAAGGCATAGTTTTCCCTGCTGGCTCTTTGGGTGTGGGACCAGTCTCCAGACATATGTAGATTTTGGAGGTTGGCGCCGCGCCAAGTGGGAAAGGGTGGTTTTGAGGCTGAAGGCAGCAGGAAGGCCTGCAGACCCCAGGTCTGTGGGGCTACGCAAGCGGTTCCCAAAGAGCTTTAGAACAAGGCATAGTTTTCCCTGCTGGCTCTTTGGGCGTTGGACCAATCTCCAGACATATGGCCATTTTTGTGCCTGGCGCGGCGCCAAGTGGGAAAGGGTGGTTTTGAGGCTGAAGGCAGCAGGAAAGCCTGCAGCCCCCAGGTCTGTGGGGCTACGCAAGCGGTTCCCAAAGAGCTTTAGAACAAGGCATAGTTTTCCCTTCTGGCTCTTTGGGCGTGGGACCACTCTCCAGCCATATGGCCATTTCTGTGCCTGGCGCTGCATCAAGTGGGAAAGGGTGGCTTTGAGGCTGAAGGCAGCAGGAAAGCCTGCAGCCCGCAGGTGTGTGGGGCTACGCAAGCGGTTGCCAAAGAGCTTTAGAACAAGGCATAGTTTTCCCTGCTGGCTCTTTGGGCGTGGGACCAATCTCTAGACATATGGCCATTTTTGTGCCTGGCGCGGCGCCAAGTGGGAAAGGGTGGTTTTGAGGCTGAAGGCATCAGGAAAGCCTGCAGCCCGCAGGTCAGTGGGGCTACGCAAGCGGTTCCCAAAGAGCTTTAGAAGAAGGCATAGTTTTCCCTGCTGGCTCTTTGGGTGTGGGACCAGTCTCCAGACATATTTAGATTTTGGCGGCTGGCGCGGCGCCAAGTGGGAAAGGGTGGTTTTGAGGCTGAAGGCAGCAGGAAAGCCTGCAGACCCCAGGTCTGTGGGGCTACGCAAGCGGTTCCCAAAGAGGTTTAGAACAAGGCATAGTTTTCCCTGCTGGCTCTTTGGGTGTGGGACCAATCTCTAGACATATGGCCACTTTTGTGCCTGGCGCGGCGCCAAGTGGGAAAGGGTGGTTTTGAGGCTGAAGGCAGCAGGAAAGCCTGCAGCCGCCAGGTGTGTGGGGCTACGCAAGCGGTTCCCAAAGACCTTTAGAACAAGGCATAGTTTTCCCTGCTGGCTCTTTGGGTGTGGGACTAGTCTCCAGACATATGTAGATTTTAGAGGCTGGCGCGGTGCCAAGTGGGAAAGGGTGTTTTTGAGGCTGAAGGTAGCAGGAAAGCCTGCAGCCCCCAGGTCTGTGAGGCCACACCAGCGGTTCCCAAAGAGCTTTAGAACAAGGCATAGTTTTCCCTGCTGGCTCTTTGGGCGTGGGACCAATCTCCAGACATATGGCCATTTTTGTGCCTGGCGCGGCGCCAAGTGGGAAAGGGTGGTTTTGAGGCTGAAGGCAGCAGGAAAACCTGCAGCCCCCAGGTGTGTGGGGCTACGCAAGCGGTTCCCAAAGAGCTTTAGAACAAGGCATAGTTTTCCCTGCTGGCTCTTTGGGCGTGGGACCAATCTCCAGACATATGTCCATTTTTGTGCCTGGCGCGGCGCCAAGTGGGAAAGGGTAGTTTTGAGGTTGAAGGCAGCAGGAAAGCCTGCAGCCCCCAGGTCTGTGGGGCTACGCAAGTGGTTGCCTAAGAGCTTTAGAACAAGGCATAGTTTTCCCTGCTGGCTCTTTGGGCATGGGACCAATCTCCAGACATATGGCCATTTTTCTGCCTTGCGCGGCGCCAAGTGGGAAAGGGTGGTTTTGAGGCTGAAGGCAGCAGGAAAGCCTGCACCCCGCAGGTCTGTGGGGCTACGCAAGCGGTTCCCAAAGAGCTTTAGAACAAGGCATAGTTTTCCCTGCTGGCTCTTTGGGCGTGGGACCAATCTCTAGACATATGGCCACTTTTGTGCCTGGCGCGGCGCCAATTGGGAAAGGGTGGTTTTGAGGCTGAAGGCAGCAGGAAAGCCTACAGCCCCCAGGTGTGTGGGGCTACGCAAGCGGTTCCCAAAGAGCTTTAGAACAAGGCATAGTTTTCCGTGCTGGCTCTTTGGGTGTGGGAGCAGTCTCCAGACATATGTAGATTTTAGAGGCTGGCGCGGTGCCAAGTGGGAAAGGGTGGTTTTGAGGCTGAAGGCAGCAGGAAAGCCTGCAGCCCCCAGGTCTGTGAGGCCACACCAGAGGTTCCCAAAGAGCTTTAGAAGAAGGCATAGTTTTCCCTGCTGGCTCTTTGGGCGTGGGACCAATCTGCAGACATATGGCCATTTTTGTGCCTGGCGCGGCGCCAAGTGGGAAAGGGTGGTTTTGAGGCTGAAGGCAGCAGGAAAGCCTGCAGCCCCCAGGTCAGTGGGGCTACGCAAGCGTTTCCCAAACAGCTTTAGAACAAGGCATAGTTTTCCCTGCTGGCTCTTTAAGGCGTGGGACCAATCTCTAGACATATGTCCATTTTTGTGCCTGGCGCTACACCAAGTGGGAATGGGTGGTTTTTAGGGTGAAGGCAGCAGGAAAGCCTGCAGCCCGCAGGTCTGTGGGGCTACACCAGCCGTTTCCAAAGAGCTTTAGAACAAGGCATAGTTTTCCCTGCTGGCTCTTTGGGCGTGGGACCAGTCTCCAGACATATGTAGATTTTGGAGGCTGGCGCCGCGCCAAGTGGGAAAGGGTGGTTTTGAGGCTGAAGGCAGCAGGAAAGCCTGCAGCCCCCAGGTCTGTGGGGCTACGCAAGCGGTTCCCAAAGAGCTTTAGAACAAGGCATAGTTTTCCCTGCTGGCTCTTTGGGCGTGGGACCACTCTCCAGACATATGGCCATTTCTGTGCCTGGCGCTGCATCAAGTGGGAAAGGGTGGTTTTGAGGCTGAAGGCAGCAGGAAAGCCTGCAGCCCCCAGGTCTGTGGGGCTACGCAAGCGGTTGCCAAAGAGCTTTAGAACAAGGCATAGTTTTCCCTGCTGGCTCTTTGGGCGTGGGACCAATCTCTAGACATATGTCCATTTTTGTGCCTGGCGCCGCGCCAAGTGGGAAAGGGTGGTTTTGAGGCTGAAGGCAGCAGGAAAGCCTGCAGCCCGCAGGTCAGTGGGGCTACGCAAGCGGTTCCCAAAGAGCTTTAGAAGAAGGCATAGTTTTCCCTGCTGGCTCTTTTGGTGTGGGACCAGTCTCCAGACATATTTAGATTTTGGCGGCTGGCGCGGCGACAAGTGGGAAAGGATGGTTTTGAGGCTGAAGGCAGCAGGAAAGCCTGCAGCCCGCAGGTCTGTGGGGCTACGCAAGCGGTTCCCAAAGAGCTTTAGAACAAGGCATAGTTTTCCCTGCTGGCTCTTTGGGCGTGGGACCAATCTCCAGACATATGGCCATTTTTCTGCCTGGCGCTGCACCAAGTGGGAAAGGGTAGTTTTGAGGTTGAAGGCAGCAGGAAAGCCTGCAGCCCCCAGGTGTGTGGGGCTACGCAAACGGTTCCCAAAGAGCTTTAGAACAAGGCATAGTTTTCCCTGCTGGCTCTTTGGGCGTGGGACCAATCTCCAGACATATGGCCATTTTTCTGCCTGGCGCTGCACCAAGTGGGAAATGGTGGTTTTGAGGCTGAAGGCAGCAGGAAAGCCTGCAGCCCGCAGGTCTGTGGGGCTACGCAAGCGGTTCCCAAAGAGCTTTAGAACAAGGCACAGTTTTCCCTGCTGGCTCTTTGGGCGTGGGACCAATCTCCAGACATATGGCCATTTTTGTGCCTGGCGCTGCACCAAGTGGGAAAGGGTGGTTTTGAGGCTGAAGGCAGCAGGAAAGCCTGCAGCCCCCAGGTGTGTGGGGCTACGCAAGCGGTTCCCAAAGAGCTTTAGAACAAGGCATAGTTTTCCCTGCTGGCTCTTTGGGTGTGGGACCAGTCTCCAGACATATGTAGATTTTAGAGGCTGGCGCTGCACCAAGTGGGAAAGGGTGGATTTGAGGCTGAAGGCAGCAGGAAAGCCTGCAGCCCCCAGGTCTGTGAGGCCACACCAGCGGTTCCCAAAGAGCTTTAGAACAAGGCATAGTTTTCCCTGCTGGCTCTTTGGGTGTGGGACCAGTCTCCACACATATGTAGATTTTGGAGGCTGGCGCCGCGCCAAGTGGGAAAGGGTGGTTTTGAGGCTGAAGGCAGCAGGAAGGCCTGCAGACCCCAGGTCTGTGGGGCTACGCAAGCGGTTCCCAAAGAGCTTTAGAACAAGGCATAGTTTTCCCTGCTGGCTCTTTGGGCGTTGGACCAATCTCCAGACATATGGCCATTTTTGTGCCTGGCGCGGCGCCAAGTGGGAAAGGGTGGTTTTGAGGCTGAAGGCAGCAGGAAAGCCTGCAGCCCCCAGGTCTGTGGGGCTACGCAAGCGGTTCCCAAAGAGCTTTAGAACAAGGCATAGTTTTCCCTGCTGGCTCTTTGGGTGTGGGACCAGTCTCCAGACATATGTAGATTTTGGAGGCTGGCGCCGCGCCAAGTGGGAAAGGGTGGTTTTGAGGCTGAAGGCAGCAGGAAAGCCTGCAGCCCCCAGGTCTGTGGGGCTACGCAAGCGGTTCCCAAAGAGCTTTAGAACAAGGCATAGTTTTCCCTGCTGGCTCTTTGGGCGTGGGACCACTCTCCAGACATATGGCCATTTCTGTGCCTGGCGCTGCATCAAGTGGGAAAGGGTGGTTTTGAGGCTGAAGGCAGCAGGAAAGCCTGCAGCCCGCAGGTCTGTGGGGCTACGCAAGCGGTTGCCAAAGAGCTTTAGAACAAGGCATAGTTTTCCCTGCTGGCTCTTTGGGCGTGGGACCAATCTCTAGACATATGTCCATTTTTGTGCCTGGCGCCGCGCCAAGTGGGAAAGGGTGGTTTTGAGGCTGAAGGCAGCAGGAAAGCCTGCAGCCCGCAGGTCAGTGGGGCTACGCAAGCGGTTCCCAAAGAGCTTTAGAAGAAGGCATAGTTTTCCCTGCTGGCTCTTTTGGTGTGGGACCAGTCTCCAGACATATGTAGATTTTGGCGGCTGGCGCGGCGACAAGTGGGAAAGGATGGTGTTGAGGCTCAAGGCAGCAGGAAAGCCTGCAGCCCGCAGGTCTGTGGGGCTACGCAAGCGGTTCCCAAACAGGTTTAGAACAAGGCATAGTTTTCCCTGCTGGCTCTTTGGGCGTGGGACCAATCTCCAGACATATGGCCATTTTTCTGCCTGGCGCGGCGCCAAGTGGGAAAGGG